>NW_027493000.1:0-459369 GCF_021521415.1 Bidens hawaiensis | reverse complement strand
GATGATTTTTTTTAATGTTTTTCACTACTTTAGTTATATTCTCAATCTTTTTGCTATGACAATTGTAGGTAATAAGAACTTAGGGTGGCAAATGGGTTGGGTTAGGTTGGGTCGGAATGGGTTAGGGTTGAAGCGGGTCACTTAAAAATGGATTGTTTTGGTCGGGTCGGAAAGGTTCAACGTAAACAGGTTCGGGTCGGAACAGGTTAAAACGGGTTTCGGGTCAGTTTTTTAACCAACGAATCAACGCGTTTTAAACAGTGATAGCGCGTTTTCAACATGTTACAACTCGTTATAAGAACAAACAACTCGTTCAAGCGATTTTTCAATGTCTTAAGCACTTAGTAGCTCATTTCAGCGATTTTTCAGTTCGTTTCAGCACTTAACAACTTGTTTAAGCACGTTTTGACCAGTTTTGCAGCAATTCAACATAAAAATCAGCAATTCAACTCGTTTTGACCCGTTTCAGCAAGTTACATAACCAAATACTTCAAACAAGGTAAACAATGATGACATTTCCTATCCAAAACATTAAACCAAAACATCATTTAAGGACTTTAAGATCACATATTTGCAAAGTGTCTTTATCCTAAATAACAATGATGACATTAAACAATTCAAAACAACTAAAAACCCTACTACAAGTTGCATTCTTGGTCAACACAAGTTGTTCCTAGCTCCAGCTCGATCTCGTTTTCATCTAATATGTAAAAAGGGAAGTTGTTTTAATAATACATGTACAAACATAAAATTAAGTTGCAAAGAGAATAAGTTTTTAATACCTCCTGGTCAATATAAATTGCTACTATTATAGCTCGGAATCAACGCTTCAATATCTTATACAAGTTGTTCCTCCATCTCGATCTCGTTTTCATTTAAATATGTGAAAAATGAAGTTCTTATATTAATAAACATATAAACATAAAATTTAGTTGCAAAGAGAATGAACTTATAATACCTTGTAAAACATCCAACCACTCTTGAGTGCATAGCAACGCCTCAACATTTGATGGTAGAAGTGAAGTTCGATACTTTCTCAAAACCTGACCTCCAATACTAAAAGATGATTCGGAAGCAGCGGTAGTAATTGGAATGGTCAATATATCACAAGCCATTAGAGCCACTTTTGGATACCTTCCTTGATTATCCTTTCAATACCATAAAACATCAAGTGGTTGTTTTCTGTCAAGTTGAGGTTCATTTAAGTACAATATTAATGAGATTTCTGTGAACATCATTCTGTAATGACTTTTAAATGAGTCAAATCCCTCCAACTCGTCCAACGTGTTGTCACCATCTTATGAAATCTCGGGTCTGAAGAATCAGGCATTGTCTCCGATTGATATCATACTCCATAAATAGCTTTTGAATTCCATCAACGATACTCTTCAATTTCGTTTTTCGATCTTCAACTTTCATGTGAAGTTTTTAGAAACAATACTCAACAAGCTTAACCTTGTACCGTGGATCTAAATAACTGCAAAAGACAACACCATACTATAACTTTCCCAATATTTATCAAACTTTTTTTTCATGTCTTTTGCCATGTTACTAATAACATCATCCGTCTTTCGAATTGCTTCTTGAATATGCAATTGAATTTTCCACACTTGATGAAAATATAAGTTGGAAGTCAGACATAAGCTTCCATAAAACAAAGTAGTGATAACATCTAAAGGTTTCAAAAACTTTGTGATTATTTCCACCCGTTCCCATTTCTGAAGGATTACTTTTAAATTGGAATCAACTAGTGCTAACTGAGAATAAGCCCAACGATAAGCCAATGCACAATCAAGCATAAGATACGTAGAATTCCATCTTGTTACGATATCTTAAAGAACATGTTTACCGCACCGTAATGAAAGTAATTCGATGCATTCTGTGAACTTACACTTCCTGACATCATTATACTTTGCATTATCTAGTGTTACTGTGAAAATCTTTTTCTTAATACCCCAATCTGCTAAAAAGTTGATCATGTGCTCTGCTATGATGAAACCACTATGTGGAGGAGGAATAAATCTAAAATTTAGTACCTTTTTTCTTAGAACCCAATCCGCATCAACATAATGAGCCGTCAATATCCTCCCGTCGTGAGAGAAGTCCATTATTCATAAGTCAAACATATCCTACTAGTCATGCTTTGTAATTTATCTTTAAGAATAATTTTCTCTTGATCATATTTTCTTAAGATATGCGCCTTTGCAGTGTTTCTTGTCATGCCCTTCACATCATAATGTAAGAATTTACGCAAATATCGTGTTCCCTCATGTTCAACATAACTGAAAGGGTAGTTATGTTTGATGATGGAAATTGCTATCTTCTCTTTATACGTTTCTAGATCTAAAGGGGCACGGTTTTTTTTGTGGGACCTGACTCATCAATATCAAAACACTTAAAGATATGTCGTTTTAAGTTCGATGTTCCCAATTTATACCAACCTTGTACTTTTGTCCACACGCTTTAAAACTTACTTTCTTCGTCCCATTAGGTTCAACAATTACGTGTTCAAAGTAGTCCCAAACATAAGAGCGTAGTTTACTTGAATCTTTTGAATTAACTTCATCATCTCGTTCATCACCTATACTATGTCGATCAAAATCAGTGTTGCATGACATATTCGTCAAATATTCTTATGTTTTGACCTACCAAAAGTCATGTAAAAATACATTTATAAAAGTCAAACATGTAAAAATAATCCACTTGGAAATCAACAATCCAAACTCTTGAAAGTAAATATAGTGGTTAAATCT
Source organism: Bidens hawaiensis (assembly GCF_021521415.1). Taxonomy (NCBI): domain Eukaryota; kingdom Viridiplantae; phylum Streptophyta; class Magnoliopsida; order Asterales; family Asteraceae; genus Bidens; species Bidens hawaiensis. The sequence goes on along the minus strand of NW_027493000.1, from coordinate 456,616 downwards.
CTCAAAATATAACCAATCCCCTTGTTTTCTTTACTTTCGTAATATAACAAATTTAACATGCTAGAAAGTAGAGTACATTGGTGGGATTTTAAGCTAATTGTTACATCTGACAACATGTGTTTTTGATTTGTTCATCAGGCTTATGGAAGTATAGAACACGAATTAACATGCATAAAAACAATTAAACACTAAGATGCATATAAAGATCGAGACATAGATTAGCTATTGGAGATGAAGAAAATTGTAGCTCACGGCGGTGGTGACTGGAAGATGTTACCGACGGCGAACGGTTATTGGTGGGGATGGCAAACGGCGGCGAAGGCGAACAACGGTGATGATGAAACCCTACCACCAGCAATAGAGAAGCGATGTTGGAAGACTTAGCGACCCGTGCTTTCTGGAGTAGAAACAGAGTAACCCTAAACAACTCACTGTTTTAAAAAGATCAACCAAATTCAAGCTCAGGTTTTCATGAATAACCCATTTCGACCCTTTTAATTATATTATCCAACCCATATCAACCCATAAGGTTTTTAATTTAACCCAAACTGACCCAACTGAATGACTCTGAGTCAGAATTACCCCCCCCCCCCACCCACAATAAGAACATATGCTTCTAATAAGCCTCGGTTGTTAAGTATTCTTACTGATATATTTGTAATAAGTTTGTTTAGAGTTCTCTGTTTCATGAACATTTCACCATTTTATTAATAGTTGGTTGATTCAAAATAGGGGATGATAATGTGGGTGTTCAGATCGTTTTTGAAGATTAATGATTTCAATGACAACTACCAACGCCAAACGTAAAAGCATTGTTGAAGATTGTTACATCGATTGTTGGTCAAAACTTTGAAATCTGTATTTTTGTTACATCGCTTGTTAGAGATTGTATTTCGAATGATATTTTGGTACCATAATGGATTAAAACTTTGATACTTATTTTTAATTTTTGCATTTTGGTAATAGTAAAAAAAGAAAAGTAAAAACTTGAAACAAAAAGTAATTAGTTAATTTTAATTAGTTAGTTTTAATGAAATGGATAAAATATCTAATTAGTTTATTAAGGGTAAAGTGGTCATTTAGTTAACTAATTTAATGAAATGGGAAGATATGTAATATATGTGGTTTAGGAGGCAAATATATTATTAAATGTTTTGCATTGGGGAAATATATAATAAGGGAAGTTAAGAAGGGATACATGTAAATACCCCTTCTTTTTACGTATGCCAATTTTCATTTTTCTTAGCAAATCAAGCTCTAAGTAACATACATTCGATTGCAACTTACTTGAGTTTTATGTGTTGTGTTTAGATGCAAAGTGATAAGGCCTGTGGAGTAGGCTAGACTCAAGAAGAAGGTACAGAGAGAGAGAAACACTTTTGAGGCAATTTCTGAATATCTTTCCTAAACAAAGTACAAAACTTAAATAAGCAAACAATTTGACTACTTCTACTCACGTCCCTTATTATGAGGGCCACATGCACCACTATCCCACTAATGCAGTAACCAACAAGAAATAGGAAAATAACATGTGCTAAAAAGACTAATTCAAATAAAAAATAAAGAAACGGTTTGATGCGGAAGTTACGTTTACTCCAATAGCTTAGAAGGCTTCTTAGTTTCTCTCTTAGGCCTGCTGTTCAGCCCACCATTAATTTGGGTCGTATCAACTGCCTTCCCCTTGTGAACGAGCTCGTCCTCGAGTTCGTACTCGACTTCTTGCATGGTTGGTAACGGAATCGGATCCGGATTTCCTTGACTTCTCTTAGTAGTGACACGTGAAACACGGGGTGAATTCTTGCCCCCATGGTAGTTGCAGACGGTACGCAACCGGCCCGATGCGTTCCTAATCTGAAAAGGCCCATAGAACCTTTTGGATAGTTTCCTGCTACTCCTGTGTTTAACCGATTGCTGGCGGAAATCTTGTAACCGTAAAAAGACCATGTCACCAACGTTGAACTCTCTATCCAACCTTTTTTCATTAGCTAGTGATGCCATTCTCTGTTGAGCTCGCTTCAGATTTTGTTTAGCAACGAGCGTAGTCGCTGAAGCTCCAAAAGGGTTGTGTCGACTGAAGGGATCTCCGACTCCCCTGGTTGGTATCGAACTCACTTGGAATTGGTTGGCCATACAATGCTTGGAACGGACTCATGTTAATCGAGCTGTGGTGTGAAGTATTGTACCAATATTCCGCCAAGTACAAGTATTTGCTCCATGTTCTTGGTTCATCACCTGCAAAAGAACGTAAATAATTCTGCAAGCATCTGTTGACAACTTCGGTTTGGCCGTCTGATTGTGGGTGATAGGCGGTTGAATACTTAAGCTTTGTTCCCACCTGTTTAAAGAGTTCCTTCCAAAAATTGCTAAGAAATATGGGGTCACGGTCAGTAACAATGCTTCGAGGTATCCATGCAGGCGGTATATATTTTGGAGGAAAAGTGTTGCTAACGTTACCGCCCCATACTTTGGTGGAAGAGCGATGAAGTGAGCAAATTTGGAAAAACGATCGACCACGACCCAAATGGCCGACTTGCCTTGTGAAAGAGGCAAACTAGTTATGAAATCCATGGACACGTCTTGCCAAACAGTGGATGGAATGGGTAAGGGTTGTAGGAGACCGTAAGGTTTATGTGTCGGGTACTTCACTTGTTGGCATATTTGGCACTGTTGGACAAAAGAGGTGACTTCATCTTTGAGTCTGGGCCAACTAAAAGAAACTGCCAAACGTTTGATAGTTGCCCTAATTCCCGAATGACCCCCTGTTTGAGAGGCATGGAACTCTGCAAAAGAAGTAACCTGATAGTAGAATTTTCTGGCATAAAAATACGAGTACCATGATACAAAAGCCCATCTCTGACCGCAAATTGCTTCTTGGAGTTTTTCAATATCTTTGACATTAGTTCTTTACCTTCTGGAGACACATAAAAGTTTTTCAGTTCATTCACCCATTGGGGTTTGATGACTGAGATTGCTAACAGTTGAGGGCTGTCTAGCCGACTAAGTGCATCAGCGACTCGGTTCTCCTTCCCTGGCTTGTAATGGATTTCGAAGTCGAAACCGATTAGTTTCGTTGCCCACTTGTATTGTTCTGGTGTTTGCACCACTTGTGTTAAAAGGTGCTTTAAGCTCCGTTGGTCGGTAAAGATATTGAACTTTCTCCCTAACAAGTATTGTCTCCATTTCTTTACTGCTTCCGTGATAGCGAATAGTTCTCTAACATAGGCCGAAGCAACCTGCATTCTCGAGCATAATTTCTTGCTGAAAAATGCTATTGGCCGATCGCTTTGAGACAAAACCGCGCCAACAGCCACCGTAGAAGCATCAGTAGTAACATCAAACGACCGAGAAAAATCTGGTAGTGTGAGGGTTACCAACGAGATCATGGCTGCCTTGAGCTGTTGGAAGGCTCGATTGCTATCATCCAACCACACAAACGAGTTCTTTTTTAGAATATCTGTAAGAGGTGCAGCAATTTGGGCATAATTCTGAACAAATCGGCGGTAGTAACCCGTTAAGCCCAAGAATCCTCTTAAGTTGGTCATGGTTTTAGGAGTTGGCCACGTCTGGATGGCTGTTAATTTCTCTGGATCAGCTTCTACCCCCGAGACGAGATGATGTGTCCTAGATATCCAATTGATGGAACCGCAAAGGTACATTTTGAAGGTTTTGCGAACAATTTGTTTTGAGAAAGTGTCTCAAAAACCTTCAGTAAGTGATGATGATGCTCCTCTGTGTTTTTACTATAGATTAGTATGTCATCAAAAAAGACCAGAACATACTGACGTAAGGCATCGCAAAACAAATCGTTCATTGTCGCTTGAAACGTTGATGGTGCATTCGTAAGCCCGAAAGGCATAACAAGAAATTCATAGTGGCCATCAATTGTTCGGAATGCCGTCTTGTGCGTGTCTTCACTGGCCACTCGAATCTGGTGATAACCCGCTGTTAAATCAATCTTTGAAAACATTGTGGCCCCGTGTAACTCGTCTAGTAATTCGTCGACTGTGGGAATGGGAAAGCGGTCCTTTATTGTGATTGCATTTAGGGCTCGATAGTCGACACAGAACCGCCAGGAGCCATCTTTCTTACGGACAAGGAGCACCGGTGAAGAGTAAGGGCTTTGGCTTGGTTTTATAACCCCATCACGAAGCATTTCAGATATGAGAGTGGTCATAATCTGTTTTTGGTAGTGTGGGTATCTGTAGGGTTTTACATTAACTGGTTGAGACATGGGTAGCGTAGGGATATGGTGATCTTGGGTTCGGTTAGGTGGTAACTGGGTTGGTGTTTGAAAAATGTGGTGGTATGTTTGTAGTAGTTGGTGGATTTTATGGTCCTGGTGGGAGATGGTGGAAGGTGTTATGGGTTTGGTTGAAGCTTCAAAGTGGAAGTACAAAGCATGTAGGGAGGCTATGCTATTTTTGTGTATAAGGGTTTGAAGGGTTGATGGTGACACTTGGTTTGTATGGGTTTCTCCACGTAAAGTTGTGGCCTTGGGACCCACATTGAAGGTAAGTTGGGGTATGGAAAAATCTGCTAATACTGGACCTAGTGTCCGTAGCCAAGCCAAGCCTAGTATTACGTCGGCACCTTCTACCGGAAGTATAAACACGGGAACGGTGAATGTGGTTTCTTGTAGCGCGATATTTAACGCCGGGCACACTCCTTCACAATATAGGTGGTCACCATTACCGACCATCACCGAGAAGGATTGGACTTGTTGTTGTTGCAATTTCAAGAGCGAGACCACTCTGGGTTGAATAATGTTATGGGTGCTACCGGAGTCGATCAACACTTGAACAGGTTGGTTATGGATGTACCCCGTAACCCTTAAGGCTTGAGGTGAGGAGATGCCAAAGAATGCAGCGGTGGAAAGAGAGAAAAATTGGTTGGATTGGGTTGTGTTAAAGGTATTGTCAGTGAGGGCGAATAGAGTGGAATCGGTGGTCGGTTCTGTGTTGTCCGGTTCATTATCCGCGATAAGCAAGAACTGTGGGGGGTTGCATTTGTGTCCGGGAAAGTACTTTTCCGGGCAACGAAAACACAAACCTTCACTACGTCGTTTTTGCAGGGCTTCGGGAGACAGTTTAGTAAAAGGAAGAGGTGTTTTGGGAGTAGGTGGATTGGGAAGCAAGGGTGGTTTATCGGACTTTGGAGGGATGGTGTTTGAGGTGGTTGAAGAGGAGACATTGACTGTCGATGGGGATGAATAAGATTTAGGTTGGTAAGTTTTGGTTTTGGCAAGGCTGAGTTTGTCCTCTACCAGTTTGGATAGACCATAAGCTTGGTGTAGGGTTGTGGGTTTGAGAATTGCGAGTTCGGCTTGAATTTCTTCTTTAAGGCCCGATAAATAGCAATTAAGAAGGGCGACACTTGACAAACCAACAACATGGTTACAAAGTTTTTCAAACTCTGCTTGATAAGCCGCAACAGTGGTTGTTTGTCTGAGTTTAAAAAGGGCTGCCTGATGGTTCTCGTAAGAGGACGGACCGAACCGAAGTTCGAGGTCTCGTGAAAAGTCTGGCCAGGTACCCAACAACCTGTTGTTGTGTAGATACTTATACCAACTCAAGGCCTCTCCGGTGAAAGAAAACCCCGCTAACGAGATACGTTGGTTTTCCGGGGTATTATAGAGAGAAAAGTAGTTATCGGCTTGGAAAAGCCAGTCCAACGGGTTGGACCCGTCAAACAATGGCAATACGATTTTAGGGTGGCGTGGGTGTGAGGTCACGGTATTAGTGTCGGAGCTGGAAGGGAAGGTGAAAGGAGACTGGTGACCCTCCTTTTCTTTGGTAAGGGCTGCAAGTAATTTGTTGGTGGTATCGAGGTGTTGTTGCATCGTTGCTTGAAGTGCTTCGAATTGAGCAGTGGCTCGGGCGTCGGATCGGTTGGTGGTGTCGGAGTTGTGCAACAGAAATTGGTCGAATTTGTCACACAAGGCTTGGAGTGACTCATCAGTGGAGGCTTGATCTTTACGAGGAGGCATGGTAGGAAGATGAAAGCACCAAATGATAAGGCCTGTGGAGTAGGCTAGACTCAAGAAGAAGGTACAGAGAGAGAGAAACACTTTTGAGGCAATTTTCTGAATATCTTTCCTAAAACAAAGTACAAAACTTAAATAAGCAAACAATTTGACTACTTCTACTCACGTCCCTTATTATGAGGGCCACATGCACCACTATCCCACTAATGCAGTAACCAACAAGAAATAGGAAAATAACATGTGCTAAAAAGACTAATTCAAATAAAAAATAAAGAAACGGTTTGATGCGGAAGTTACGTTTACTCCAATAGCTTAGAAGGCTTCTTAGTTTCTCTCTTAGGCCTGCTGTTCAGCCCACCATTAATTTGGGTCGTATCACAAAGTCTGAAATGTTGTCAAAGTTAATTAATTTAAAAGGTAAAGTAAAAAAAACAAACAAACAAATGTAAATGACGCTCAAAGATAGGGCCCGACAAAAGTAGACGAAGTAGGATGACGACAAACTTTTCTTTCGTTATAGAAGACGGAGAGGCCACTACAACAAAACAAAAGAGAGGATAATTAAATAACAAATAAAAGTTCAATTTTATTGATGCCTAGACTATATCTAAGGCTATGCGTAGTGGGCGCCGATTTGGGCGACTTTTGGACGACATTGGGCGTGAACACCGCCTCCCCCCCCCCCCGCGATATGTGGGTGATTTGGGGCGGGGGCGAGGTGTTTTCATCGCTTGGAAGAAGAAAATAATATTATTATTATATTATATGTTGTGTGTGTATATATATGTATATGTATATGTATATATGTTGTGTGTGTATGTATATGTATATGTATATGTATATGTATATATGTTGTGTGGTGATATATATATATGTATATGTATATGTATATGTATATATGTTGTGTGTGTATATATATATGTATATATGTTGTGTGTGTATATATTTATATGCAAAATGAATCCTAGAAACAACCTGAACCAACCGAACCACCCATTCCCTCCTTTCGGTCAACACCATGGTTCGCAAAACCAACCGAACGTAAACTTACAATGGAACCCGATAAACCTAAACCAATCGAGCTATCCGTTTCAATTTACCGACCCGAACCTAAACATGTACGCCAACCGAGCTATATGTTTTTTTATATTTTTAGTTATGTATTTTTTTGTATTTCTTTTTAATTTTAATGCATTTTTATTTAATTATTTGAAGACATTGGTTTTTATTTGATTAGTTTAATTATAAAAAGAAAATAATAAAAAAAGATACTGTGGGCCCAACTTGTAGCCCCTACACCATTACACCCCAAAAACAAAATCGCCCTCTTTGCTGACTGGGCGTCACGTGTCACAATTCGCCCTCATTTGTAGCCCCTCCACTACACATAGCTTAATGCAAGATCCCACCAACGCCCTCGCATGCATCATATTATGTTGTGTTTTTTAGTCTTATTTAAGAAAAAAAGAAGAGAAATGGAAGACATGAAAAGAGTAGTCGTGTAACTAGGTTTTATTTAAAAGAAAGGAAAATAATAAAAAAAGATACTGTGGGCCCAACTTGTAGCCCCTACACCATTACACCCCAAAAACAAAATCGCCCTCTTTGCTGACTGGGCGTCACGTGTCACAATTCGCCCTCATTTGTAGCCCCTCCACTACACATAGCTTAATGCAAGATCCCACCAACGCCCTCGCATGCATCATATTATGTTGTGTTTTTTAGTCTTATTTAAGAAAAAAAAGAAGAGAAATGGAAGAAATGAAAAGAGTAGTCGTGTAACTAGGTTTTATTGAAAAGAAAGGAAAGACAAATCATAATTTGTTAGCGTTTCAAAGTTTCATTTAAAAGAAGAGAGAAGAAAAAAATGAGAAAGAAGGAATAAAATTAAAGGAATAGTTTTCCTTTCAAATTAAAAGGAAAATGAGAAGAAAGAAAAGAAGGAGAAATAAAATAAATACAACTATATTTTTCGTACAACGAGTCACTTTAGTTAAGACATTAACATAGTCACCTTATCACATTTGTTTCATACGAAATTACCATTTTCATTAATACTTATTCATTCTTTATATCATAGGGTAGAAACCAAAACTATTCACACATTTAAATCATTTTGTGAGTATACATATTACATACCACCCTAAAACGTAACATAATAAGGTGTTCTAGAAACTCACCTGATCTTGGTAAACTACTTAGCTATACGGTAATGCCTTCATGACCGAACACTTGGACAACTGTGCAAGATTTACATATGATACTATTACCTTCCACACTATACTCTAATTAACCATGTCAACAAAGTTTTCTCTTTGACCAAGTACTTGCACATTGCAGTATATTATTCGCACCATTAAGTAATCGCTTACAAATTTATCGGGTCATGTAGTAATCGCTAGACCACAATTAATCACGGCTAAGTTATAGTTTCAACAATGTAATTGCGTAACCAAAGTAGCGTTCCTTAATGCGACTACTTAATTACGCTATGCAATAACTTTATTCAGAGTTGAACTTCAAGCGAAAACTGCATTACATGAGAACAATAGTTTGCAACAACTTACTAAAGCGTGAATTTAATTATCAATCATGTGATAACTATCAGTTTTGCGACAACTTTCTAGTTGGGTGCTTCGAAGAACCCTAGATCTGATTTAAAGGCAACATGCAACCCTACAAATAAATCAAGATATGAACTTCATGATTCCTCATAGTTCGAAATGAAGATCCTCAAGCTTCCATGCAAAACTGATTACAAAAATCTGAACTTTATTAAATCTTTACATCAAACCAAACTAATTTCGTTGGAGAATATGGTGATTATTTGAGCTGCTAGAGTTGTTTCCACCGATTAATATTCTTCAAATGAACTCCTCTATAAACTAAAACCACGATCGTCTCCAAAAATCGAGTGCTTTGACTCAAGAATCAAACCCATCTATCTCGCTTTCTCTAAACTTGTGCTTCAAATTTATGAAATGAGAATGAATGAGGGTGGCTACACCCTTTTAGTTTTTTATCCAAGGGTGTTCAAAACCGGATATCCGTAGTTTTGGATATCCGGACCTTTCGAATAGTGAATTTCATTATCCGAATCCGTATATGAAATTTCGGATATCGATCGGATAGTGATTCGGATATTTGGAAAAAAAGAACCTAGAAAAGAAACCAACGTCATGTGTTTAAAATTCAGCTTAATACAAACAAACAAGCAAATAACAAGATGAAATCGTGGTGGATTTGGTGTAGACGAAAGAGTGACATTAATGGCGCCGCCGGGGTGATGACTGGTGACGACTAGTGGCAGAGGTAGTGACTGGTGGAGCCATGGAGGTGGTGCAGCGGCGGACTGGTGGAGCCATGGAGGTGGTGCAGCGGCGGACTGTTGGGGCCATGGAGGTGGTGTTGCGGCCATGAAGGTGGTGAATTGGTGATGCATTTTGGAGACCAAAGTCCAAGATAGAAGTGAACGGCTGTTTTTAGAAACTCAAATTAGGGTTACATAAGGTTATATATTAAAATTTTAAAAATATTAAATTTTATATTTAGGATAGTTTGGATATCCGAACTATCCGAAAAGTCTTAAAAATGCTATCCGAATCCGAATTTTCGGATCCTGGTTTCAGATATCCAAAATTTCGGATAGTTTGGATACGGATTCGTTTTCGGATAATTTTGAACACCCTTAGTTTTATCATGTTTTTCTGTTATTTCTTCAAATATTTGGGTCTAGAATCCAACTATTTTTGAACACCCTTAAACAACCTTTTTTTCATTTTTTTTTCTAAATAGTTGGATTCTAGACCCAATTTTGAAGAAATAACAGAAAAAGATGATAAAACTAAGGGTGTTCAAAATTATCCGAATGCGAATCTGTATCCAAACTATTCGAAATTTCGGATATCCGAAACCAGAATCCGAAATAAGTTCATTTATATACACCATATACACCACACAAATCAATTTGTATTAAACAAAGTATAGGATTAATATTTGTTCATCCAAGGCTGTTCAAAACTCGTGTGCAACCTTACTCACTCCATGTGCAACACCCACCTACCCCTAGTTCATTTCTTTTGCCACCCTTCCCTTCCACTATAAAACACTCTCCTTGCAGCAACTAATAACTACCCCCTACGGTTATATATTTTCGGATTACACCCTCCTATTCTCAGTAAACTACCAAAATCACCAACTTCCACTCTCCATTTGTTTTCTTTTTTTGTAACTTAGAGCATGAAGAAAATTATATTGATTGGTGTCCTCCTTTCTCTTCTTCTTGCCACTTCTTTCCTCCAATCCACCTTGGCCAATATGCAAGGTATCTATATCAACATGTAAAATTCATTTCTAGTCGTAGTTATATAGTATATATGCTAACTTATTCTATGTAAGTTTATAGTCATTCATATAGGGGAATGTTAACGTACAAATGAAATTAACATGTTAAACGTGAGAATCAAGTAGAGTAATTATATATACAGGTAGAGTGATTAAGTAATTACATCATAGAGTAATTACATAATTACTCTATGTAATTACATAATCACTCTACCTGTATATATAATTACTCTAATTAATTCTCACGTTTAGCACGTTAATTTCATTTGTATTTAATCCAAACCCCATCAATATAACATTTAAACATTTTTTATTATGTTCTTGAATGATTGTTTATTTTTTTAATACAATCTAATCCGATTATTGTTTTGATGGAACCATTTATATCTTGTTAAGTGTATTGCAAAAACAAGTGCAAAGGAAGGTGCTTAAAATCAAGGTACCTGGACAAATGCATCAAGTATTGTGTGATATGTTGCGAAGAGTGCAAATGTTTGCCTATAAATATGGACGAGAAGAAACACGAATGCCCTTGTTATAATGACAAGAAAAATAACAAAGGCAAATCTAGATGCCCGTAAATTTCAGATTCATTATTAGATAGCTTATATCATGTATGGTCTTTTATATTTGGTTACAATCGAAGGAATAATAATGGACATCATTTTCTATCTGGCATCACAAGCTTATATATGTGAGATGCAATTTTATGATTTAGTTAATATATTCATTTATGTGTTATATATATATATATATATACATATATATATATACATATATATATATATATGAGGGTTATTTTGAGAACCCTGGTGAGTTTTAAGAACTTTAAGAACTCAATTTTGAACCACACATTTAATTAAATGATATGAAATATGTGGCTGAGATTAAATTTAATTAAAAAATGAAGCAAGAGAGAGAATAAGTATTTTTGATAATTACACAAGTTTAAACGTTAGTTACACATGTGTAAAAAGTCGATTCGGTGTGTAACAAAATACTGTAATTTTTTGTACATCACTTACACTTACGTATACACATGTGTAAAAAAAATTCGAAAAAAAAATTGTTACGTTGAGTTCTTTCGAGTTTTTAAAATTCAAAGTGGTTCTCAAAAGAAATCAATTATATATACAGGGTGAGGATCGTAAGAGAACTTTGAGAACCATTTTGAGTCACAAAAAAAACCATTAAAAAAATTATAAAACAAAATTAAACGAAAATTTTAAAAAAGTAAAAAAAACCAAAAAAATTTATTTTTCATCACGGTTTCATAACAAAAAAAAAACAAAAACAAAACTAATTATACACATATGCATAATTTTTATTTAATCTCGATGTACATAATGTACACATATGTACATTATCATTTTCTTAATTGTACATATATGTTTAAAGAATAACTTGTATAAAATTATAAAATATGTATTATTCATATATGTATAAATTTGCTAAACCAATATTTTTAAATATTTTTTTATTTTTTTAAGAAAATGGGTTGAAAAATAAAAAATTTTGGTTATTTTATTTTTTAGCTTTTTTTTGTTATATAATTTTTTTTTAAAAATTTCTCTTATAAAGAATTTTTTTGTGTTCAAAATGGTTATTAAAGTTCTCAATTCAAAATGATTCTCACGTAATTTTAATCATATATATATATATATATGTGTGTGTGTGTGTGTGTGTGTATGATTAGTATCATTACAGAACTCTTGAATTATTGAAGAACTTGAAGGAACACTTAATAACTTAAGTTATTTTATAAAAAAATTTGTATGTTCGTGGTATTTGAGTGTAGTTTTATCACTTTATACATATATATATATATATATATATATATATATATATGTAGGACTCGGTCTGCCCAAGACACATATTATAATTGATGTGGCTAGTACGTTCTGATCCAAGTCGGGTAATACCCAATAACAAGCTAGACAAACACCAAGATATTTATTTTTAGATTTGATCTAACAAATAAATATAAACACTTAGAATATTTAGAAATTGTAATTCTAGATATTTGCACTTGTGTAATAAATAAATTATATAGATAATTTATATTTTGAGAGAAGACATTTCATATTGTTATTTAAAGCTGGTTAAATAACTATATGTAAGACTTGTTACATTTGCATGTTTCTTGAACAATGTTATGTTACATTATTTTATAACATAGATAACATAAGTATCAAATAATAATTTGAGTTTGAATTTGGGAGGGAGACCAAAGTGGGTCGCCCCCCCCCCCCTTTCCCCCTTCCCTAATCTCTTTATTATTATTATTATTATTAGTATTATTATCAACAACATGTATTGACTTTGATTGGTCCAAGGGTGGTGCACTTTAAACACTCATCTTTCTCTCTCTCACACACCAACAAACTCTCTCTTCCTCTCCATATTTTCGGCTAAGGAAAGAGGAGCAAAAGAGAAAGTTTTTGCAAAGTGAAATCCTAGCAATACAAGGTGTTTTGGTGGCTTGAGGGTATACAAGCTTGAGGCACTTCTCTCTTGAAGACTAGCTATTCAACCATCATCTTCTTCGTCTTCCTTGCATTTTGAAAGGTTGTATTACATAAACACCATATGTCACACCCCGAAAATCTTAATTTAAACAGCGGAAGACTTTGACCAAGTCTTACGATGGTGACAGACGCCGTTTCAGCCAATCACATTTAACAATAGATTTCTAATGAAAGTTAAACTTTATTTAACCATCATAGTTATTACACGTGTCATATTACACAATTTTTATTCAAATTACAAGTTCAACATAAAGTCAACATTTTTCATTCAAACTGTTGGGTATTATATTTTAGACCGACACATCGAATCGTTACTCGTTTATAATGAGAAATTAAATAAAGACAACAAGATATTTATAACGATTAATTGAAGCATTTGTCGGGTGAAATATTATATTATATTCCTTTGGTCTTATCCAAGTGGTGGTGGAGTGAAGACCAAGGCACAAGACTAGTATAAATAGATGATTTAGGTCATGTGTGCATTGTGAGATTTTATTATTGTGTTCAGAGTTTGCCCCTGGGGAAGAGCTCTCCCCGGGTAGTCATTCTATTATGATTATGTATGTATAAATGTATGTATGAGTGTTCTTGATGAGGATCATTCGGTTAATGAAATCATACTTCTACATCTATCTTTTGTTTTTTGATTACAATTGTTCATCCTATTATTGATTGTTAATCAAATTGAACTCTTCACATCCGTAATTTATTATCATTCAAGAGTGAATACATGTTATGATTCGATCCAAGATCCTGCTGATTCAGTAAAGTCACGAGCATATACAAGTTTTGTAGCTGATACAAGCTGTCCTGCAGAAGTTTCAACAGGTGCATTTCGGCCATTTTACAACTTGTACAACTAAAATTGCAGATTATAGATGCTGATACGGCTGCACAAAATGCCAATGGCATAATGTTAAATTTTGCTGCTGGTTTAAATGATTATGCGCATATATGAAGCTACTCTTGTTGTTTACGAGCGACCTGATTAGATGTTCGAGCAGTTATGCATTTTCATTTGCTGAAAGTCACAAACGAATAAAATAGTTGTTGCAGATCTTATTAACTAGTAGTTGCGGCAGGGGTATTTGTGTTAATTTGCTGCTGGTTTAAGAACCGTTGCTGCATATTTGGACCCAAACGACATGTGTTCGTTCAAGGGCAAAAATGCTGCTGCTGCACATTTGTGTAAGGGGCAGTTTCGTAAATACAACATTGGTACAAGATTGTACGCAGTAACTACAACTTGAATCAGCCCGAGCAGATAACTCTAAGTGTTCGAGTAGAAGTAGCTGCTGATTTGATAATATTTATGTGTAGATAAAACACTTCTCGAGCATATGCTAATCTTTTTATATTCTGTTTGGTTGCTGAAATTGACTGTTAAACGAAAGAAAATTACAAGTTCAGTTGTGAAACGGGCCAAAACGTGAGGAATTTAATTGTTTTGGTGCTGAACTGCTGACAAAACGGGCCAAAACGCATTGTTTTAAGTGCTGATTTTTGTCAAAAAGTTGCCAAAACGAGCTGAACTTGCTAATTATTATTGCTGAAAGTGTTGATTTCTGCTGAAACTTAATGTTTTAATTGTTGGTTTATGTCAAAAAGTGCTTAAACGAGCTGTTTTGTGCTGAAAATTGCAGAAACGAACAAAAACGTGCTGAAAAGCACTGTTTAAGTGCTGAAATTGATGTTAAAAATGGATGTTAACGAGCTAAGTATGTTGCTAAATTTGTTGACTATTGTTGCTGCACTATTTTGCCAAGTGTTGTTGCTGATTCGCGTGGACGTCAAGGTCATTTTGTTGTTGGTACAAGAGAAAAAGTTATGTATTGATTATCCGAGCACACTTTGACCCGACGCACATAATTAATAATTACTCTCGAGCACACAATCTTTGTCTCGAGCATGTCTTGTGAAGGTTTGTAAAGAAAAATGTTAAGGCATATTCATGAGCATGTCCTTTGCTCGAGAGCATGTCTAGTTGAATTTCAAAAGTCAAACGGGCCAAGATAAACAAAATGATGTATACTTGCTTATCCGTTGACTTTTTGACTGTGTGTACTTAATGAAAAATGTTTACCCAAGTATGAGTGACCGTTTGGAAGTAACTTTTCTGGTTAACTCAGCCATTGACTGTGTCGGGTCAACGAGGGGTATTTTGGTCATTTTTGAACAAAAATTGGGCAAAAATCACAAAAATTTCACAACTTCAACAAGGTGCTTACAAGAACATGATGGTTGATTTATCCGGATCATTTCTAGAGTTTACCATGTCAAATGTCAACTTTCAACCACAAAGGTATTTTATTTAGTTTGTTTATTTCGAATTTTATCAACAATTCTTGATAGGGATGGTCAAGATTGTTTGAAATGAAGATGTTCACCCGCACTTGATTTAAAGACACATTCGTTTATGACATTACAAAGAAATTGGGGGGGGGGGGAGAAAAAGTATATGGAATTTCATTGCAAAGTTTGGTCGAATCAAGTGAAAGATTCATTTTAAAGAAAACTTTGATTTTATTTCCTTTTGCGGTTTCAGATTTAACTTGTAGTTGATCATTGAAGTTTGAATCCTCAATCCTATGCCTATACAACTATATCCAAAAGAGATAAAGAGAAGATGATTCTTAATGAATAATGGAAGACGCTTATTGTGAGGGGGAGAATTTCTACGAAAGGCATCGGGTTATGAGGTGATCGTGAAAGTGATTCAATGACATCGGTCTAAGGGGGAGATTGTTGGGTATTATTTTTTAGACCGATGCATCGAATCGTTACTCGTTTATAATGAGAAATTAAAGAAAGACAACAAGATATTATAACGAGTAATTGAAGCATTTGTCAGGTGAAATATTATATTATATTTTATTCCTCTGGTCTAATCCAAGTGGCGGTGGAGTGAAGACCAAGGCACAAGACTAGTATAAATAGATGATTTAGGTCATGTGTGCATTGTGAGATTTTGTATTGTGTTGTGAATTTGCCCCCGGGGAAGAGCGCTCCCTGAGTGGCTGTTCTATTATGATTATGTATGTATGAATGTATGTATGAGTGTTTTTGATGAGAATCATTCGGTTAATGAAATCATACTTCTACATCTATCTTTTGTGTTTTGATTACAATTGTTCATCCTATTATTGATTGTTAATCAAATTGAACTCTCCGCATCCGTCCATTATTATCATTCAAGAGTGAATACATGTTATGATTCGATCCAAGATTCGAGCTCGTTTATCACCGTTCGACACGCTGCCGCACCGGGACTCAGTTCTGTCACAAACACACGTCACTATTTTCCCGCGCTCTTCATGAAGCTTCCATACTACATTTAATTACCTTAAAAGCATATTAAAATAAACGTCAACACGAATGTTGGTGAGTTTTCTTTATTGAAAATAATATTTATTTATATATATATGTATATACTTACATATGTATATATTATTTACACATATATATATATATATATATAATATTATAATGAAAATAAGGCAAACGGAATTTCAATATAACTTATCATGAAAATCATCATAAACAATATTATACCAATTTATCGAGAAACATGATAACGTAAACGAATTCATATACATTCTTTCCATACCATGGCTCAACGACCATTCTTTTTATCATAATACATTACCATAAGCAATGGTGGCGGCCTTTTGTAATATCCTAAATTTATAAAAAAATGAATAAAGGGATTTATAATTGTTGAACGTGTGTTAATATTTAATTAAGATTAAATATAATAAAGAGTATGGACTTGGGTGGGAAAGATGGAATAAGGGATGTGATGGGTCTTAGGTCCACGGGCTTATGAGAGTATAAATACTCCCGTAAACCTCCCTAAAACCCTAAAACCCTCATTTCTCTCCATATTATTCTCTACACACTCAAAACACACACATAAACACCACCATATACGGCCATGAGTGGGAGGAAGATCAAAGACCAAAATCCGATCCTAGATTCTTGTAAAGCTTGGATATTTAAGCAAGATACAAGATTTAATGTAACGATTCCGGCAAATTCAGGTATACCCTAGCCGTAATATACTATTTACGTGTTATTTAATATTGATTATATGAGTTATAGCACGTTTATACGAATATATATGGTTCACAGTATGAATCATACTCAATTATATAGTGAATCGTATTGGAATTACAATAACCAATGAACGATTATTGAAACCCGAACGAATCGGGAATTACATTATAGACGAAGTATATAATGTTTAATGATATTTACGAAGTATTAATGCTTCGGGATAAGTAAATTATAGCACAGAAAAAGGATTTCGATTTAATGGTACGTCGGTACGCTAAACGAGACCTTTAACACCAAACCAAGCAAGAGACGATCGATCAAGCCGAAAAAGATGCGTAATTATTAATAATATGATGTTTTAATGTCATGGGTTAAGTTTTTAAAGTTTTTAAATCAGTTTTATGTAAATTTTATTTTGACCCGAAAAACGACCATTTTAGGCTCGTTTTAAGCCGAATTACGAGTTTAAACGAGAAACGAACTGAACCAGACTATCCACAACATTATCCGGATTGTGTAATCCAAATGTGTGGCCATGGTTTGAGATGTGGGCCCCCCACATCAACAATAGAGCCGGCCCCTTTATACACACACAACACACACTTCTTTTCTTTTTCTAACACCAAAAAACTAACAAATTCTCTCAAATCTCTTCATATCTTTCAAGTATACAACCAAGATCATCAAGTTTTAACCAAAATTGTCAAGGTATATACATGTTTTAATGCTTGATTCTTGTTTATAACTCTATAATCTTGAGAAAAGGATGTTTCATATGAATATGGGTGAAAAACCGAGATGGAACCGATCCTTGCTAGATCAAGTGATGTATACAAGATATACACGGGATCTTGATCCAAGAAACGAGTTAAAAGTGTCAATAACAAAATTTTAACGGTTAGAATCTTTGTAAATGAGTTTCCATGTGAAAGACGGGTGAAAACCCGAGATGAAACCGACTCTTGCATGATCAAGAGATGTATACATGTTATACAAAGGATCTTGGTCCAAGAAATAAGTAAAAGAGTCGAGAACGGATTTTTACGGTTAAAACCTTTGTTTTTACATAAAAACCGACACTATGAAAGAAATGGTTTGATTGTTGGTATAGTTTGCTTGGTATAGTGTTATTGTGCTTGTAAGTGTTGTATCTAGTGGCTAGCAAAGGCTAGAAACCGAGATCCTTGCGATCTAAAGCTAGAAAACACAAGATAGTTCGGTTTTCGTGTGTATATGAAATTTGGACAGATTTTCGTGTGCTTAGAGTCAGGTCACGAAATTTCACAGAGATGATCTACACATGAAAATATGAGATCTGTGAATTTTTGGTAATTTTTGGATAAAAGATGAATATTTGGTGAATTTAATGCTCGGTTTTGGCCAAAAATAGTGAAAAATAGCTAAACATGATGAAAAATTCTGGAAAATTTAAGATAAGCTTTTTATAACATATAAAAGTCACCCACAAAATTTGAGATCAGTTGGAAAAGTCTAAGTAGGCTTTTCGGTGAAACGAGTTCTAGGGCTTTCTAGCTCGGTTTTGGGTGAAAATGGCTTGAAAAATAAGTTTTAAATTCTGGAAAAATTCCAGAAAGTTATGAGGATGACAGAGATCATCCCAGAAAAATTTGGGATTTTTCTAAAGTGTTTTGTTATTTTTGACATATTTAGTGTTTTAATAAGACTTAAAAATAGATAAATAAATGTAAATAAAGGAAAATAAATCTGGAAAAATTCCAGGAAGTTAAGAGGATGACAGAGATCATCCCAGAAAAATTTGGGATTTTTCTAAAGTGTTTTGTTATTTTTGACATATTTAGTGTTTTAATAAGATTTAAAAATAGATAAATAAATGTAAATATAGGAAAATAAATCTGGAAAAATTCCAGGAAGTTATGAGGATGACAGAGATCATCCCAGAAAAATTTGGGATTTTTCTAAAGTGTTTTGGTATTTTTGACATATTTAGTGTTTTAATAAGATTTAAAAATAGATAAATAAATGTAAATATAAGAAAATAAATCTGGAAAAATTTTGTAAAATTTTCTTTCTGTCAAAATAAGTTTTGTGCAAAAATTCAAGACCCGAGACTAGACGGGTAATTATTTGTGCTAAAAAGAACGTAAAAACAAATATTTAAAGCTTAAAACGTGTAAACCGGCAAAGTTCGCATAAGCGAGCTGACTGGTACACGAAAACTTTAAAAATGGACTATTTTCATAAATCTAAGTAAATTAAGTAAAAATAAATCATCCGAAAATAATTCGGATGATTTGGGTAATTTTATCCGATTTTACTGTTTCCGGCACCCAAATGACGGAAACGGGCCCCGCGGCCAAACGGGGTGTCAAACCGAGCTCTAATTTCATCACTTTAACTAAAATAGCATCCAAACACCATTTTTGGGTCGGGTGTGGCGATTGATACGTATTTAAGTTATGGGAATTATATAGTAACGACTAGATATTATATTACAGATCCAGGCACGTAGCTGTTCCTTATATTACCCACCGACTCACAAAAAGGTGAGTTTTCACGAGCCCCTTTTAATGAATTGTTTTAATTATATTTTCCCGGGGCGGAAAACATGTCTTATTTTAAGTATTTAAGTACATACCGATCGTATGGAAATACTTGTACATTTATATATATATGATCTGATGCACAGAATATATAAAATGTTTATCATGTGTTATTGTTCTGGGGTAACATAGTTCCCAGGGGTTATTATTGTTCTGGGGTAACATAGTTCCCAGGGGTTGTTATTGTTCTGGGGTAACATAGTTCCCAGGGGTTGTTATTGTTCTGGGGTAACATAGTTCCCAGGGGTATTTATTGTTCTGGGGTAACATAGTTCCCAGGGGTTATTATTGTTCTGGGGTAACATAGTTCCCAGGAAGTTAAGTGAAATGTTCTGGGGTAACATAGTTCCCAGCATGATTATATTGTTAATAAATGATTATTAAAACGATTTGTCAGTGTTTATTTAAATTAGTGAAACTCATCAACTATTCGTAGTTGACCCGTTTTCTTTACATGTTTTCTAGGTATGCCCAAGTTGGAATGATTGATATGTGCTTAACTATCTGTGCTACCTGTTGGAAGCTTGCTGCTCTATGTTTTGTAATGAATTTATTAATGTCTTATCGGTAAAATATGTGTGTAACACCTAGACAGTAATGAAACTCGCAACAATGTAATATGTTATAAATTAATGTAGTGGTATTTTCCTTATAAGCAATGCTGTTGATATCAGATGTGTCTGTGGCATCCGTGTACGTTTCCGCTGCGGTTACGGGGTGTTACAGAACTTGGTATCAGAGCCATTGGTTATAAAGAATTAGGATGTCTGAAAAAGATACCTAAAATATAACCAGTAGCTCAAGTATTATAGGATCTGAATATCAACTAATAATATATTGTGACGAGATCGGGATGAACTTGGATGGACAAGTGGGTTATTATGGTCCGGAACATAATAACAGGCTTGTCTGCACGAGGGAATTCAGGGGAAGTCACGGGGGACTTAAATAGGTAAAAATTGGCAACATATGTGTAAATGTATAATAATATTATTATGTGGCAAAATTGTATAAGTAAGTGCATGATTAATTTAATTATGAATTACACTATGGAAAGGGACTATATGTTTGTTAACTTGTGTGCAGGTAAAAATGGCAAGAACACCTAGTGTGTCGACGGAAGAGGACCCGGAAGAGGTCAGTTCCGGGGCCTCTGGAAGCCCAAATGTAGCACCCAGCTCCGAGCCTTTGGAGGCTAGTCATAGTACTTCTAGACAGACCACCCCAGCTAGGAGTGCTAGTTTACCCTCCCCTGCTAGGGTTACCAGGTCTCCTACCCCGCCCGCACCACAGACCGCCCCGATTCCCCCCAGACACGGTCCCCGCCTCACGGCGCGGATCAGTGCCCCGTATGTTCCGCCCACTGTTACCCCACCCAGATCCACTTACCATAGGGGCGAGTCCTCCCGCCCCCAGCCCGAGCCTGCGACCCTACCTGTGTGGGGTCTTCCGAGGCAGGAACGGGACTTGGCGGCTTGGCTACGTGTTCTCACCGAACAGGTGAACGAGCACTCTGCCGCCCTGGTTGTGGGGGTACAGAGGCGGGCATACCTCGGGGACAGCATACTGGACCACCAGTATGCTATTAACCAGTTAAAGAGGGAGTGCTCATACTCCCACTGGTTGATCGGCCAGATGGAAACCCGAATCCGGGTTATGGTGGCGGTGTTGGTGGTGCTGGTGGCGGTGTTGGTGGGGTTGGTTTACCACCATGTGTAGATGTGTTAGATGGTAGAATCTTGAACCGCTTTTTGATACTCCGTGTAAGTAGTTAGTGGTGATACTAACACGGAGTGAATCTTGTTTAGTTATAGTACAACCACTGGCCTATAGGGGGTCTCTTGTAGGGCATATCATTATCGATACTTTTGGGTATCATTCAAGCACTGACCCATTGCGGGTTATGTCGAGGATGATACCAACATAGGCCCTTTGTATTAAAACTTAGTTATGTAATGATGACTGGGAAGTATGTAAACGGATGTTTGTGTAATATGTACTAATGTTTATTAATGTATGGAATGTGTTTTGTGTTTCATAATTTGGAATGGTATTAATTATATGTGTTTTCTTGATGTTGTGTAGAATGGCACCGAAACGATCAACGAAAATATCGGAAGTAGATGTGAGCCGTTTGATTGCTCAACAGTTGGAGGCGGCGATACCGGATATAGTATCGCGCATCGCCGCCAGTATTAATAACTCGACCAATCCAACCCCTCCGAGCAATCAAACGCCCATAAATAATGACGGGGAACAAAATGCTAATCCTCCAAGGAATGATAACACTATTCCGAGTAATGACGCACCGCCTAGGGTGGTCGTTACTGACAGCAATGGCCCTATACCGACGGTAGAGACAAACCGTACGGAACCAATTCGTGCATCCAGGGGATGTTCGATCAAGGATTTCATGTTGTGCAAGCCATTAGAGTTTAGCGGGTCTGAAGGACCGAATGGGTTAGTTAAATGGATAGAGAAAATAGAATCAGTGGTGAATATTAGCAACTGTCCCGAGGATTGTATCGTTAAGTACGCCACCTGTACATTCACCGACCATGCCTTGACATGGTGGAACACCATAGTACAGACTCGAGGTCAGGTGGCGACAAACCACATGACCTGGACGGAGCTTAAGGCTCTTGTGTTGGAACATTTCTGTCCAAAGAATGAATTGCAGAAACTGGAAAATGAGTTGTGGAATCTGGAGATGAAGGGGGCGGACCACTTGGGTTATACCAATCGGTTCAATGAACTGTCACGATTAGTACCGTGGTTGGTCACCCCGGAGACGAAGAGGGTGGAACGTTATATTTGGGGACTTACTCCAGTAGTGAGGAGTATAGTCAACGCGGGGGGACACCGGACGTATGAAAGTGCAGTGACACAGGCTGGCATAGTCACGTATGATTTCTTGCGAAGCGGATCACTAAAGGTGACAGGAGAATCCGCTGGGGGAAAACGGGGTGCGCATGATCATAGAATCCAAGAAAAGCAGCAAAGCAAACGAGCTAGGCCCGCTGCCCAGAGCTATGCCATGACTAGTTCGGGCGGAAGGCAAGAACCGCAGAAGGGAACGTTTCCTAGGTGCGGGAAATGTGGTTACCACCATAGTGGCGTATGCAAAGAGGTGGTGTGCCACCGGTGTGGCAGGGTTGGACACTACGCACCAAATTGTAAGACAAATCTGAACAACCTGAACCGACAACCACAACCTATTCGGGCGCAACCATTTAGAACTCAACCAGCCCGACTGCAGAACCCGCAAGGAAACCAGATGGTGACCACTAGCCGTGCTTGCTACGAATGCGGCAGCACAGATCACTTCAAAAGGAACTGCCCGAAACTGAATCAGGGAGGAAACGGGAGACAACTCGCGGGTCAGCCATCGTCGTCCAATCCGGCGCGAGGCCGAGCATTTGTGATGGGAGCGAACGAGGCGCGCCAGGACCCCAGCGTAGTGACAGGTACCTTCCTCGTCTCTGATCATTACGCTTCTGTATTATTTGATACAGGCGCCGATAGAAGTTTTGTCTCCGTTAGATTCCTTTCGATAGCAAACCTTCCTATTGGTGAAACCATAGAACCCTACACCGTAGAGGTCGCTAACGGTAAAACCATGATAGTTAATCGGATTGTTCGGAATTGACCTTTTATTCTGAGCGAACAATCCTTCCTGATTGACTTGTTACCGGTAGAATTGGGTAGTTTTGACGTGATAGTGGGAATGGATTGGTTGGCACGTAATAGGGTAGAAATAAACTGTGAAAAGAAAACCGTCAAGATCCGGGTGTCGGATGACGAGGAGGTATTAGTGCAGGGAGAAAAATCCGGCACCATGATACCATTTATATCCCACCTCAAAGTGTTGAAATATATACGTCAGGGATGTGTGGCGTATCTAGCGAGCCTGACGGCCGATGATTCTGAGGAAAAACGGGTGGACGATATTCCCGTGGTACGCGAATTTCCACAAGTTTTTCCAGAGGAACTCCCTGGATTGCCGCCAACCCGACAGGTCGAATTCAGAATCGATCTGTTACCTCAGGCTGGCCCTGTTGCTAAGGCCCCTTACAGACTTGCACCGTCCGAGATGCAAGAACTATCCAACCAGTTGCAGGAATTGTTGGATAAGGGGTTTATACGTCCCAGTTATTCCCCGTGGGGTGCACCTGTACTATTTGTGAAAAAGAAGGACGGAAGCCTTCGAATGTTCATTGACTACAGGGAATTGAACAAATTAACCATCAAAAATAGGTATCCTCTTCCCCGAATCGATGATTTGTTCGACCAACTACAAGGTGCGAGCTATTTCTCAAAAATTGATCTTAGATCGGGATACCACCAAGTTAGAATTCAAGAGGATGATATCCCAAAAACCGCGTTTCGGACTCGCTACGGCCACTACGAATTTTTAGTTATGCCTTTTGGGCTAACAAATGCGCCAGCGGTATTCATGGATCTCATGAACCGAGTCTGTAAACCCTATCTCGACAAATTCGTCATTGTATTTATTGACGATATTTTGATATACTCGAAGAGTAAAGAAGAGCACGAGCAACACTTTAAGTTAGTTCTAGAGCTCCTGAATCAGGAGAAGTTATATGCAAAATTCTCCAAGTGTAACTTCTGGTTACAAGAGGTGCAATTCCTCGGTCACGTAATAAACCATCAAGGAATACACGTTGATCCGAGTAAGGTTGAAGCAATTAAGAGTTGGCAAGCGCCTAAATCTCCAAAGGAAATCCGCCAATTCTTAGGCTTAGCTGGATACTATCGTCGATTTATAGAGAACTTTTCCAGCATCGCCCAACCTTTAACCCTCCTGACTCAAAAGGATCGGAAGTATGAATGGGGTGAAGAGCAGGAAACGGCGTTTCAAATGCTAAAACAAAGATTGTGCCAAGCGCCAATCTTAAGTCTCCCCGACGGAGACGATGGATTTGTTGTATATTGTGACGCATCCCGTAAAGGGTTAGGATGCGTGTTGATGCAAAATAAAAAGGTCATAGCCTATGCGTCTCGACAGTTGAAAGTTCATGAGAAAAACTACACTACTCATGACTTGGAACTGGGAGCAGTCATCTTTGCACTTAAAATCTGGAGACACTACCTCTACGGTACAAAGTGCACCATCTTCACTGATCATAAAAGTTTGCAGCACATATTCGATCAGAAAGAACTGAATATGAGACAACGAAGGTGGGTCGAGTTACTAAGTGACTATGACTGTGACATCCGATATCACCCCGGCAAGGATAACGTTGTAGCCGATGCCTTGAGTAGGAAAGATCGAGTTAAGCCACTACGCGTGCGAGCGCTGGGAATGGTAGTCCAATCGAACCTTTCGGATTTGATTCGAGTCGCTCAACGAGAGGCGTTGAAAGAGGACCAATTGGATAAAGAAGGACTTTTCGGGAACGAGAAGAATTTCGAACAGCGTGTGGACGAAATTCTCTATTTCAAAAGTCGGATTTGGATTCCGACCCTCCATGACCTTCGTGAATTAATCATGGACGAAGCGCATAAATCGAAATATTCCATACATCCGGGATCGGATAAAATGTACCAGGATGTGAAAGAATTTTACTGGTGGCCAGGTATGAAAAAGGATATAGCCACATACGTCGGCAAGTGTACGACGTGTGCGAGGGTTAAGGCGGAGCACCAGAAACCTTCGGGAATGTTACAACAACCGGAGATTCCCGAATGGAAATGGGAGCAAATCACAATGGATTTCGTGACACACCTCCCTAAGACATCCCGGGGAAATGATGCAATTTGGGTAATCGTGGATAGATTAACCAAATCGGCACATTTTATTCCGATTAGAAACAATTATAACACCGAGAGACTTGCGCAAATTTATATAAATGAAATAGTGTCTCGTCATGGCATCCCCATCTCGATCATCTCCGATAGGGATAGCCATTTCACCTCCAAACTTTGGCAAGCTATGCAAGAAGCATTGGGAACACGTATTGACCTAAGCACGGCTTACCACCCTCAGACCGATGGTCAGTCTGAGAGGACCATTCAAACTTTGGAGGATTTGCTTCGTGCCTGCGTACTGGACTTTAAGGGAAATTGGGATCAACATCTCCCACTCGTTGAATTTTCCTATAATAACAGTTACCATAGCAGTATAAAGGCAGCACCTTATGAAGCATTGTATGGGCGGAAGTGCCGATCACCACTTTGCTGGTCTGAAGTGGGAGACTCGCAGGTCATTAGATCGGATCTTAATTTCAAGTTTCTTGAAATTAAGAACAACCTAAAAGCCGCGCGGGACCGACAGAAGAGTTATGCCGATACCCGTCGAAAACCGTTGTCGTTTGAGAAGGGCGAAAAGGTATATTTAAAATTATCACCGTGGAAGGGTGTGGTTAGATTTGGCAAGGCGGGGAAGTTATGAGGATGACAGAGATCATCCCAGAAAAATTTGGGATTTTTCTAAAGTGTTTTGGTATTTTTGACATATTTAGTGTTTTAATAAGATTTAAAAATAGATAAACAAATGTAAATATAAGAAAATAAATCTGGAAAAATTTTGTAAAATTTTCTTTCTGTCAAAATAAGTTTTGTGCAAAAATTCAAGACCCGAGACTAGACGGGTAATTATTTGTGCTAAAAAGAACGTAAAAACAAATATTTAAAGCTTAAAACGTGTAAACCGGCAAAGTTCGCATAAGCGAGCTGACTGGTACACGAAAACTTTAAAAATGGACTATTTTCATAAATCTAAGTAAATTAAGTAAAAATAAATCATCCGAAAATAATTCGGATGATTTGGGTAATTTTACCCGATTTTACTGTTTCCGGCACCCAAATGACGGAAACGGGCCCCGCGGCCAAACGGGGTGTCAAACCGAGCTCTAATTTCATCACTTTAACTAAAATAGCATCCAAACACCATTTTTGGGTCGGGTGTGGCGATTGATACGTATTTAAGTTATGGGAATTATATAGTAACGACTAGATATTATATTACAGATCCAGGCACGTAGCTGTTCCTTATATTACCCACCGACTCACAAAAAGGTGAGTTTTCACGAGCCCCTTTTAATGAATTGTTTTAATTATATTTTCCCGGGGCGGAAAACATGTCTTATTTTAAGTATTTAAGTACATACCGATCGTATGGAAATACTTGTACATTTATATATATATGATCTGATGCACAGAATATATAAAATGTTTATCATGTGTTATTGTTCTGGGGTAACATAGTTCCCAGGAGTTATTATTGTTCTGGGGTAACATAGTTCCCAGGGGTTATTATTGTTCTGGGGTAACATAGTTCCCAGGGGTTGTTATTGTTCTGGGGTAACATAGTTCCCAGGGGTATTTATTGTTCTGGGGTAACATAGTTCCCAGGGGTTATTATTGTTATGGGGTAACATAGTTCCCAGGAAGTTAAGTGAAATGTTCTGGGGTAACATAGTTCCCAGCATGATTATATTGTTAATAAATGATTATTAAAACGATTTGTCAGTGTTTATTTAAATTAGTGAAACTCACCAACTATTCGTAGTTGACCCGTTTTCTTTACATGTTTTCTAGGTATGCCCAAGTTGGAATGATTGATATGTGCTTAACTATCTGTGCTACCTGTTGGAAGCTTGCTGCTCTATGTTTTGTAATGAATTTATTAATGTCTTATCGGTAAAATATGTGTGTAACACCTAGACAGTAATGAAACTCGCAACAATGTAATATGTTATAAATTAATGTAGTGGTATTTTCCTTATAAGCAATGCTGTTGATATCAGATGTGTCTGTGGCATCCCGTGTACGTTTCCGCTGCGGTTACGGGGTGTTACATTTAAGTTCATAACCAAGCTAACCATGACCTAAAGAACACATAAAGGTATGTTCTTTATTTTAAAGATTACCTTTTTGTGAACAGTTTGCCATGAAACTAAACCCTAGAGTAGATCGGGTCTAAATGAACCATAAAGTTATAAACTTGATGTTAAAATGGACATAACAAACTAATGGATAAGTACGGTTCATAAAGAAAACCTAACGATTTTATGCTTAAAGGTTCAAACTTTACATATACACTGGTCAAGATATGGACGAAAACGGTTATGAAAACGTTCATGGGTAATACCGAACCATAATAAGTGTAATAGGGTCACGAGTTACGATGATAACGGGGTTAAAGGACCAAGCAGTGGCCTCAGCCCAACAGCTCATTCGATTACACTTTATACTAAGTTACATCTTGGAAACTCGAATACATGTTCCCTGTTCGAATACAATAGTACTCCGTGTGCAGCTCGTTCGATTACACTAGCCAAAATCAATGAACGTCGATTACAAGGCCCTTACTCGATTACAACATAGGGTCAATTATACTGACCTTATTCAATTACATTGTTAAGATCGATTACAAGATTTCAGTAGCATGTAATGACACAATTCGATTACAAAGCTTATGGTCGAATACAATTAGAAGTTGATTACATATAATTCGCATACCATAAGGCTAGTCGATTACATACAAAACTCGCAAACACTAAGCCACTCGATTACATTCTGACACTCGCTTACGTTATTTCACTCGATTACATGGTCAGAACTCGATTACATGGCTAGTACTCGATTGCATATGCCTAACTTGAATACAATGAGCTTAATCGAACACCCTATGCAAGTTCGATTACAATGTGACCCCAATACATTCATATAGATAGATTACATCATAAAATTCGAACACAAAGAGTATCATGATTTCAATATGGATATGAATGCATACAATATGCATACTGAATACAAAAGGAAATAGAGAAATACATCGTATTCAAATACAAAGTGTTTGAATACATTGGTGCTTAAGAATAAAATATCCTAAGTAAATTGTATTCTAATTAAGGCCATTAGAATAGACCAGACTTTTTGGCTGAAAAATGAATAATGTGAATAGGACATATATTGATACGTATAATTAATGTACAGTCAGCCAAGCTCAGTTAAGGAAGAGAATAACAATAAACGGAGAGCGTAACAGGATCCAGGTGAGTTTCTATTCCCATTCCTTGTTATGTTTTCGGGGCTGTGTGCATACTCGATGTGGTTAGTTAATACACTTACCTTATGTGGTAAGTGTATGCCTTATATGATTTATATACGAATGAATGCTTGACGATGCATGAACGATCTTCGGATATTGAATGTACCGTCAAGGGATAGTATAAAGTTATGATTGATATATATATATATATATATATGATATATAGATGGTGTATGTATGTATGGAAGGTATGGTTAGAATGGGAAAGGACCCTAATAATATCCGCGAAGGTAGGGAACGGACCCTAAAAATATCCGCGAATGTAAGGAATAGACCCTAATAATATCCGCGAATGTAGGGAACATACCCTAATAATATCCGCGAATGTAGGGAACAGACCCTAATAATATCAGCGAATGTAGGGAATAGACCCTAATAATATCTGCGAAGGTTATAGGATGAAGTATATGTATATTATATGTATGTATAAAAAGAAAGAATGAAAGTATGATTGTATGAATGTATGAAGAAAGGTAAGGAACTATGCATGTATATGTACCTTCGGGTGCATATATAAGAATGTGTATGGATGTATTGTATGATTATATGATTAACTAGAACTCACTCAGCGTAGCTGACTTTTAGTATGCACGAAGGTGAGTAGGATGAGGCAGCTCGCTTGATGAGGACACATAGCATAGAATTGAAGATACTGGCATCTCAAGGAAACGTTATGATGTTTTAAAGACTATGTGTTATTTTTAAATGACTACAAATGTTTGTTAAGACAATATTTGAAAGTTATGTAGTGTATTATGGTTGATGTTTATATTCCACGTAAAGTTTTAATTAAATATGATATTTGGAACTGTGTTTATGAGTAAATCTAACGTCCAAAGTGAAGCACCGGTAAAGGGGCCTTACAAGTTGGTATCAGAGCAAAGTTTGAGAGAATTAAGAATCCTACATGCTTAGACTCGAACAGAGAATGAGATTTAAGTAAGAAAAGAAAGAAGATGTCAGTTCAAGATAAGCCATGTGTCACTCAAGCAAGCTCATTAAAGGTAAAGTGTATGGTTAAACAAGGTGTGATGATGTTAGCTTAATTGCTAAAGAAAGAATATGTGTGTGTTAGGGATATGACTAATT
This sequence comes from Bidens hawaiensis, assembly GCF_021521415.1. NCBI lineage: Eukaryota > Viridiplantae > Streptophyta > Magnoliopsida > Asterales > Asteraceae > Bidens > Bidens hawaiensis. Next base: position 426,952 of record NW_027493000.1, on the reverse strand, counting down.
GATTGTTTGATTGATTAGCTGTTTAAAAGTAGAACTTAGCACAAATAGACTCATAAGAGGAAGTATATAGGACACAGAGAGTAACGTAATTAGCTAATCATAGCTGGCCAATGATATTACCTGTTAGCCTTACTATCCTTGTGCTAAATAGTTCCTTGAGTGATGACGTTTGTGTTTTCCCTTCCAGAATACGATGGCTGGAGCTAGGCAAGTTGTTGGAACATGAGGTCACACTGGACGATGTGGCAGGCCACGTATTGTCCGAGAGCCTTCAGTAGAATCAGCTTCTTACACAAGGGAAGAAGAAAGTGCTGCTGGGCGGAACCCGAGCAACAACGAGGGTATCAACTTGACCCCGCAGTCCAAGCAGCCATTTTTCAAGCTATAGCCGCTATTGAGAAGAACTTGAATCCTGAATGATCCGCTGGAAGCCTTGGGAGAACTGCTGAAGGGTCAGGAGGAAATGGTAAGAAAGATGACGAGAGGGAGAAAGGTGATTCAAGTGAAGTTCGATTGGTGAAAATCGTTGATGGAAAGGGAGACCGAGGCGGGTGTAACTACAAATCCTTCAAGGGTTGTGACCCAGCGAAGCTTACTAGTTTGGTAGACGCAATCGCCAATCTTCAATGGATAACCACTATGGACAAGGTTATCCGAATCAGCGAATTCCGTCCCGACCAAGCTGTGGGTTATGCTACCCAATCATTCGGTGATGAAGCAATGTACTGGTGGGAGTCGGTTGAGCAGAGGAAGAGTCAAGAAGAGATTAAGGTGATGAGGTGGAATAATCTGAAAGAGTTGGTGATAAAAAGTTATGTGCTAATGCCGAAGTTGAAAGGGCGGAAATGAAGTTCTTGAACCTGAAAGCTGGTAAGATGACGCAACGTGAGTATACTACATAGTTCAACCGAATGTCTAGGTTGGTGCCCGATATGGTTAACACTGAGGCTAAGAGAATCAAGTGCTATGTGAGGGGAATGCCACAGAATGTTCGCACGCTAGTCAGGGCGAATAAACTAGCTACTTTTAACTCTGCTGTCGAACTCGTAGAGATGGTTTATGAAGAGCTGACTGTGGACAATGTGGTGGTGGGAGAAGAGAAGAAAGATAAGAAGTGGGTCAATCATGCTAAGCGTCCCGGTACTCAGTTATGGAACTCCAAGGACAAGAAATAAAAGGTGTGGGAAAAGAACTCGTGCATGACCTGTGGTAAGATGCATGGTGGCGAGTGCAAGTGGGGCACTGGTTCTGATGTGTGCCATAAGTGTGGGAAATTCCATGATGGGGAATGTCGGTTAGGGTCGAATGCATGTTACAAATGTGGGAAGGTGGGGTACTTTGCTCAAGATTTCCATGCAAAGCCCGCGTGTTATAGGTACGGTCAGACTAGTCACCTAGCGAGGCCTTGCACAGGCGGTGAGACTGGAGGAGGTGAGAAGAAGGGTGCTGATCAGGCTAGACCAAGAACGAGAGCCTACATGCTGACTCAAGAACAAGCCAAGAAGATTCTAGACGTTGTCACAGGTACGTTTTTAGTAAATGGTATATCCACTTCTGTGTTGTTTGATTCAAGTGCGAATAAGAGTTTTATCGCTACAACATTTAGTAAATTAGCTAAGATGAAATATTGTCGAGTGTCTGAAACCTTTATAGTAGAAACCGCTAGTGACACTTCGTTAAAATAATGAAAATGGTTAAGGACGATAAGATAGAGTTAGAGGGACATGAGTTACCTGTTACCTTGTATGTTATGCGCTTAGGAGGTTCGATGTGGTTTTGGGAATGAATTGGTTGTCTGAGTATGAATCTCAGATAGTGTGCAAGAGTAGGATAATAAGGTTAAAGTCTTTGGATGGTTGTGCGGTGACGGTTTATGGTGATAAGGAATGTTTTGGGCTTAATGTCATTTTGATGATAAAAACCGAAGGTTTGTTAAGGCGAGGGTGCGGTGCCTACCTGGCGTATGTTGTCAACGCTACGGCCAAGACGAAAGAAATGAAAGATGTTCCTATTGTGCGCGACTACCCAGAAGTATTCCCTAAGGATCTTCTGGGGTTGCCTCCGGAGCGAGAGATAGAATTCCAGATAGATTTAATACCAGGAGCCCAGCCCGTCGCGAAAGCGCCTTACCTTCTAGCGCCGTCTGAGATGAAAGAATTGATGTCCCAACTGCAAGAACTCATTGACAAGGGTTTTATAAGACCAGGTGTTTCCCCGTGGGGTGCACCAATGTTATTTGTGAAGAAGAAGGATGAAAGTATGAGAATGTGCATAGACTATTGCGAGTTGAACAAGCTTACGGTAAAGAATAGATATCCTTTGCCACAGATTGATGATTTGTTTGACCAACTGCAAGGTTAGAGTTAGTTCTCCCGAATAGATCTGAGATCAGGCTATCATCAGTTAAAGGTGAAAGAGGCAGACATCCCTAAGACAACGTTTCAGACGTGGTATGGGCACTACGAGTTCCTCGTGATGTAATTCGGTCTAACGAATGCTCCCACAGCATTTATGGATACGATTAGGGTGTGTCGGCTGATGTTGGATAACTCAGTTATCGTTTTCATTGATGATTTATTCAAAGCGCGAGTCTGATCATGTTGAGCATCTGAGAGAGGTAATGGAGACTCAGAAGAATGAAAAGTTATACGCTACATTTTCGAAGTGCGTATTCTGGTTGCGAGAAATGCAATTTCTAGGTCACGTGATAAATCCTGAAGGGATTATCGTGGACCCAAAATATATTGAGGCGATAAAGAATTGGAAGACTCCACATAACTCGACTGACATACGAACTTCTTAGGGTTGGCTGGCTATTACAGGAGATTCATCGAAGGCTTCTCCAAGATAGCTGCACCGTTGATCGGTATGACCCAAAAGTCAGTAGTATTCAGTTGGGGTAAGTTTCAAAAGGAGGCTTTTCAGGAATTAAAGAGAAGACTAACGCAAACTCCAATCCTTGCTTTACCCGATGGTGACGAGGATCTGATTGTTTGTACCTATGCTCCGCATTGTGGGTTAGGTTGCGTGTTGATGCAACGAGGAAAAGTGATAGCTTTTGCGTCTAGACAGTTGAAAGTTCATGAGAGTACTTATCCGACACATGATTTAGAGCTAGCAGCAGTAGTTCATGCTCTTAAGATATGGAGACATTATCTGTATGGTACTAAGTGTACTATTTACACAGATCATAACAGTTTAAAGTACTTCTTTGAGCAGAAAAAGAGCTGAACATGAGACAGAGAAGATGGTTAGAGTTGATAGAGGACTATGACTGCGACATTAAGTACTGTCTTGGTAAAGCTAATTTGGTCACCGACGCGCTAAGTCGTAAGAATGAGGAAGTCATTGCAACAGTGAAGTCATAGGTGATGGTAGACGAAATAATCAAGGATAAAGAATGAGGAAGTCATACCAGTTGATTATGAACTCAAGTCTTTTAGAAGAAATAATCAAGGTGCAGTCAGAGGTGATGGTAGACGAAGGGCTAGTGAAGAAAGAAAGGACTTTAGGGTAGCTAGAGGAGTTGATGGAAAACACTCATGATGTTAAGACTAGGTTTGACCGTATGTGGATTCCATGCCATGGAAATCTCAGAGGTCGAATCTTAGATGTAGCTCATAAGTCAAGGTATTAAATTCATCCGGGAGCCACTAAGATGTACCAATATTTGAAAAGTGACTACTGATGGCCAGGGATAAAGAATGATGTAGAAGATAACATCAGTAAGTGCTTAACTTGTTTACAAGTAAAAGCAGAGCATCAGAAGCCTTATGGAAAGATGCAACTGCTGGAGATACCTGAATGGAAATGGGAACACATCACAATGGATTTCATAACCAAGCTACCTCGTACCGCTAAGCATCATGATACCATTTGGGTGATAGTGGACCGTTTGACCAAAAGTGCTTTTTCTGCCTATACGAGAGGCTATCTCGTCAGAAACGTTAGCAAGTTTGTTCATCAAAGAGGTTGTGACTAAGCATGGAGTAACTTTATCGATCGTGTCTGATAGAGATACTCAGTTTACTTTGAGATTCTGGAAGAAGTTCCATGAAGCTATGGGAACATAATTGAACATCAGTACGGCGTATCATCCTCAAACAGATGGACCGTCTGAAAAGACGATCCAAACCCTTGAGAAAATGCTACGTGCTTGTGTTTTAGACTTTGGAGGAAGTTGAGATAATCATCTGCATCTGTCAGAGTTCTCCTATAACAACAGCTACCATTCAAGTATTGGTATGCCACCGTTTGAGATGCTTTACGGTAGATGATGTAGAACCCCGGTATGTTGGGGAGAGATTGGTCAGAAAGAGATGGCATGTTTGGAAGTTGTGGAAGAAACCTCTTCAAAGTTCGATCAGATTAAGGCAAGAATGAAAGCTGCGCAAGACAGACAGAAGTCGTATGCTGATAAGCGGCGACGACCGATTGAGTTTAACGTTGGTGATAATGTGATGCTCAAGGTCTCGCATTGGAAAGGAATTATCCGCTTTAGAAAGAGAGGGAAGTTGAGTCCAATGTACATTGGACCGTTTAAGATTATGGAACGCGTGGGTGAAGTGGCTTACAAGCTAGATTTACCCTAGGAGTTAGAAGGAATTCATTCAACCTTCCATGTTTCTCATATGAGAAAATGTCTAGCTGATGACACGTCTCATGTGCCATTGGTGGATATTGTGGTTGATGAACAGTTGAATTACATTGATCAACCGATAGAGATTGTTGATCGCAAGGAGAAGCAACTTGTCACAAGGTTATACCCTTAGTGAAAGTGATATGGAAGCATCGCAAAGGATCAGACGCTACATGGGAAGTTGAGGATGAGATGCGCAAGTTCTACCCGAATTTATTTTAGTAATAGTTAGGTTTCGGGAACGAAACCTCTTTAAGGAGGGAATACTTGTAACATCCTAAATTTATAATAAATTAATAAAGGGATTTATAATTGTTGAACGTGTGTTAATATTTAATTAAGATTAAATATAATAAAGAGTATGGACTTGGGTGGGAATGATGGAATAAGGGATGGGTTGGGCCTTAGGTCCATGGGCTTAAGAGAGTATAAATACTCCCTTAAACCTCCCTAAAACCCTAAAACCCTCATTTCTCTCCATCTTATTCTCTACACACTCAAAACACACACATAAACACCACCATATACGGCCATGAGTGGGAGGAAGATCAAAGACCAAAATCTGAGCCTAGATTCTTGTAAAGCTTGGATATTTAATCAAGATACAAGATTTAAATTCATAACCAAGCTAACCGTGACCTAACGAACACATAATGGTATGTTCTTTATCTTAAAGATTACGTTTTTGTGAACGGTTTGCCATGAAACTAAACCCTAGAGTAGATCGGGTTTAAATGAACCATAAAGTTAGAAACTTGATGGTAAAATGGACATAACAAACTAATGGATAAGTATGGTTCATGAAGAAAACCTTATACCTAGCTTAAAGAACGTTTTTATGCTTAAAGGTTCAAACTTTACATATACAGGGGTCAAGATATGGATGAAAATGGTTAGGAAAACGTTCATGGGTAATACCGAACCATAATAAGTGTACTAGGGTCACGAGTTACGATGATAACGGGGTTACAGGACCAAGTCGTGGCCTCAGCCTGACAACTCATTCGATTACACTTTATACTCGGTTACATCTTGGAAACTTGAATATATGTACCCTATTCGAATACAATAGTACTCTGTGTGCAGCTCGTTCGATTACACTAGCCATAATCGAATATACTTATACAATTCGATTACAATGGGTCGTTCGCTTGCAATGAACAACTCGATTACAAGGCCCTTTCTCGATTACAACATAGCTTCGATACACCGACCTTATTCAATTACATTTTTAAGATTGATTACAAGATTTCAGTCGCATGCAACAACACAATTCGATTACAAAGCTTATGGTTGAATACAATAAAAAGCTCGATTACATATAATTCGCATACAATAAGGCACTCGAATACATTGTGACACTCGCTTACATTATGTCACTCGATTACATGGTCAAAACTTAATTACATGGCCAGTACTCGATTACATATGCCTAACTTGAATACAATGAGCTTAATCGAACATCCTATGCAAGTTCGATTATAATGCGACCCGAATACATTCATATTGATCAATTACATCATAAAACTCGAACACAAAGAGTATCATGATTTGAATATGGATCCGAATGCATACAATATGCATACTGAATACAAAAGGAAAGAGAGAAATACATCGTATTCAAATACAAAGTATTTTAATACATTGGTGTTTAAGAATAAAATATCCTACGTAAATTGTATTCTAATATAAGGTCATTAGAATAGCCAGACTTAGCCATTTTGGCCGAAAAATGAATAATGTGAATATGACATATATTGATAAGTATAATTAATTTACAGTCAGCCGAGCTCAGTTAAGGAAGGGAATAACATTAAACGGAGAGCGTAACAGGATCCAAGTGAGTTTCTAGCCCCATTCCTTGTTATGTTTTCGGGGCTGTGTGCATACTTGATGTGGTTAGTTTATACACTTACCTTAAGGGGTAAGTGTATGCCTTATATGATTTATGTACGAATGAATGCTTGACGATGCATGAACGATCTTCGGATATTGCATTTTGCGTCATGTGACAGTTTAAAGTTATGATTGATATATAGATGATGTATGTATATATGTATGGAAGGTATGGTTAGAAAGGGAACAGACGCTAATAATATCCCCGAAATGTAGGGAACGGACCCTAATAATATCCGCGAATGTAGGGAACAGACCCTAAGAATATCCGCAAATGTAGGGAACATACCCTAATAATATATGCGAATGTCGGGAACATACCCTAATAATATCTACGAAGGTTATAGGACGAAGTATATGTATATATGTATATATAAAAGGAAAGAATGAAAGTATGATTGTATGAATGTATGAAGAAAGGCAAGGAACTATGTATACCTTTGGGTGCGTATATAAGAATGTGTATGGATGTATTGTATGATTATATGATTAACTATAACTCACTCAGCGTAGCTGACTTTTAGTATTCACGCAGGTGAGTAGGATGAGGCAGCTCGCTTGATGAGGACACATGGCATAGAACTGAAGATACTGGCATCTCAAGGAAATGTTATGATGTTTTAAATACTATGTGTTATTTTTAAACGACTATGAATGTTTGTTAAGACAATATTTGAAAGTTATGTAATGTATTATGGTTGAAGTTTATATTTCGCGTAAAGTTTTAATTAACTTTGATATTTAGAACTGTGTTTATGAGTAAATCCAACGTCCAAAGTGAGGCACCGGTAACGGGGCCTTACACCTTTCCTACCGTTCTTTTAACATGGTAATTATATATTCCAAAATTCTCAACAATCCAACTTTCCATAAAAACAAAGCTTTTATCTTTACAACAAATCGTACTTTTGTAGACTAGCAAGGAATACAACAAGTGTATGACTATCAAAATTGATAACTTAATACATACCATACTCAAAGTATTCCCATTTTTAACCCAACGCGATTGGAAATGGGGGGCGCCACCCCGATAGATCTACCAATATTTATGTGCCCTTATTAATTCGGTTAACAGTTATTTAACCAATTGTTAACTCATCCCACTTTTTAAACGGTTTGTAAAATAATATTATTTTATAAAAACTTCAATATAAATATCAATATAAAGAATACGCCTTTCCCCCAAAACACAATAAAAATCGATTCGAAAACGAGGGGTCGATAGAGAAACTCACAGTTTGAAGCTTTTCGTTCCAAATTCTCGTGTCGTATATTAGTACATGTTTTGTTAACAAAATTTGGTTTTAGTTTATAAAAATCTTTTAAGTTATTAATCCTATTCTAATGTCCACACAAGCATATAAGCAAGTAGTTCCTATTAAGTTAACGAATACGTAAAGTACGGTTTTCGTAAACTATTGTCTTAATAACTAAATTAATTAATAAATAAAGTAAATACATAAATATAATAAAATATTAAAATTTCAGTTTCTAGAAAGTTTAGGAAAATATTAGTTTATTTATTTTTTATGAATCTTGTCGTTTCGTCGGTCTTTGCCGGTTTTGTCGGTTTCGGGTTTAGAAACAAACCGATTAACTTTTCATATAAAATGTAACTTTTATGACTTGAAATCACTTTTTACATATATATTAGTCAACTTTTAGAAGTTATTTTATAAAAACATGTCATTTTCCATTTTTGTTAATATTTTCTTAAAATAGCAACTTTTGATGTTTTTGTGTCGGTTTTCACAACACGAACCGTCTAGGATCAAGTTTTGTTATTTTTTCCTCTTCTCATATACCAAATTATGTTATATATGAGTTTTATACAAATTTTAGGGGCTGCTCTAAAACAGTCCCTAACCGTTGTGTCGGTTCTTGTTTAAAAGTCGGTTTTTCACCGTTAAAGTTACGCATAAGTAATCTGGACTTAGCAATTTCAAACCAATCATCCTATGCATTAAATATACCCATTATAACTTATAGTTTATCCTCAATTTCCAAATTTGTTCGCACAATACAAAATAACACATTTGATTCATTCTCAAGTTCCTACTTGGTAATATAAGTTTATTGATAATATGAATCATCAAGTCTATCATCTTCCATATGAACAAATATCATAATCTAACTTAAAAATCCAGATTTCAACCAACATTAACAAGCCATTCAAATTATCAAGTTCATGTATGTATATTTGTTACAAGTTTTCTAAGTGTTTAATCAAAACGTTTCTTATTATAGTAACTTTAATCTTTGATGATTTTAACTAATTCCATCATTCTAAGTATTACTATGTGAAAATATTTGTTTATCTAATTCAACTAGTTTGATCTAATTTCATGCATCCTATTGTTCTATTCGAGTGATAATTTTTCAATATTCAAACTTCCAAAGTTTCTATTGATAGTAAGTATCTAACAAGCAATTCATGTGCATTCAAGGTCTTGATCATACTACACAAAATTCAAGTTCATATGAGTTTCTAGCATATATATAGGTTATAAAAAGCAAAGTGTATCAGTGTTAGAAGTAATTTGGTGCGTTAGATTTGGTGATCATCATCTAGATGGAAAGTGTGTTTTGTAGGCTATGTGTTTTATTTTAATACTTGTTTTATAACATTTCAGGGGCATAATCGTCCAGTGTGTTATATTATATATGAAAACAATATCAATATATAATTATCATTTTTTAATCTAAATTATAAAAGACAACACCAAGAATATCACAAGATATATAACAGTATGTTTTAATAAAATCGTTAAAAGTTTTTAAAAACACTAGATTTTAATCGAAATTTAAAACATAACACCAAGAATAAAAACACACTAGCTTGAACATCATAACCAACATTAATGAACAAAATATATTACAACGTGTTTTTATTAATTACAAGGCTTTTAAATCGGCCGGTTATAAAATAATTTTCTAACAAAAAGGGTTTAATCTAGACTACAAACATTGATATCAATAATATTTAAAATTATCCTTAATACCAATAGCAAAACATTGTGTCTAAGAACAAATAAACAGTGTCACTAAGCCCCCGACCACTACCGAAAAATCTGAGCTTCAAAACTTATTTGCACGAAAATCAGAGCTTCAAAGCTCCCTTGCAAAAATCGATACATCACTGCAACCATGGGATCTTTTTGGAAAAAAAAAAATACGCTTGGAGTTGGCGGCAAGAACTCTATGCCCTTCACCGTCTCGTATTATGATCTATCAGTCCGGACGAGTGTTTTCCAAGAAGGTGAATATTAGATGGGGGTTACGCTACCAGTAATCAATTTATATTAATCAATCTTCATATTCTGGTAATCGATCTGTATGAATCGATTTTCAGATCAAAGTGTGAACGTGGTATTCAGAGAGAGAGAGAGAGAGAGAGGGAGAGAGAGAGAGAGAGATTGAATCGTTCTGGTGGCAGAGAGGGTCGGAGCTGCAAAAGGATGTGTGAACGATGACAGGAAAGTAGGTTGAAACTTGAATTTTGGGATGACTTGTTTAGGGTTTTAAGAATTGTTATTATTATTGTAAAATCAAGATCCAATAAAATATATAAGTCTTTTAATAATAATAATCGATTACCAAATAAAAAAATTATGACAATCCTAACCCTGTGTATTTTATTTAATCCAATGGTCCTAGTCACTTCATACACTTCATAGGAAATATTAACTTCTTATTCTAACATTTCTCTCTCTCTCTCTCTAAAAGAGAGAGAGAGAGAGAGAGAGAGATAGGAGACAGAGCAAATATATAATTAGAAGTAGATTTTTTCGAAGGAGTCTAGAAATATGTGTTTTCACCATTAGATCTAATAAAACACACAGCACAATAAACACAACTTAACTAAAATATATAAAACACTCCGCACAATAAACACACTTTCAATATCTACCGTCATATCAACATATCTAACGCACCAAATTACTTCTTACACTTCTTAGACACACTTCACTTCTTATTATAACCCCACCCTATATATATATATATATAGGTATTGGATCATTTCAGAAGTTTTTTACTGCGAGAAGTGAAGGTGTAACTCCATTAATCCCTAATTTCACTCCCTTTCTTACCTACACAACATTCAAACCTACCTACATACATACAAACGTACCGAGCCACATTCAAACATACATACCTACACACATACAAACATACATACACATATACAAAAATACGTACCTACTGATGTGTTGCAAAACACACAACGCTTTATCCCGATTTTTGTTGTTTTGTGCGTAAACCGTTAACGAATATAACCTTTTCTTTCATAAAATTAATTGTTTGTGTATATTATAGGTCCCATGTTGAAGATAGCGAAAAAATGAGTTTAATGAAGAAAGAATCAGCTCAAACGGTGTTCGGATGAAGCTGGTATGCGCGTTTGAAGATAAACGAGTCAGAAAATGAAGATACGAGCAACCAGGACCTGGCTGCGCATCCATGCCTGCGCTATGAGACGTCCCACATATCCCAAAGGCTGCCAAAATGTTCAGGAATCAACTGCCCCATCTATTTTGTCTTATAGTGGGCCTTGTGGGCTTGTTTTAACCTATTTTATATTAGGATGGAGGTGCTTAAACATATATATAAAGGGCTAATACCCTATGAATGAATTAAAAATAATATTTCCAGCCACCACACCTGCTCTAGAGGAGAAACCAAGGAGGACAAGCTTACGGTTCAATCCTTTATCCTTCGGTTGTCCGTTTTTGACTATTTTAACGTTTGTGAGTTCGTTTTGGTTTTTAATCATTCAAACCTTTTGTAATCAGATTTATATGAACATGTTTATCATTTATATCTATTTTATCTACTGTTCATTGATTATGATTGGCTAAACCTCTTTGTTCAACCTAGGTTAGATTATTATTGTTCGATTTTGATGAGTTGATTGGAGTGTTTGATCAATATGACTTGAATTGCTATTAAAAGTTTGGTTTAATGATGAATTAGGTTGTGTTTAGTGGATGCGATATTATTGGTTTTATCTCATAACCTCGTGCTTCAATTAATTGAATTGGTTTTGATTGATAGTTGCATGTTCAATTCTTTACTTTGTGTTTAGAGTTTGTTTGCGGTAGGAACAACCGTAGGGTTTTGTTGAGGTTACCAATTGATATAATTCAGCGTTAAGAATCTTCTTAGAGACCGAGAGGTGATAGGAAGTAAAGTCGTCTCATTGCTTTTACTTTTTAGGCTTAGGATCGCGCGAGAGCGGGTTCGGTTCTTGTCTGGTTTGGCTCGGTGAGCGATTAGTTGGTCTAGTTTATGTTAAACCAAATTGTTCCTCTATCCTTGGTTGCGTAGTATTCGTTTCCGTTAGGGTCGTGTGTCGATTAGTCCGAGAGGAGAGTCGACATTAGAACACCTTAGCATTCATTTCCCGGTTTGTTCTTAATATCAATAAAGTGTGTGTTAGGGTTTGTTAGTGAGACCGATAGGTGATCTAGCTTTCTTGAGCGAACGTTAGTTGTGTCATCTTTAGATACCGGTGTCGTGAGATCATTCAATCCATTAGCTTGTTAGACCGTCAATATGATTCTTCTCTGGGTAGGCGTTTTCTCCATTGTTAGTTAAGTTTCTAAGTTAGGAAAGTTTTGTCCGTCAGTTTCGCCATTCCAATTAAGTTAATTAATTTAGCTAAAGCAATTTAAGTAATGTAGTTTAATTATTAAAAATCAATTTAAAAATATTATTCTTAGAAAAGTCTTGTCTACGGTTTAGTGATTATAAGCGTTTTCACGTGTCATTGTGTTCGAATACTTGGACTTTTTAGGTCTATACTACTTTTGACCGGTACACTTTCCGGTTGTGTGTGGTGTTATTAGGAGTTTCCGTTTTATAAATTTAAATCTTCGTTTTGAGTCTCATAGAAAAAAGCACTCGTAAGACACACATCAAGTTTTTGGCGCCGTTGCCGGGGACACTGTTTGAGGCGATTAGGGAACGACCCGAGTTGGGGACTTGCCTATTCTATTTGGTATTTAAATTTAAATTTAGATTAGATTAGTTATTTTAATTAGTTTAGTATATTTTAGTTTAGTGTAGTTTAAGTTTATTTTTATTATTGTTATTGTTATTCTTAACTATTTTATCTATTTTTATCTGGTGCCCGTGATCCGTTTCTTTTGAGTGTTCTTTATAGGAAAAATGTTTAGATTACAAGTTGGAGAACCATGGTGCAAAGTTTGTGGCAGAAATCACTGGGTGCATGATGCTTATGAGAGGAGTATAGAAGTCGAGGCACGGAAAGCTCCATGGGAATCAATATTTGCAAAGCCTCCTCCATACCGATTTGCATATGATCAAATGGGGAACTTCTTAGGGTATAAAGATTTGTCGTCAATTTCAGGTTAACTCCGTTAACTCAACTCCGTCAATTCAAACTTAAGATCACTGAATCTATAACGCACACCTCATTACATTTAAACTAGGGTTTAAATGACGCTTAACACTTACTACATGTGTAGTCTTTCGGGAATTGCACCGAAACGCAAACGAGTTGACACAAACGATTGGTGAATAAACGAAAAACGTCAAAACAGTAATTATGTGATAATTATGTGTTAGACTTATGTGTTATGTGATAATATTGGTTAAAACACTAACTCAAGATGTAAACAAGATAGTTTAAGCTAGATAAGTAATACTTAGAAGTTGAGGGGCCAAAGTGTAACATATTATTATTTATAATATGTTAACCCTAACCTCTACCCCATTCCCTCTAACCCCGATCGGCCCTCTCCCTTGGCTCCTTGGCTGCCGTCGACATACACACACATACATACCATCAATTTCAAGCTTTTGATTGAAGATTAAGGTGCTAGGAAGGTATAATCGACTATCCTATGCATCCTTTATACTTAATCTTGACTTTTATTGGGTTAATTACAAACCCTAGATTCCGATTTTTATATGTTAGTGTGTTCATATGATTTTGTTTGATTTGATGATGTATTGATGATGATTTGATAACTAGAATTGATATTGTTACATGTTAATTGTTGTGTCTTTGATTTGAGTTCAAACAAAAACCCTAATAATGTATGTAATGTGTAATTGATGTGCATGGATAGTGATTATGGAGTCTAGAGTGTTATATGAATGCATGATGGTCCATAGATAGTTAATATGTTGAGTTTGGATGCAAACAGTTTCTGGACAGATTGTGTTATTGATTTTTAATTGACTGTAATGAAGTGTAAATGTGAAAATTGGTTGAGATTATTGATACTACAGTAAACTAGGTTGAGTCTAGTTTCTAAAGAATATAAATTTGCAATTTTTGGACGTGGAAAAGTTAACTTTTATGATTTTACAAAAACGTTGTGCAAAACTGAGCTGTTAGACCTGCTGTTCGGTTGTTTTGTAAATGTTATATCTCATGAACTAAGAGACCAATTAGGTTGGTTCCACTTCTGGAAGTTGACTTATTGAGTTAGGAACCTAACCCAAGTGGTCTTGCATTTATTGGATTTTTCATTTAACGGGAATTTCAAATAACATTATGTTGCGCATGAATTTGACTGTTATGAGTTTGCTGTAATGATTTGATGATTTTGAGAAACCTATGTGGAATAAAAATAAAATAAAATATGTTCTGGAAACCTAAGAAATATATGCTTGTGTGATGATTTTTGGTAAATTAATTGTGATGCTATGATCGGTGAGATAGGCTAGTTTTTCAAGTAGAATTCTGTTGTTAAGAAACTAGTTGCTGAGTTTTGTGAAAGTTGCATGAAACAACGTGATTGCTAATTTATTATCGTGTTTTGACCAAATTGCCCTTGAGGGGAATGATTGCTAATTAATTGTCGTGTTTTGACCAAAATGCCCTTGAGGGGAATGATTGCTAATTAATTGTCGTGATTTGACCAAATTACCCTCATGGGGAATAATGGCTAGTTAATTGTTATGTGTTGACCAAATTGCCCCTACGGGGAGTAATTGCTAGTGATGTACTTTATGAATACATGACACTTAAATAATTGCTTACACATGTAACGTATCACAAATACCTTTGTTAAAGTCACACACGATTCACAAACGAAACACGAAACATGTTATGTGCATAGGTATTATGTGCCGGGTCTAGAGACTCGATAATATTCCGACACTTAGAAAAATCTCTTTGTTGTTTTAGAACGCTAGAGAGTTTTTCTGTGACGCGCATCTTGGTGAATTATTTTGGGAATACTTCGCAAACAGTGAGTTTCACTTTCCCCTTTTAAACTTTTTAAACGCTTTTCACTTGGGGGAGATAACATACTCCGAAACGCATTTAAGATTTTGTTAATATAGATTATATATCACTTGTAAAGACTAAGTGGCAAATGCAATAACTAAAGTCCTTTATAACATCGAACCGGTTAATATTTGGATAATAGCGAGTCACTGTTGAGTAGTACTACTGGGTTTGACAAACCCCACCCAATGCTAAACTCGACTGGAGGTCGAGTGGGTGTAATCTTGGCTAAACACATACCATGGTCGGGATAGACCTGGTTGCAAGGCAAATGATAAACAGTCAGCTTCGGTGTCGAACACTTAGTGATACTTGTTTTATAGGCTAGCTACCTATAGATATATAATTGACATAACGCTATCTGGTAACGCAAAACGCTGTAACGCAAAACGCTGTAACGCAAAACGCTTAACGCAAAACGCTGAATGCAAACGCTAAACGCTTTATTTTATATAAACTTGTGAACTCACCAACCTTGTGTTGACACTTTTAGTATGTTATTCTCAGGTAGCCGAGGCGGGCGCGCGGTTTAGGAACATGCATTGCTTGAAACACTTTTAATTATGCAAAGTTACTTTTAACTGTTATCATTGGGTTTTAAGTCGTCCTGCGTGACGCAACATTGGTTTCTATGGTTTTACGCTTCCGCATTTAATTACTCGTAAACGTTTTCATGGTTTTGAAACTTTGTTTTATGGTTTGATTATAACTAATGATTCCGATCCTATTAGTTCACACCCTCTGACAGTAAAACTCCGTTAGTGGATTTTGAGGGTGTGACACTAAGTGAGATTAAAGATACCAGAAATGGAGGAGCAGAGAGTAGAGGAGTATGTTCCCTCTTGGGAGGAAGAATTTAAGGATGAGTTTGGTGAAGAGTTGATGAACTTTGCTATTACGGATGAAGGCGAGTTTGACCCAATTGGTGATCTAAAGCTGCTTGAAGATTTAATATATAACGAGTCAAGTGTGGGGGTCAAGAAGGAGTCTTGTGAAAAGAGCCATGAGGTATTAGTTGATTCAGTTCTTTCGACAGTACACCTTGATTGTGAAAAACCAAAACACTAACCATACTCAATCTCCATCCGGGACGTGTCGAGGTTTAAAAAGTTGGCTAAAAGAATAAGAAGGATATCTAGGTTTAGAGATCATGGTGTGCAGAAGAGTTCGTCACTCGGGTTTCACTTTAGGGAATCATTTTTGGGGGAGTCTAAGAGTTAGTGGGCCAAGTTTAAGTCGTATCTTTGGCCCAATGAGAGCGGTGCAGTTGGTTTCTTCCCGACCAATTGTAAGAGGAAACTGATGGGAAGAGGATCAAAGAGAAGCCTCCTGATTGAGGTTTTGGGAGTAAGTCTGGCTAAAGACTTTTAGTAACTTAGCGCTTCCCGGGAGGCAACCCGGTACTAACCTTTTCTTCTATTTTTATTTCTATTTTGTTTTTGCTTCTTTGCTCTGCCGGTTGTTTCTTCTCTTAGTTGCAGGTTGTTCCAAGGTTGCTTATGAGATGGTTGATGGGATATGGTTTTAAACAAGTATGGGGATGCCACTTGTTTCAGTATTGCCGTTTTGTTCGTGAGAGATGACGTTATTTGAATGTGGTCTGCTGATCGCGCTTGAACATCCCAAGGCATATCGTCTATTTACCAGGGGAGTCTTTTCCAATTCATTTGTTTATTTTTATTTTATTCATAATTTTATTTGAAATTTCCTTTTTCTCACATTGAGGACAATGTGAAATTTAAGTATGGGGATGTGAAATTGATGTTTTTGGCAAAAATAAAATAAAATTTTGGAGAAAAAAAAGAAGATTGATTGAAAACTGAAAAAAAAAATAAGAAGTCCCAAGAGTTTAACGATTTTTTTCAAATAATGGAAAATGATAGTAAATCGGAAATTGGTTTTCAAACTACTAATAATATGAGATAATATAAAAGAAAACACACTTAGCTTAGGATGTGTCGGTAGGCTCAACCTTGAGAATGAAAGGGCAATGTGATAAAATGGTAAATAGAAATATTTTGTGGGTAAAGTGTTTTGTCCGCGGAAGATAAGTAATGAAAGGTCGGACCATACTCAAGCCTCAATTTTTGGTATGAAATGTGAATGTTATAAATATTAAGATTTTTAAAGTTGAATACGTTATCATATGATGCTTGGGTAGGTTTAACGTTAGAGTATGCCATGTAGCCGGTGATTTAAATTTTAAAATGCTTAGTTTTAGTGTTTTACACTTGCGTATGGTTTTATAACCTTAATATTTGTATTGATGGGATGCCTCGGGTCCGGAGACCATGGGTATGTATGCAGATTATTCATCTGGGTATTCACAATTCCTAAGTGGGGTTGTGGATATTTAAAAAAAAAGAAAAATCTACAAAAGAGCAAACCCACAATTATTTGCCACATAAGTCACTAAAAGTACAAATACACTACTGACTTGATCATCTATGTTGTTAGCCATGTGGGGTCCCCTTTCTCGTGTCTCATTACCATTAAGATACTGATCACAAGGGACACGCTACATGTAAACCATACAGATGAAATTTTGCATGCTCACCTATGGTGATGTTTCGGGGTACTGCTTGATAACGGGGGTATGCCATGTTGTGGGGAACACTACCTAATTAATTAATTGTACCTTAATCGTATCTAATGGCTGCTTGGTAGACTTTGATGCTTAAGCTTAGGTGGATAAACAATACCCTTGATCGTCTTTACTATTCATGAAAAAGGGTTTGATCCCTTTAATTACAACTCGTTCTAATCAATACCTTAGATCTGATCCAGATCTATATGTTGATATTGATAATACGGATCTAACTCTTTTAATAACTTAGCTTGATTGTTAGTATATATATTATAAATAATATTATCGTGAAGCTTGAGAGAGAGAGAGAATACTTTAAATATTTCTGAATATGATTAGTTCTCTCAAAACTTCAACATTTTACAAGTGAACAGTGGTTCACTATATATAGAAGACGATCTGGTTCGCTAACATCCCCTAGCGAACCAGCATCCCCTTCGTTAAATAACATAACTTAACGAACCACCCCCTGATTCGTTAACATCCCCTAACGAATCAGGAGGGAAAACATTATAAAGTCCTAGTTCGCTAACATCCCTAGCGAACTAGACTTAACCTTAACGAATTAGTCTTAGTTCGCTAACATCCCTAGCGAACTAGACTGAACATATAGAATTAGATAAATAAACATTAAATATTACATTAAAATAATCAAATAAACATTAATGATAATTACAAAGACTCGAGACGCAAAACTGTGCACTAACAGACACCCCCTCGTCTTGAGCTCTTTGTCTTTAACTTATTTGAAACGCTTAGTCTGCCAATCTCTGCAACTATGAATCCCATGTTCATGGCATACACGAACAACACGTTGGAATTGCATAGCCAGGTCGTAATCTTCTTGGCGTTCAAACAAAATTTGCTTCCTGTGTAGCACGTCATTGTCTGTCTCTGATAAATTAACCAACCACATCGGATCGATTATCTTGATGAGCTCAGTCTGTAGTCCTCGACCACGAACAATAACGGCCTCGCCAGTACGATTGTCATAGTACCAATGGTTGAAAGACAGATAAATATCTTGTGGCATTGTCTTCACAGGAACCTTTTTCATTGCCTTTGGCGGCTTCACTTTCAAGATAAGTTTCTTCCAGCCGGTCCTTGGATCAATCTCGTCAATGCGCTTACGTCTTGGGACCTGGGGCTTGAAGAATTTGAAGCCATGATTGACCTCAAACAGTAAGTGTTGATGAAACCACTCAGCCGTTCGGTGATTCCCACGATTGATAAATGGACGTCTCGCGAGGGTACGTAGATCCCAACGCGGTAGAGTTAAAACATCCATTATCCTCTCGTAATACTGGACACCCTTCTCCCACTTGACTATACATACCTTAAGGTCTGAATCATAGAGCCAGGAGATAATATCACCATGCACTTTAGAAACAGTCTTGAAGGTAGTCACCTGATTAGCCTCAATCCAAGCAGCAGCAGTATCTTTTCTTTCTTGATCTACATACCGATAAGCACTTATAATCTTACCCACTTTCTGACGTTTGAACCATCTTTCAATGTCATCATCAGTCACTTCTTTGAGTGAGGGAACTGTTCGCTGCACAATCTTCTCCAGTTCATCCTCAATCTCTTTAATTACATCTTCATGAAATACCGGAGCACCTTGATCAACGTTTGCTTGTTGATACAAGTCTGGGTACTCTTCAGCTGTCACATCCTCCATCTCAATCTCCTCGTTCTCATAAATAAAATTCGTATCCATAAATACCGGATCAACTTCCATTTCTTCTTCATTGATCACTTCGACATCGGGCTCAGTCTCTAAAGCACTCAGCTGATCGTCATTCAGCCCAAGCAGAATCGAAATCTGCTACCGTGTCAAAGATCTAACCACAAACTCACCAACCTCTATCTCATCTCTGTTCACCACACTTATAACCACCCCTGATCCATCAATAAATATCACCGTGTTAGCCTCAATCATTTCAATTGGCTTGGCAACTGTTGGATCTTGATAAATAATTATCTGCTTGTTCAAATCATCACCGCCACTTACACCTGCACCAGAGGATGAACTATGCGATTGTTTAGGATCACCTCCTGCATCAGATTCATCAGGATCATCATCGTCATTTTTGAGTTTCTTGAGGGCATCTTCTTTACAAGTTAATTGTAAAATTAACTCTTCTTGTTCTTTTAATTTCACCCCCTGAGACTCAACAATCGTACGCAACGATTTAGTCTCCTTCTGACAGAAAGAAATATAACTCATCATTTTTCGTTGATTCTCCATAAGTCGTTCTTGAGTTTGGCGATCAGCTGCCATTTGATTTTCATATAAATGTAGCAGATTTAGCAGCATTTCAGTTTGACGACCTGGTGGCAAGTTGTATACGGATGGATAAACAGGTTGAACAGGTCCTTGAGGTCGTGTAATCCTCATAAAAGATACATCACTAGGCGGAGGTGGAGGAAGAGTAGTTGTTGGCAGAGGAGGAGGTCTCATTGATGTGGTGGAAGATACTGTAGAGAACACAGCAGGAGGCCTCAGTATCTCGGTCAACGCCATTTGAGGAATAAGACAGAGCCTCTCATGTGACACCATCGTCGTTGTCAATGTGAGCATCGGAGTGCTAGTAGTTAGCGGCACCGCCGAGCTTTGAGTAGTTGATTGACGTGGTGATGGAGTTCCAATAATTACCCCAGCCCCAGCAGACACACGGGGCTTCTTTGATGGTTCACTAGTAGCTACAGCTTTGCCCTTTCGTTTTCTTTCTAGCTGAGCTTTCATGGTGGCAGCTAGAGCAGCATCGACTACATCTTGTTGTTCTTTAAGAGCTTGTTCACCAGCTCCACCATCACCATCATTATCATCATTGTCACCATCATCGTTCCCACCTTCTCCCCCTTCACGCTCGGAATCCGAATCATCATGGATCCAGCGCTCATTAGGAGGACATACGTAATCCGGATTGATTATATGACCAATCATCCATTTATCCTTTGGCTTGTCTTTTCGATAGATTAACATACGATGCATTGTTTCAGCTTTCATATGTTCCATATCAAGAACATCGTTCACCAACGATCGATCAATCACTAAATCAGGAATCAAATCCTGAATGATTAGTTGTAAAAAGCGAGGATACATCAAGAACTTCTTCGACGGTAGAGTTTGCTGAACTTGCTCTTTCAGATGATCAAAGACAAGTTCTGAGTAGTTGAATGGCCTGTTCATGATTAGTGCAACAAACGCCGATTGTAAACTTAGTCTACATTCATCAAAAACACCGCGACGTCCACTCATACAATGTAGTAAAACATGTAGCAGATACTTGTATGGTGGACACAACCCATTCTTGTTCAACATAGACCTACAAATATCACCCCCATAATTTAATCGTGTGAATAAACCCCGAACCAATGTCCTGTCAAATTCACTCGAGTAATCATCATTATCGTTAAATTGAAGTACCTGACGAATGACCTCAACATCAATTGTAATAGGGATCTGATTAATTGTAGCTCGAACACAATTATTTTCCTCAACAAATTCTGCCGTGTTCCAAAACTGTCTGATTATACTAAGATACACTTTAGGTTTAGCAGTGATTGCATAATGTATCTTCGAACGTCGTAAGAAAGTCAACATAGCTCCAAACGTTCTCAAGTCAGTCACATCTTGCTCAACATAAGCACAAATGTTGTGCTTCTTATCGAACGGCAATAAAATTACTTCAGCATGTTGATCTTGTTGTTGTGGTTGTCCTTGTGGAGGTTGTTCCTGTGGCGGTTGATTTTGTTGTTCTTGATCGGCCATGTTTTACTGTATAAATAAAACGAATATGAGAATAGATATCACAATGTATAATCAAAAGATATGTGTATTAAACGATTTAAATATCTTAATTTAAATTTTTTAAATAAATGTCATTTGTTAAGAATCACACTGATTCGTTACAATGAGATAACGAATCAGGCGATTCGCTATCAAGTAAATATCTTAACGAACTAAACCTAGCGAATCACTAATTAATTTTAACGAACTAAACTCTAGTTTGTTATATTTTAAGCGAATCAAACTCTGATTCGTGTAA
Source organism: Bidens hawaiensis (assembly GCF_021521415.1). NCBI lineage: Eukaryota > Viridiplantae > Streptophyta > Magnoliopsida > Asterales > Asteraceae > Bidens > Bidens hawaiensis. The sequence continues at coordinate 405,509 of NW_027493000.1, read as the reverse complement.
CATCTTATTCGCTTAGCTAGTTCGTGTAAAATCTTAACGAATTGGACACGAAACAGTTCCAATTCGCTAAGACTAACGAATGGTCATAAATAAGACTTATTCTTTGACTTCAAAAAGTCAAAGTCAAAATTAACAAGAACAATAATAGTCAACATTGAAACACAGATTCAATTTGGCCATAATCATCGTTGAACTATCACGGTAATCAGCTCGTTGAGCTCGGAAACACATTCGTTAATGTAGGTGAATGAGATTGAAACTCATTACCTATATGTACTCAGGATCAACGAACCAACAGTAACCATCAAGAACACAAAACCATAATTAACCCAGCAAACAATAATCAAAAGATGATTAGAGTCCACCAAGGGTATCGGAAAGGGATTCCGATCAAAATTATATCAAAATCATACAATTAAAAACATAAATTATACACAATACTGTTTCAGAAGTTCAAAACCCTTAAACCTCTAAAATTACATAATCTAACAGTTAAATCAATGTCATTTTTGACGAAAAAGATATCGCCAAACACATGTATACCTTAGAAACTCAAAATAATCTTTGAAATGTTCAAACACAAAGATCGAAAATATCATAGAGAATTTGAATAGTTTCTGAAATATGAAGAAAGAAGACGAACAGTGGAATCCTATTCGTTATCTTGTCTTATATAGCGATACACGAAACCCTAGGTACAGCTTGCACGAATCAGATGATTCGTTTAACTTAAAGTTAGCGAATTAGCCCATTCGCTAACTCAATTCGTTACCTTATTTTAGCGAATCACAATGTGATTCGTTAAATTAAAGATAGCGAATCAAAACACGATTCGTGTCATGATTCGTTAAATATGTATAACGAAGGGATGATTCGTTACAGAGTGCGGAAGCGAATTAGGTTAGCGAACCAGAAGCTAGTTCGCTAAAGAATCATGTAGTTCGTTAACCATACATAACGAATGGATTTTAGAGAATTAAACCCCTCTTATTTAATTTTAAATTAAATAAATAAATGAATAAATTAATGAAATAAATCAATAAGTTAAAATATCGAGAAACCCTTATATCCCGACAACCTAATACGTTAAAATTGTTTCAGATTACCGATACTTAACTTAAATTAAAAGTTTTAGTATAAAGAAAACTAAAATATTTTTGGTATTTTGTAAAAATTTAAGAATTAAAGAATGTATTTACAGAAAAATATCCGAACTATTAAAAATATAGGCAATCTTTTTGTATTTTTCAACGATTTTACCAAAAGCAGTACATATTTTTGTAATTTTGTCGAGTTTGAGCAGAGAATCATATTCACCAAATTGCCCTTCCATCACAGTTTTATATTTCAGCGATATTATGACTGGCGATAAGTCGGTCATTGGTATTGTTGTCCACATAAATCTAATAACACACATTCAAGTACTTTTGTGATATGATTAAACAGTTCAATTAGAGCACAGAATATCAGAGATTATCAGCCTCTAATCTCGGTTCAAGCGTAATTTGATTTTTGCCAAATCACCCCAACTTGACTTAAACCATTATATTGTTGATCAAAAATTTTGATACCAATTGAGAAATTTTGAGCAATGCATCAAGTTTCTTTTACTGTGAGTGAGTATGCACGAGTCCATCTGTCGGCTTACATACATTGTATCCCCTGGGGTTCGTTTCTTAATGGTATTAAGACGCACGCAAGGGAGGAACAATTGTATGACTAACATCGGATTTTGATCAAGTCAGTAATGTAAATTGTACGAGGTACAGCGGTGATCAAGTTTAATGACTTTGGGTTTGATCTAGAAAGCGAGTGAAATATTCATGCATATGAATACCCAGATGATTAAGCCGCATAAAGACTCACAATGTCCAGAATTTTAACGCTTGTTATTTGCTTTATTTGATTTTTGGGTGATCAACACATATAAGGCTTGAGTATGACTGGTTATTACATTTCTGCCATCCTCACCAAGACTTTTGCTAGAGAATAACACCCCTTTCAATTTGGCGTTTCTTTATGTTTATATCACATACTTTACTCTACTGGGTTGTTTTAAGACCTACCAATGCACCAATGAAATTAAGCACAAAGTCTTTTAAGCTTACTTTTTGCTGAACTTGGGGTCGAAATATTCAATGTACTATCATTTTCTCTTTTTGCTTCAAAAACTCAAAATTTGAGGAGCATAAAAACAAAATACAGATAAATTTAATCGCCCCAGTTAACTTAAGTTAATAAATAAATGGCTGACCATCAATTCACAAGTGAATCATAGGACCAAGACATGCAAGCATGCTTCACAAACTTAAATAACTGACATAATTTTCAGCGAGACAATAATCTAAAAATCTTTTTGGTTTTTCTCTGTACAAACTTTAAAACACAATATTTTTGTCTTTTTCGGAATTTTCTGTACAAAACATAAAACACATTCTTTTTGGTTTTTCAAAATTTTAAAATGTTTTTGGTTTTTCTAGATATTCAAAGGGAAAACATTAAAGAACAGAAATCACAATTTTTTTTTTTAATTTTGAAAATTTTTAATGTTTTTGGATTTTATCAATACAAACGAAAGCACATTCTTTTTGTATTTTCTATACTTTTCACCCCCTAAAATCTAAAACATAAAAAAAAAATAAGACTAAATCTATAAAGCAATTAGAAGATAATTATCCTAATTGTAGGATCTCAGCAAGGGTCTTCAATCCATTTAAACCAAGCAAAAAAGTAAAACGTGTTTTATCAAACGCTTTGGTAAATAGGTCGGCTTTTTGAAAATATGTGTGTACTTTCTCAAGATTAATTAATTTCTTTTCATAACAGTCCCGTATAAAATGATATCGAATCTCGATATGTTTCGTTTTAGAATTTTGTACGGGATTCTTGGTGATACTTATAGCAGCAGAATTATCAATCAAGATGGGAGTAGTAAGAAACTTCAAACCGTAGTCGCGAAGATGTTGTTGTATCCACAGAACCGGGGAACAGCAACTCGAGGCTGCAACATATTCAGCTTCGGCGGTTGAAGTAGAGACCGTTGTCTGCTTCTTACACTGCCAGGAAACAAGCCGGTTTCCTAAGAATTGACATCCTGCAGTCGTTGATTTGAAGTTGATCTTGCATCCACCATAATCTGAGTCTGAGTAGGCGGTAAAATCGAAAGAATTATCTTTGGGGTACCATAACCCGATGTCAGGATTTCCCCGTAGATATTGCAAAATACGCTTGACCGCCGCCAGGTGAGTCACTCGGGGACTAGCTTGGTACCTAGCACACACACAAACAACAAACATTATGTCGGGTCGAGAAGCAGTTAAATACATTAGAGAACCAATCATTGCACGATAAAGGGTCGGATCAACGGCATCCTCCAATTCATTCGGTGATAAATTGTGACCCACTGGAAGAGGAGTTGATGGGATTTTTCCGGCAGATATCTTGAATCGGCTCAAGACGTCGTTCACATATTTAGTCTGATGAATGAAGATTCCCTTATCGGACTGATGAACCTGTAGCCCTAAAAAGAAATTCATCTCTCCCATCGAGCTCATCTCGAACTTTGTTTGCATGGACTTCTCGAACTCCTTACATAAAGTGTCGTTTGTAGACCCAAATATAATATCATCAACATAAATCTGGACTAGAAGAAGATCATCACCAACAGTTTTATGAAATAAAGTGCAGTCAACAGTTCCTCGTTTGAAGCCATTATCAGTCAAATGGTCGGCGAGTGTGCCATACCAAGCTCTCGGGGCTTGATGTAAACCATACAGGCCTTGTTTAAACGGTAAACACGGTCAGGATAATCAGGATCTTTAAAACCAGGTGGTTTTTGAACAAACACTTCCTCATGTAGTTCACCATTGAGAAAAGCACTTTTAACATCCATTTGATAAACCTTGATATTCTTGTAAGTAGCATAAGCCAGGAAGATTCGAATCGACTCTAATCTTGCGACTGGAGCATATACCTCAGTATAATCAATATCCTCTTGCTGATGAAAACCTTGCACCACTAGACGTGCTTTGTTTCTGACAATCACCCCTCAATCGTCCTTTTTACATTTAAATACCCACTTGGTCGGAATAGCTTTCTTGACTCTAGCAGGTTTGTCTATTAAATCCCAAACACCCAATCGTGCAAACTGCTATAATTCCTCTTGCATAGCTTCTACCCAAGAAGGATCTTCAAGTGCCTTATGAGCTGTCGTTGGCTCAACTTGAGATAGAAAGCAATTGAATTTAGCAATATTCACAATTCCCGAAGAGTGTAAATTAGTGTAAGCACACAATACGTTATTGTCGCTTGACGAAGCAACTTGATGACGTGTACGAACGCCCACATCAAGTTCTCCAATGATATTGTCCTATGGATGATATCCATGAATCCGAAGAGTAGGATTTTCAGGAACAACAACATTATCAAATAAATTAGTGTAATGTTCACCCAACTCGGGAGATGAAACATTATCACAATCAAGATCGATAACTTGAATCTCAGCTTGATCATCATCGGAAGAAGTAGAGGCACTATCAATAACAACTGGAGGAACAACTTGAGATTCTTCAGTTGTAGCATCGGGGTTGAACTTCTTCTACATGAAAATTTGAAGAGCTTGGAATGTTCAAGTGTTCTTCAAAGTAAGCTCTAACCAGATCTTCATCGATGTGATCAGTCGAAGGAGTAAACGAATTAAATAAACTATCGTAGTCAAACATCCAGTCTGGACCTTTCCTTTGAGGAGGAGTTGTGTACTTTTGACAGTCCACATGGTACCATTCTTCAACACAGCCAGATGTAAAATTAAATACTCTTTTCTTTGGAGACGCATATCCCAAGAAATATCCTTCGATAGCCTTTTCATCAAATTTACCCGAATCCTTCTTCAACATTGTACACGGACACCCAAATGGTTCCAGGTACTTTAAATTAGGTTTTCTGTTATTCAAAATTTCATAGCTTGTCTTCTTGAGTCGTTTTACTGTTAGAACCCGATTAAGTGTATAACAAGCTGTGTTCACTGCTTCACTCCAAAATTGAATAGGAGGCTTTGAATCAGCAAGCATTGTACGTGCAGCTTCAATCAGAGTTCTATTTTTCCTTTCAGCAACACCGTTTTGTTGTGGTACATAAGGTGCACTATATTCTCGGTGAATTCCCTTTTGAATACAAAAGAAATCCAAAATAGTATTTTTGAATTCAGTACCATTATCACTTCGGATTCTCCTCACTTTTTGTTTGTACAGTGATTCTATCTTAGTAATAAGGTTTTGTACCAAAACAGGTGTTTGATCTTTTGAACTCATAAATAACACCCATGAATATCTTGAATAATCATCTGTCACTACAAGACAATACCAGTCTCCTGAAATACTCGCACGATTCACTGGACCAAACAAATCCATATGAAGTCGTTCAAGAGGAGTATTAATGGAATTCAATAACTTAGATGGATGTGTCTTCTTCTTCTGTTTGCCCTTCTTACATGCAACACAGTGATCAGATAACTTAAAGTTCTTTAACGAGACACCCTCAACTAAATTATTTGCCATTAAATAATTCATCTTTCTAACATGAATGTGACCCATTCTTCGATGCCATAGAATCGAGTCTTTCTCGGTTGCTTTTGAGACATAACATGTTTCGATTGATGTTGATATCTTAGAACTCATGTTTAAGACATAAATATCATTTGATCGTGGTGATCGCATGACAACCATGTCCTCGGGAATAATAAAACCCGGTTTCAAGATAAGACACTCTTTGTCAATAAATATTGTAGTGTACTTTTTATCACAAATCTGCGATACACTCAATAAGTTATGATCAACCTGTCACAATAATTTACTTTTTCAAATGTAATATGACCATTTGAAACATCACCCTCTTGTGCGATCATGCCCCCAGAATTCCCAGCAAACGCTACATAACCACCTTGAATATTTCTTACGTTGGTTAAAAGGTCGAGATTTCCGGTGATATGACGAGAACATCCGCTATCCATGATCCAGTTTTCACCAGAAATGGTCTTGGATGAACCCTACACATAAACAAAAGTGATTAGTTCAAAAAAGCAGCCCAAGCCTCAGTCTAGGGCACCTTTTGGTTTTCTCTTTGATCGTTAACTTTAACAGTTTTCAATTGTTGTTCAGCCACTTGTGAATAAGTTACTGGCTTCTTAGACTTTCGTCTTAAATAAGCTGCCTGAACAATGTTTGAATTCCTGTTTTGACATAAAGGTTCAGTTGGAATGAATTTTGGTTTCACTTGACCGTGTGTCTCATTGATCTGAAACACCTTCCGAGGATTCACATCAGAGAACAAAATATGAGTATCATCAGCATACGACACAGGTCGTTTCAGAATCTCGTTAACCACTGGAATTGGCTTAGATTTGTCCTTGATAAAAGGATGAAGATTTTGAAAGTTCTGTTGATTACAATTTTTCACAACATGACCTTGTTGACCGCATAAAAAACAAGTTCGCATGTCCACATGGTGATGTTTAGGAAAAAATAGAATAGATGATTGATGATGACTCACATTTTTAGTCATGCTCTTAGCAAACTCATCAGATAATTCAGATTTCTTCTTTAAATAAAAATCTAAATTAGAACTGTTTGAAAAACTTTTTAGTGTATCTGTTCCAGTTGACTTAACAAAGTTAATCTTCTTAGCTTGTTTTAAAAATTGTTTTACGTTAGTCAATGGATCAGATTGAACTGATGTTTTTGTTTGAGCATACACACGTTCAAGTTCTTGAATTTTTGAAGTTTCATTGACAAAAACACTCTCAATTAGCTCAGGCTTAATGATACTAATTGGAATATCTTTTTCAGTGAACATTGTGTCCATTCCTTTTAACTTAAAAACTCTAGCAGCAGATGGCTTAGAATTAGAAGGATTAATGAAACGCATTAGATCCTCATCAGAAATTTTCGGTTTAACTGACTTCTTTGCCTTCATAGAGTTCACTTTCTTTGAATTTTCTTTTGTCTCTTGAGGTTTGTGTGAACCATACACTGCTTCCTTAAATTCGTGAGGTTCGTACAGAATATGATTAGAACTGGGAATGTTCTTATTCTTGTGTATAATCTCTGGTTCAAACACATCCTCAATAATGACCTCGTCATTATATTCAACAAACACCTTTTTGCTTTGGACATGAGATTTTTGAGGAGCAACTTGGGGTTTAACAATTTCAGGTTTAACCATTTTAGGTTTCTCAGAAATCACAGATTCCTTTTGAATCAAATCCTCTTCTTTTCTTGCAAAAGGATTAATTTTATAATCATTAAGAAAAGGTGGTGGAATTTCAACAAAACCAATACCTTTCTTAGAATCTTTTTGTTTTCCAGAAACTTCAATAATTTCATTTAATAAAAATGAAGAATTTCGAAATTTACCCAACTTGTTCTTCAACTCAAGAACCTCATTATCAAGCTCAGTTATCTTAAAACGATGTTTCAAGATTTCCTGAAACTTTTGGTCATTAATGGTCATTTTCACAGATAACTCGGCTTTGAGATCATGATTACTTGTCGACAATGCTTCAATCTTTTCTCGAGATGTCATTTGAGACTCAAGAGATTGTCGATAAGTGTCCTTAAGAGAAGCAATTTCTCTTATAAGATTATCATTTTGTTTTTTCAAAACTTCTAAGGTAGAGTTGTTAGATTCACAATCAACACATGATGCTTTAACAAATGAAGTAGAAGAAATAAAATTACTAACCTCATTGATCATAGCCATGCAAGCAAACATTGATTCAGAAGACTTGTCGCATGAATCGTCAGAATCAGATCTAGAATCATTATCTGAAGACATCACACTAGCAGTAGCATCTTGACAATCTTCATGTAACCCAAATGTCACACCCTCAAAATCCACTAACGGAGTTTTACCGTCAGAGGGTGTGAACTGGCGGGATCGGAATCATCAGTTATAATCAAACCATAAATTAAAGTTTCAAAACCATGAAAACGTTTACGAGTAGTTTAAATGCGGAAGCGTAAAAACCTTTAATCAAAAGTTGCGTCACGCAGGACGACTTAAAACCAAAGATAATCGTTAAAAATAAGTTTGCAGGACAAAAGCGTTTTCAATCAATGCATGTTCCTAAACCGCGCGCCCGCCTCGGCTACCTGAGAATAACATACTAAAAGTGTCAACACAAGGTTGGTGAGTTCACAAGTTATATAAAATAAATCGTTTATCGTTTGCGTTCAGCGTTTTGCGTAACCACGTTACGACATTTTGCGATAAGCGTTTTGCGTAACCACGTTACGGCGTTTTGCGTTAAGCGTTTTGCGTAACCACGTTACGGCGTTTTGCGTTAAGCGTTTTGCGTTACCAGATAGTGTTATGTCAAATTATATATCGATAGGTAGCTAGTCTATACAACACGTATTACTAAGTGTTCGACACCGAAGCTGACTCGTTTAGTAAGTGCCTTGTCACCAGGTCCTCCAGACCATGGTACGTGTTAGCCAAAATTACACCCGCTCGACCTCCAGTCGAGTTTAGCGTTGGGTGGGGTTTGTCAAACCCAGTAGTACTACTCAACAGTGACTCGCTATTCCAAATATTAACCGGTTCGATGTGTAGGACTTCAAATGTTTCGTTTGCCACTTAGCCTTTACAAGTGATATATAATTTACTAACAAAATCTTAAATGCGTTTATCGGAGTACGTTATCTCCCCCAAGTGAAAAGCGTTTAAAACAGTTTAAAGAGGGGAAAGTGAAACTCACTGTTTGCGAAGAATTTCCCAAAATAAATCACCAAGATGCGCGTCACCGAAAAACACTCTCTAACGTTCTAAAACAACAAAGAGATTTTTCTAAGTGTCGGAATATTATCGAGTCACTAGACCCGGCACATAATACCTATGCACATAACATGTTTCGTGTTTCGTTCGTGAATCGTGTGTGACTTTAACAAGTGTTTTTGTGACACATCACATGTGTAAGCAATCATATACGTGTCATGTATTCATAACGTACATTACTAGCAATTTTTCCCCGTAAGGGCATTTTGGTCAACAAATAACAATTAACTAGCCATTATTCCCCATAAGGGCATTTTTGTCAAATTATGACAATCAATTAGCAGTTATTCCCCGCAAGGGCATTTTAGTCAAAACACGACAATTATCTTGCAATCATTCCCCTCAAGGGCAATTTGGTCAAAACACGATAATAAATTAGCAAGTATCATATTTCATGCATTTTCACAAAACTCAGCAGCTAGTTTCACCGAGACAGAAATCCTACTAGAAAGATTGTACTACTTCACCAATCATAGCATCTCAATTAATTTACCAAAAATCATCACAGAAGCACATATGTCTTAGGTTTCCAGAACATATTTTATTATATTTTTATTCCTCATAGTTTTCTCACAATCATCAAATCATTACAGCAAACTCATAACAGTCAGATTCATGCACAACAGAATTTTATTTGCAATTCCTGTTAAACGAAAAATCCAATAAATGCAAGACCACTTGGGTTTGGCTCCTAACTCAATGAGTCAACTTCCAGAAGTGGAACCACCCCAATTGGTCTCGTAGTTCATGATATATAACATTTACAACATAACCTAACAGCAGGTCTAACAGCTCAGCTTTGCACAACGTTTTTGTAAAATCATAAAAGTTAATTTCTACTTGTCCAAAAATTACAAACTTATACTTTATAGAAACTAGACTCAACCTAGTTTACTGCAGTACCAATAATCTCAACCAATTTTTACGTTTACACTTCGTTACAGTCACTTAAACATCATATACACATTCTGTCCAGAAACTGTTTGCATCCAAACTCAATATATTAACAACCTATGAACTATCATGCATTCATATGACCCTCTAGACTCCATAAACACCATCCATGCACATCAATTACATATTACATACTAGATTAGGGTTTGTGTTTGAACTCAAATCAAAGACACAACAATTTACATGCAACAAGATTCAATCTAGTTATCAAATCATCATCAATCAACAACAATCATGTTAACTTCATACATACATGAAATCGGCTCATCTAGGGTTTTCAATTAACCCATTAAACATCAAAATCAATCAACAAGAATGTAAAGGATGATCAATTATACCTTCCTAGCACCTAGTTCTTCAATCACAAGCTTGATTTCTTGATGTATGTGTGTGCAAAGTGGACGGCAGCCAAGGTTTTGGGGTGGGAGGGTTCCGATCGGGGTTGGGTTTATAATAATAATAATAGTTAGGGTTAAGTTAATGATATATTTATAGATATACAAGTTTCACTCAAGTCCCTCTACTTTCAAGTGTTGTTTTTCTAACTTAACTAACTTAGTTCTTATTTCTTGTCTAGCATTACACACAATATAATCAAGTAACACATATGTTAACACATAATTATCACATAATTATTGTTTTGACGTTTTTCGTTTATTCATCAATCGTTTGCGTCAACTCGTTTGCGTTTTGGTGCAAATCCCGAAAGACTACACATGTAGTAAGTGTTAAGCGTCATTTAAACCCTAGTTTAAATGTAATGAAGTGTGCGTTATAGATTTAGTGATCTTAAGTTTGAATTGACGTAGTTGAGTTAACGGAGTTAACCTGAAATTGACGATTGTCACACCAAACATAGCTAAATTTGCTTGAACATCATTGCACAGTAGTCGTTGTGACCAATCAGTCCCGTCTGCTAACATTGCTTGTGTTGTTGAAGAAGATGGTTTCTTTTCAGCATCACTTCCTCGTGGTGAAGAAGCATTTTGACTTTGACCACGAGGTCCAGTGTATTCTTTTCTTGGTTTGTCACATTCCTTCGCGAAATGCCCGAATTCTTGACAATTATAACACTTCACCTTCAATTTGTCAAAACCCAACTTCTTGTTTAATGCTGGAAGATCTTTTCCAGGTCTCTGCATGAATCTTTTAACCTTACGAACGATCATGGCCATATTCCATTTCAAATCCATGATCTCTAGATCATCCGGATCTATCTGATCATAATCCTCATCTGTTAACTCACTAGTGGCAATTTTACTACTCACCAAGTTTTCATATGAAGACATAAATGCCGTCAGAAAAGCAAAGTTTTGCTCAGCTTCCTTCATATTCACACTAGGAGGTGTAGCAAATAGATTAGTACTAGTAGAACTTCCAGAACCACCTGAATTACCAGCAGAGTAGAAACAAACTTTTGGATCATTAAATATAGCAGATTCTTTTTTACTTGCGGCATGAGTAAGAAAAGCAGTGATTGGTGAGATTGTTGAACTCAGAGGCATACTTCCACCATAGAAAGCCGGATCTTGATTTTCTTTGGAAGATTTTTGACACTTAAGATCATATTCTCTAGCTTCGATCTTTTGTAGAAATTCAAGTGCTGTCAAATCTTCATTCAGAAAATAATCATTCTCTTTCAAAACCATGAGAAATGTTGAATAGGAACTAGGAAACACACTCTTGATAGTGTCAATTTTATCTCTTTCAGAGATGTCCATTTTCATCTTATCCATTTCAGCAATTAAGTGACTAAATCTTGTAGTCATCTCTTCAACTGTTTCTCCTTTCAATAAGTTAAAGTTTCGAAATTGAAACTTGAGCATCACTTTCTTACTCTCAGCTGTGTTTCCCATGCTTCTCATCCGCAGATGTTGAAACAAAGATGCACATCTCTTGATACTACAAACTTGATGAAAAATATTCTCTGGTAAAGCCATAGTCAAAGTAGAATACGCTTTTATCTCGATTTCTAAAGCTTTCTTCTCTTCTTGTGAGTATTGAGAGACAGCCTTAGGAGTATACCCAATAGTATCATCACCAATCATTGGTGCAACATAAACTTCATCAAGACAATAAGAACAGTCAGGATGAACAGATCCCAAATGTGCACGAAACCGAGGTTCCCATTTGGCAAAGTCACTGAACTTCATCAATCTTGGACATTTAGAATGTGAACCTATCTCGGTATCAAGTTGTAACATCTGTTGCATCAACATATTTTGAGACGCCAATGCATACATACCAGCCATAGTTGAAAATAAACAAATAATAAAATATCTTAACGAATCAATGAACAGTAATAGCGAACTGTGAACAGTTGTAGCGAATCAAGACTTAGCGAATCAAGTCTTAACGAATGAGGAGAATAGGTTAACGAATCAAAAGTCAACTAAGCGAGTCAACTTTAACGAATCACAACTAAGTTTAACGAATCACCCAAATGGCGAAACAGATAACGAATGTGATAAAGGCTTAACGAATCACAAGTCAACTTAACGAATTGACTAAACGAATTGACCAAGTCAACTTAGCGATTTGATCAAGCGAATTGACCAAGTCAACTTAACGAATTGATCACACGAATTGACCAAGTCAACTTAGCGAATTACTAAGGAGTGCTTAGCGCATTAAGATAACGAATCAGCTACAGTTGATAGCAAATCAACACTATAGCGAATTATAATATAACGAATCAGGTTGTTACAACCGTTTGTAACAAACTTGATTCCTTTCTGCCACGTGGTAAAAAGTTGTTAGAGCACAAATTCCAAGACAAACACGTGTCAAACGAATCAGTTATCTAGTTAACGAACTAGATAACACGAATTAATTAACTTACACGAATCAGTTAGCGAACTGATTAGCGAATGGCACGAATTGATAGCGAATCAAGTTAAAGACGTAGCGAATCGCTTGAAACTTTATAGCGAATTGCATTCATCTTCAAATCTTTAAATATTCAAGAACAGATTTCCAGAAATATGAAGTTCAAACCCAGAAACATATCAATTTCAGATCTGTAATACTCACTCAATTCTTAACCAATCTTAACAAATAAAATACCAAACTCTTCGTAATAACAACGCGAATTCACATCAACTCATCTCGTAATCGATTAACACCATACACGAACCAATTTCGATCAAAACAACACCCCTGTTCATGGACTCAAACCGAAAACACAATACACATTACAAATCCAATCCACAATCCAATTCCACTCAACTGAACCTCAATAATACCTTAACTAAACCAGATTCAATCTAATCCATCCATATTCAATCCAAATCAACCCAAATTGATTCAAATTCAATCCAAATAGAAAATAAACACAAATACTATAACAATAACAATCAAACCAAGTGAATTGAGCCCCGAAAGCTCTGATACCACTGTTGAAACCCGTTACGGATCTAGCCGCTATGATACATCGATTATACAATACGAATCTAAACTTTAAATTATTACTTTATTGATAAATATGGAAGAATACATTACGGTGGATGAAAATAACTTATGGAGAGCATAATTTAGATCTAGATCTCTCTTTTTAAATATGTACACCTACAAATGAGCATGAATATGCCTATTTATAGGCCAAAGCACCAATTCGTTAATTTAGTCTAATTCGTTATATCTTCATAACGAATTAGACTCCATTCGTTATGATTCCATAACGAGTGATGATAACTTAACGAACCAGCCCCCATTCGTTATATTACATAACGAATGGGCTTATAAACTTAACGAACTAGCTCTCATTCGTTATGCTACCATAACGAATGAGCTTATACCTTAACGAACTAGCCTAGCATATAACGAATGGACCTCATTCGCTATACAAACCATAGCGAATGGGCCATTTACAATAAATAAACAATCTAGACTATGTATAACTTATTCGAATGCTACGGACAACCATTTCGTGCACTAACAGACACCCCCTTTTCCGTAGCTATCGAATACTTTAATCTTGAATACTTTAACTGCAAATCACCAGTCACAAACTGTGCACTAACAGACTCCCCCTTGACGATGATTTTCGGGATTGCGCAAACGGACAATCTTTAAATCTTTTCAGCAAACCAACAACCTGTAGCTTCTAATATCAGATCACCCCCTCATTGTGAGCAACTCTTGGAGATCATTCCGATCATCCACTGGCGTATGATATGGTTAAATCTTTCAACAATCAGTAGCAAGTCATCAACTATCCGTCAACACCGGTAAAAGAAAAAACATATCTTTACGTTTAACCTCGTCACACATGTTCATGAACGTCTCGCTCATTCAACATCTTTCACTTCGGTTTTCCCTCTCTTGATAACGTGTATCCAAATATACTCTTTGAAGCTCTTCCACATCTCGTTCGCAAAGATGCACTAATGTTTGGGCATCATAAGATTCAGAGTTCCAACCTCCATTAATAAACCTCAAATGATCAAATTCTTCACTCCAATGCCAAGACTCGTATATTCTTCAATAAGATCAACTCGTTCGAGAATCGTCCCCCTTTTCTTGACAAATTCGGCAAGGTCTTAAATAATCTTCAATGTGCACAAACAAACACACTCCTCCTTAAATTACACGAGATCTACTCCTCGGCCAGTCGAAACGCATAAACAGTCAGCCGAAAAATACATTACCAAAATTTGCACGAAGAGTCTCCAATACATTAGGAACATCCCAGAAAAATTTAAATTAAGAAAATTTTTCCCGATTTTCCCGCCAAAAATTCATCGAAAAATTTCGAAAAATAAATTTTAATGCCAAAATTTTCAAGAATGAAAACTCACTCACGAGGAGTATTCTGGAAAAAATTCACGCAAGAAAATTTTTCCCGCCATTTTTTTTTTAACGAATTGCCTCTCTAATTCGTTATAAATAATTCTCCCATTCGTTAACTTAGTTCGTCATCTCCATTCGTTAACTCAGTTAGTTATAAATTATCCACCATTCGTCAACCATTCACTGATTCGTTATACACTTAACGAATCAACTCAATTCCTTATAAATAATCATCCCATTCGTTATAACAGTTACACGAATGGCCTCCCATTCGTTAAGATTTCCATTCGTTATAATAGTTAACGAATCACCTTAATTCGTTATCAATACCTTAACGAATCACCTTCACGAAATAACTTAACGAATTGCCTTAATTCGTTATCATAACCTTAGCGAATTAGCTTAACGAATCACTCTAATTCGTTATCATAACCTTAACGAATTAGCTTAACGTATTAACTTGATTCGTTAAATATTCCATAACAAATTGCTACAGTAGATTCGTTAGACTTTCCTAACGAATCAGCTACAGTAATAACGAATCGCTACAGTAACGAATCAGGTTGTTGGATCTGTAACTGCTTCGCCGGAAAAACGTTTTCCGCCGGAAAAAGCTGTTACATCGCCGGAAAAACTAGATCTGGCCGGAATCTGGATTTTTTGAACTTCATCCATGGTGAAATCATCAAAACACCATAAATAACCATGAAAATCTACCCGAACACTCGGATTTTCACCACGATTCCAAATATATCAACCATTAAGCTTAACAACCATTAATTCAACATCAATTAACTTAACCCATATCATGCTCTTCCATGGTGAAACCTTCAATTCACCATAATTAACCACCAAATTCCATAGAAACATGAGGATTTCAATTCTAAACACAAATCCATCATCCAATTAACTTAACAATCACTAAATCATCACAAACCGAATTCAAAAGTTAACATACTCTTCCATGGTGAATCACTCAATACACCATAACTTAGCACCAAATTACACAGGAAGTTCCCTCTTCTATCCATAAACACGAATTCACACTCAAATCCACCAATAACACACTAATTTACTCCAGATCTGACCAAAACCCGAAGAACACGAAAAATATGAAAATCTCAGATTCATACCTTAATCGAAGCATCGAGAGCAGCTCCTGCTCTGATACCACTTGTTTGATCCCTTTAATTACAACTCGTTCTAATCAATACCTTAGATCTGATCCAGATCTATATGTTGATATTGATAATACGGATCTAACTCTTTTAATAACTTAGCTTGATTGTTAGTATATATATTATAAATAATATTATCGTGAAGCTTGAGAGAGAGAGAGAATACTTTAAATATTTCTGAATATGATTAGTTCTCTCAAAACTTCAACATTTTACAAGTGAACAGTGGTTCACTATATATAGAAGACGATCTGGTTCGCTAACATCCCCTAGCGAACCAGCATCCCCTTCGTTAAATAACATAACTTAACGAACCACCCCCTGATTCGTTAACATCCCTTAACGAATCAGGAGGGAAAACATTATAAAGTCCTAGTTCGCTAACATCCCTAGCGAACTAGACTGAACATAACGAATTAGATAAATAAACATTAAATATTACATTAAAATAATCAAATAAACATTAATGATAATTACAAAGACTCGAGACGCAAAACCGTGCACTAACAAAAAGTAAAATAGAGCAACAAAAGTTTTAAATCTGGTAATTTTTAGGTTTAAGTCAAGTTGGGGTGGTCTGGTCCGGTAAAAGCTAAAAATAAGCGGGTCTTAATTTGTAAATCACTGGGTAATATAATTGTTGGATCTTATTTGTCTCGGTAAAGATCAAGGCATGGGTTTAAGTGAACAACAATATCGGCAATCGCGGTTTTTGCATTTATCTGAGCTTTAAAATAACCTGCATGTTTTTAAGATCATATTTTCCGATTATGATTCCATTGCAAAATAGCTTTTTCAAGGACGAAAAAGTTTCAAGTGTGGGGATATTTTATGTGTTGCAAAACACATAGCGCTTTATCCCGTTTTGTGTTGTTTTGTGCGTAAACCATTAACGAATATAAATTTTTCTTTCATGAAATTAAATGTTTGTGTATATGATAGGTCCCATGTTGAAGATAGCGAAAAAATGAGTTTAATGATAAAGAATCATCTCAAACGGGATTCGGATGAAGTTGGTATGCGCGTTTGAAGATAAACGAGTCAGAAAACGAAGAAACGAGCAACCAGGACCTGGCCGCGCATCCATGCCCGCGCTATGAGACGTCCCACACATCCCAAAGGCTACCAAAATGTTCAGGAATCAGCTGCCCTATCTTTTTCGTACTCGTGAAACTTGAAACTCACCAACTAGACGTAGTTGACCCGTTTTAACATGCTTTTCAGGTAAGCCGAAGTTGGAATGATTTGCTTACGTTCTTGGTGTTAGAAGGAAAGTTGAATATCTGTGAATAGATGCAAATACGTACTAATGAATAAGAAACCGAGAACTGGTTATGTGATTTTCATCTAGTTTATAAACTTAGTACCTACCAATGTAATATGATGTAAATTAGTTTGTTGAATTTCTTTATAAACATTGTGGTTGATACCAATGTTATCTGTTACATTCCCGTATTACGCTTCCGCAACTACCTAGTCGGGGTTTGACAAAAGTTGGTATCAGAGTCATTGGTTATAAAGAATTAGGATGTCCCTTAGGATACCCTAAGATAACCTTAGGCTCGATTAGCTCTAGGAATAAAATAATATTAAATAATATATACAGGCGATTCTCGTGATGAACTCGAATGGACAAGTGGGTTATTATGGTCCGGAACGTAATACCGGACTTTTTTGTACGAGGGAATTCGAGAAGAAGTCGATAAACAATCCAATAGGTAAAAACTACAACATATGTGTATAAAATATAATAATAAATAAATATATATGTATACAAACGATTATTTGTGCTTATGTGTAGTAATACCTGCATGTATTTTATTATGATAAATATTATTCTTATTACTAACCATTGTGCAGGAACATGTCGAGATCTACAGATCGTTTACCCATTGCGGTACCAACCTTATCTGGAGAGGAGGAGGACCCATAAGAGGAAACTGGGGAGAAACCAGAGGAGGAGATGAGCGAAAGTCTAGGAGACGCGGTGGTCCCCCATCAGGTACCCACAGATCAACCCGATTTATCGGGTTACCGTTGTGACACCTATCCCCCTAGGAATCCCCTAGGAATGATGTAGGACAGGGAGCCACTAGTGCCTACCGGACCCCAGTGAGAGACCCAACACCTCCAACACCCCATGTTTCACCACCCACTCTTACACACAGGACCCACCAGACCGCCCGTATTTCCGTACACCCACT
Organism: Bidens hawaiensis; assembly: GCF_021521415.1. Lineage (NCBI taxonomy): Eukaryota > Viridiplantae > Streptophyta > Magnoliopsida > Asterales > Asteraceae > Bidens > Bidens hawaiensis. The sequence goes on along the minus strand of NW_027493000.1, from coordinate 387,550 downwards.
GGAGCGCACTCAGTCCCCACCCCGTTCAACTTACCATAAGGGGAGACATCGCGGGTACAGGTGACTGAGATACCTGTCCCTGCTTGGGGTGTGCCAATCCCAACCCAGGAACCACTTCTCATGACTGACTCTGAGTGGTTAAGAGTGTTAACCGATCAAGTGTTAGAACACGTGACATCAATAAACAATCTTAATCAATTCAGGAAAGAAACTCAAGAAGACGTTTGGTTCCTCCACCAAAATATGAGAGATGTGAGGAGATCGAACGCCAGTCACCGATGGCGTATGGATCTGGTGGAATCTCATCTTTGGATTGATAGAGCGATCATTGTAGCTGTGATAGCTGTTCTTGCTTGGTTGGTTTATCTTGTACGTATGGATAAATAGAATAGAACAATATAGTTGGTTGTACATAGTCTTTTGACTTCCTATGCATCAATATTGTAGCAACATGTTGGGCTGACTTGGGAACTGTTTACGGTTTAGCACTATTACAAGCACTGACCCTTATCGGGTTAAGTCTATATGTCACTTAGTGACAAGTTTTGATACGCATATACAAGCGCTGGCCTATACCAGGTTAAGCCTATGTGCTAATTTTGGATGCATATGCACAGTAATGATTATAATTAATACAAATGTGTTTTCTTTTGCATAGTTGTGTGTTTGTAAATTCTAATATCGTAATGTTGTGCTGGTGATAGTGGAACGATATTAATTATTATATACTTGATTATTTTATAGAATGGCCCCGAAGAAAGCAAACACTTTGTCTGAGGCGGAAGTGGCTGCAATGATTGCTCGTCAACTACAAGCAGTGATACCAACAATTGTAGCACAAGTCACTGTAGGCATACATGCCAACAATACTGTTAATCAACCTACGAGCACCACAACGGCCACTGCTAATATACCTCAGCCAGATACTAATGTAGCCCCGGATGTTACTACCCCACTGACTACTGATAATGTTATAAATACTAATAATACTCACCCGGCTGTTAATGTCGTTGGGACCCTGAAACCGTTTTGAACACCGATAATGTCACAAATCCAAATCCAGTACCGGTTATCAACTTAACTGCTAATAATAACACCCAACCAAATACCAGTAGTAATCGTAATAATCCCGAACCCCCACGTCAGGATTACGTGTATAAACAGTTCACATCGTGTAAACCGACTAAATTCAAAGGTATTGAGGGACCGAACGGATTGGTCAAATGGATTGAAAAGACCGAGTCTGTGATTAATATTAGTGAATGTCCACCAGACCGTATAGTCAAATTCGCTACGAGTATGTTTCTGGATCATGCTTTGATGTGGTGGAACACAGTAGTCCAAATAAGGGACAAGATGCTATAAACCGTATGTCATGGACTGAACTTAAAACCCTTATGCTAGAGCATTTTTTCCCGAAAAGTGAGATTCAAAGACTGGAACATGAATTGTGGAATTTGGAAATGAATGGTACTGACCATGTGGGATACACAAATCATTTTAACGAACTATCTCGCTTAGTACCGTGGTTAGTTACTCCGGAAGCTAAACGTATTGAATGCTACATCTGGGGATTGACTCCTGCCGTGAGGAGTATAGTTAATTCAGTAGCCCACCCAACATTAGAAAGTGCTGTATCTCAAGTGGGTGTTGTTACTTTTGATCTTATGAGAAGTGGTGTGATAAGGATGCCGGGGGAAACATCGATTTTGAAACGATCTGATTATGGGACAAGAATACAAGAGAACCCTCAAAATAAACGAGCCCGTCCGAATACCCGAAATTATGCCATGACCAGTTCGAATGTGAAACAAGAAACTTATAAGGGGACTTTACCAAAGTGTGGGAAATGTAATCTTCATCATACGAGTGATTGTCACAAGTGTGGAAGAACTGGATACTATGCCCCCAATTGCAGAACCCCCACCAACAATGTAAACCGACCACAACAATTAACTCAACTACCTCGACCTTAACCAACCCGACCACAACTCAATCAACAAACCCCACCCACCATGAACCTCCGTACTTGCTACGAATGTGGTAGTACGGAACATTTTCGGAGATACTACCCAAGCTGAACCATGGTGCAGTGAGAAAGCAGAACCAAGCACAAGCATCAACCTTCAAAGCAGCTAAGGGTCTCGCCTTTGTAATAAAATCGGGTGAAGCGCGTCATGATCCGAACGTGGTGACAGGTACATTCTTAGTTTCCGGTCAGTATGCTTCAGTTTTATTTGATACGAGCGCCGATAGAAGTTTCGTATCTGTTAACTTTTTACCCTTAGAAAATATGCCGGTTAGTGAGCTAACAAAACCATACACTATAGAACTCACTAACGGTAAGTCTATACTTGTTAACCGAATAGTCCGAAATTGTTCCCTTATCCTAAACGACCACCCATTCCTTATTGATTTACTTCCAGCGGAATTAGGAAGTTTCGATGTTATAGTCGGTATGGACTGGCTGTCTAAGTATAAAGCTGAAATTGTTTGTAAGGATAAAACGGTTAGGATAACTCTCTCGAATGATGAGGCAATGACTGTTCTAGGTGAGAAATCTGGTACTATGTTGCCTCTCGTATTCCAACTTAAGGCATTAAAGTATTTGCGCCAAGGGTTGTACATTATACTTGGCGAGCGTATCAGTCAAAGACCCTGATGAAAAGCGAATAGAAGACATCCCAGTGGTACACGAGTATTCAGATGTATTTCCTGATGAGTTGCCTGGTTTACCACCGACCCGACAAGTTGAATTCCGTATTGACTTGATACCGGGAGCAGCACCCATTGCTAAGGCACCTTACCCACTTGCACCTCCTGAAATGCAAGAACTGTCCAACCAGTTACAAGAGTTACTAGATAGGGGTTTTTATCAGACCTAGTTATTCGCCGTGGGGAGCACCAGTGTTATTTGTGAAAAAGAAGGACGAAAGTTTTCATATGTGTATTGATTACCGGAAATTGAATAAAGTGACTATAAAGAATAGATACCCCTTACATCGAATTGATGACTTGCTTGATCAGCTTCAGGGTGCGAAATATTTCTCGAAAATTGTCTCAGATATGGTTATTATCATGTAAGAATTCAGGAAGAAGATATCCCAAAAACAGCATTCCGAACTCGGTATGGTCACTATGAATATTTGGATATGCCGTTTGGGTTGATGTAGGTTCCCTGGACGGATCACACGAGATATCCCGGTCTACTCAGGTGCGGAATCCCTGCGTAGATCGTTACGAGCGTAGAAAGCAAATCAAACAAAACACACACGAATAAACCGAAACACGTTATATATTAATAACCGAACTCACGTGATATGAATCACTGATACAGACTTAGATCAACTCGATCGACTCAAACGACTTACTTGTTCACGATTAACCAACCCAAAACAAGCCGTAACCTATATATAAATACACGACAACTTCGCCTGGCATGTTCAGGCGAAGTTGTCCATAACTTCGCTTGTTCAACAAGTTCGCCTAGGCGAACTTGTTAACAACTTCGCTTAAACAAAAACATAAATAACATTACAGACTCGATTACAGACACTAGACTATGAACTACTGACATTTATGCACCAACAGACTCCCCCTTGGCAGTAGCTTCATATCTGATCTTTAAGCACTTGTCTTGTAATCTTCACGCATGCACTCCTTCTCTAACACATACCGTGACTACTCGCTGATACTTCCTCGCTTCGTCTTTCCAAGCAGGAATATAGAATATCTTCTTTTCATTCAACACTTGCAGATCAGCTTTCGATAAGTTAACAAGATGCATCGGATCATACACCCTCAGCACTTCTTGTTCGTCTTCGTCTTCCATCGCGGCTTCAGCAGTCTGGCAATCAACATACCACCATTTAAGATTCTTCAACACATCTTGAGGCATAATCTTCATTGGAACCTCCTTAATGCATCGAATCGGTTTGTACTTCATTACCATCCATGGCTTGCCATCTGCTCTCATTCCCCTTTCTTTATCTTCCACTAGCTTTCCCTTCTGTGGCTTTAATAACTCAAACTTCTTCTCTTTTATGCTTTCTTTCCACACGATCTTCCCAATAACCCTTGCCATGTTGTCGTCGCTTCTATTGATCAGCCCCAATCTAGCCAAATCCTTCACCTCACATTCTGGCAATGTATTGAGAGATCTCAACGTTCTTTTAAAATACTGAATCCCATCAAAACGTTTCACCAGAAACAACTTTATCTGTTCATCATATAGCCAACAAATAATTCCTTTCTTCGACTCAGCATAGCCTTTGATATTATAACTCTTCTTGAACATGGTTGGAACAGCAGGCTTCTTAGTTTTAATAAACCAATGAGCACAGCCTTCCTTCCACCTAGGCTGCTCCTCCCACTCAGTCTCATCATTTTCCATCTCAGTACCCATATCGGCTTTCTCAACATCTGGGATCTCGTGTTCAACATTTTCTTCAATTATTTCACCTTCTTCAATCTCATCTTCAATCACAATCTGTGCTCCAATCTTCTCAATCTCCTCAATAGGCAGCACATCATCATCAAACATCACATCATCCAATTCTTTCAACGCATCGATCACATCATCATCATCATCAACCATCACCACCTCATCACCACCAACTGCACCCGCAGACTCCCCCTGAGCTGTGGAAGTCCCAAGAGCTTGAGTAGTTATTGGCAACTCACCACCTGCACCTTTCGGTGCATTGGGATCATCGTCTCTGTCATTTCTCCTCTTTGTCCTTAACTCGTCGCCTCTACAGCCTGTCTCCCCCTGAGATGCAAAGAACTCCTTCCTAGCATCTATAATTCGCCCATGTTCAACCAGGAGGGACGACTGTAGTTGATTCTCTGCTACAAGGCGCTGAATAGCCTGAGTCTGGATAAATTTTATCCTCGATTGCTCTGCCACAACCCGTTTAAGTGCAGCTATTCTCTCCGAGTCTGAGAGGGTTGCATCGAAATCAAACCTCATGTTAGATGTGTCTTGAGTATACTCAGCAGGGATCTCGAATGTAACCGGGACATCAGAAGCAGTTGTGGACGTAACTGCAGGTGGTATCGTGACCGACAACCCTGCAGTTGCAACGACGGTAGACTCTACAAATTGTGCCACCACCTCTGAAGGAGTAAGCGTTGGAGGTGGTAACGACACAATCTCCGGAGTCGTCGTCTGTAGTGTGATGGATGGGATGCCGAAAGCTGATGTAGCCACCACGGGAACATCCGCAGCGCTTGTAACCTGTACAGAAGTAGGAACAATCGACATACCTGACAGTGCGGATGGAGCGAACCGTATAACCCTTGAAGTCTCTCCAGCTCCCATACCTGCACCTGTTCTTTCACGTCTTGATCGTCTAATCAGCTTGTGGATATCCTCTTCTTCTTCTTCTGACTCAGTATCATCAACTGTCCTCTTCCTCTTCCCAATCGTCCTTTCTCGTCTCACCAACATCCTTCTCGCCTCATCCATAACGTCATCAAGATCTGAGTCAGCCACCGTCGTAGCTGCTCTAGTAACAATCACTTCCCTAACCTGTGCAGCAGAGACCTGCACCTCTTCTTGTGGATCAAAACGGTCCATGTCGAAGAATCCTTGGCCGCCAAATGCAGCATCAAGGTCTACATCCTCCTCAGCCGACACCACAGGCACAGTAGGTACATCTCGAGTTGCTCCTGCCTGTTGTGGTTGAGGGTTTCTGAACTCATCCCCCCGAGCTGGCACATACCCCGGGTTTATTAAGAACCCAAAGAGTGGAGTATGCCTTGGACGACGTTCAGGCTTGCTCTTCGCACTCGAAGTACGGCATTGAGCAAAGATACGTTAGCTCACACTCTCCACGTATCGTATCGGGCGTCGTTGAGGCAAATTCGGAGCCACATGGTTTAAGAATTAAATAACACGATCAAGTCCAAGTAACCATTTATAAAAGCATACGACTACATAAAAAGAAAACTTTTAACAATTAAAGTATAAGGGATCAAATTTCAGTCTCGATAGGGACTACTACGTTTTAGAAAAAATCCGAACAGGAATCATACTAATTACGTGACTGTCACATAGATCCGTGTTTAGCTGTATTATGACATATAGAGACAGGTTGTAAGCAGGTAAATAACTTAAGATGGTTTTCATCGTTTCTGTGATACGAGTTAAGTTCAATTAAGCTCAAAAATTAAGTGGGCAACAACTCAGAGATTATGATGCCTCCTATCTATTCTCAAAGCGTATTTGGCTTTCCCCAAGTCACCCCGAATTGACTTCGACCCTTAGTGTCTGATTAAGTTTGTAATTACTCTTCATCTCCTTCCCGTTCTCTTTCTTACTCCATGATTAAGAAGTCTTGATATGTTGAACTCTAGAATGTTTCAATAACTCATAAGTTGTTGTTTGTTTGTTTTTTTTTTTTTTTATGATAAACATTCACATAGACTTCAGAGTAGTAACCAACTGCAAGTCCCGAATATGGATCACTGCAGTTTCTTGAAACGCTATCTTCACGGGAATCAGAACACTTACGGGCTCGTGTATGACTGGGTAATCGCTTTTCTGCCTATCATTCGGAAAGATATATATGAAGACATGCAAAACTCGTAAGGAGTTTCCACGTAAAATCAAGTAGTTTTAGTTTGTATCACATCTACTTTTACGCACCATAAAAAGTTACCATGACATACAATGACTGTCCTAAAGCTTTTTAAGCCTAATAACTTCACTAGTTAAGCACACAGAATCAGTATATATATCATTTTCCAAGGTTGGATCAATTTTCTGCTAAACATAGCTAACGAACTTCTTACGAAGTAGTAGACTTGAAAAATAATTTCATTTCCCTTAAAAAATTTTTAACATTAATCGCCCCGATCAAAACAAAGTCTTCAGGTAAACGGCTATCCCGAAGATCCAATGGATCAGCTGGACCGACCACATACTAGTATGTGTCCTTCTAACTAATTAATATGATCGACTAATTTTAAGCGAAAGAATGAAAACTCATCATAAACCGCCCCGGTCACTTTCAGTCATCTGGTTAATGGCTATCCTCAAATTCTACAAGTAGAAAATGAGGACCAAAACATATCCGAAGACAAGTCCTTCAAACTAAGGCAACCGACATACTTTTAAGCGATAGTGATGATTTTTTTTTTTTTTTTTTTTAATATAACTTGAAAAGCATGGTTACTCGGGATTGATCATCCCATTCAACTCAATAAGGTTTTGAAATCTCGTTTTGTCAAACGCTTTAGTATATAAATCAGCGAAATTATCAAGCGTATCCACCTTTTCAAGCACAATCAGTTTCTTCTCAGCACAATCTCGTATAAAATGATGACGTATGTCAATATGTTTAGTTTTACTATGCTTCACGGGATTGTTAGTTACTGAGATAGCAGCTGTGTTATCAATGCAAATAGGTGTAAGTAAGAAATTCAGACCATAGTCGCCCAATTGTTGTTGAATCCAAAGAACCTGGGAGCAGCAGTTGGATGCTGCCATGTATTCTGCTTCACAGGTTGAAATTGCGACTGAAGTCTGCTTCTTGCATTGCCACGACACCAATCTGCCACCAAGAAACTAACATCCTCTAGTTGTTGACTTCCGACTCTGATTGCACCCTCCATAATCAGAATCTGTGTAAGCGACTAGCTCCAAGTCTCCTCCTCTCGGGTACCACAACCCCAGCTTCGGTTTGCCCTTGAGATACCGCAAGATCCTCTTCACACCCTTCATGTGAGATTCCTTTGGGTTTGCCTGAAAACGAGCACAAAGACAAACAGCAAACATTATATCAGGCCTAGAAGCAGTTAAGTACATTAAAGAACCTATAATAGCCCGATACTGAGTTGGGTCCACATCTTCATCACCGTCTGACTCAGCACCCAATTTGTGATTGACGCAGATTGGAGTGTCGAATGGAGTGCTGTCCTCCATCTTGAAGCGTTTGAGCACATCATGGACATACTTGGTCTGATGAATGAACATCCCATCCTTCTTCTGATCAACCTGCAATCCTAAAAAGAAAGTTAGTTCACCCATAGCACTCATTTCAAACCTTTTCTTCATGACGGCCTCAAACTCCTGACACATGGAGACTTTAGATGCAGCAAAGATAATGTCATCCACGTAGACTTGCACCAGCAGGAAGTCGCTTCCTTCTCTCTGAACGAACAACGTGCTATCAATCTTCCCTCTTTCTAACCCATTTTCAAGCAAGTAATCTGATAAAGTTGAATACCAGGCACGAGGTGCCTGATGTAGTCCATACAATGCCTTGCTTAACTTGTACACGTGATCAAGAAAGTCTGGGTCAGGAAAACCCGGAGGTTGCTCAACATACACTACCTCATCAACTTTCCCATTCAGAAACGCACTCTTCACATCCAACTGAAATACCTTCATCTTCTTATAAGCAGCGAACGCCAAAAACAATCTAATGGCTTCCAACCTTGCGACAGGAGCGAACACTTCATTATAATCAATCCCCTCTTGTTGATTAAAACCTTTAACGACTAGCCTCGCCTTGTTTCTTATGATAATCCCTTTCTCATCTCTCTTGCACTTAAACACCCATTTTGTCATGCACATGCTTCGGTTTTTCAACCAAAGTCCAAACTTCCATTTTCTTGAACTGAGCCAACTCTTCTTGCATAGCTTCGACCCACGAGCTGTCCTTGAGAGCCATTTGATAATTCTTCGGTTCAATCTGGCTGATAAAGCAGGTGTACAAGCATTCGTTGATTATCCCTGTCTCCTTGATGCTTGTGTAAACACAGGTGTGCTCATTCAAGCTACGTCTTGTTTGTACACCGGAGGACACATCACCAATCACATTCTCCAAAGGGCGATCTTTATGAATTCTCGTGGTCGGAACAGAACCGACATGCAAATTGTCTTCCAAGTTAGAAGAGAGCTCGTCAATGGTTGTTTCATGCTGAGAGTGAAATGGATTGAAAAATTCTTCTTCATTCGAGGTAGCAGGGGTATCGACAGCATTTGATGAGGAAGGTTGACATTTATCGATCAGCTGTCTTTGCAATAGGTTTTCTTCCTCATCAAGGATCATCTTCGTAGCAACTCTCTCTTCTTCTTCAGCAATATCCAAATACGGTATGTTAAAAGACTTAAAAAGTTTAACATAGTCGAAAAACTCAGCAGGTCCGTTGCTTGGTTTTGGCGGTTGGTAACTTGTGATGTCGGTGTTACACACCACCTCAACCTTGCTGGTCGATGTATTGAAGACACGTCTGTTGGGAGTCCCAACAACATAACCGACTAAGATACCTTCATCGGCTACTTCACCAAATTTAGAATTTGTCTTCAAAATCGAACAAGGGGACCCGAATGGTTCAAGACCACTCAAGTTTGGTTTTCTCCCATGCATAAGATCATAACACGTTTTACCAAGTCTTTTAACAGTTAAGACTCTATTCAGAACATAACAGGCTGTAGCAACAGCTTCAGCCCAAAACACCACAGGAAGCTTCGAATCAGCCAGCATAGTTCTGGCTCCTTCAATTAATGTTCTGTTCTTCCTTTCAGCCACTCCATTCTGTTGCGGTGTATACGGAGCGCTGTATTGGTGTTCAATCCCTCTCTGAAGGCAGAAGATCTCCATCTCAAAATTCTTGAACTCCGTTCCATTGTCACTCCTGATGAACTTAACCCTTTTATCCATAACGTTATCAACTTTGGTAATCAAATTCTTCACCATCTGATCCGTTTCGTCTTTTGATTTCAGGAAATACACCCACGAATATCGTGAGTAGTCATCAGTGATCACCAAGAAATAAGAAGTTCCTCCTAGACTTTTTGCATTCACGGGACCGAAGAGATCCATGTGAAGCAACTCCAGAGTACTGGCAATTGAATTGACTTTCTTGGTGAGATGGGATTTCTTGTGCTGCTTTCCCTTCTTGCACGCTATACATTTATCTTCAAAATTGAAATTCTTCAAGGGAACGCCCAGCACAAGTCCATTCCTGACAATGTGGTTCATCTTCCGAAGATGAATGTGCCCCATTCTCCTATGCCACAATTCGGACTCTGATTCACTCGCTTTTGTCATAAGGCATGTGTCACACCCCGATCGCGATGGCGGAAAAATAGAGGCGCGGTGACGAAGTCGTGATTGTTGAGCACAATAGTATAAAAGTCTAAATGTATAAACATAACCAAAATGTCAAATATTACATCAACCAGGTAACATGAAACAAATTGTTTTATAACAAAATATCAAGTTCCAAACAACTTCTAGCCTAGCCTTCATCTCTCTAAGGCCTCTAAACTTGCTAGGGATTTCCTGCTGCTTTATTTCCTGAAAACATGTAACAAACTGTCAACTACATAAAGTAGATGAGTGAATTCATAGGTTTAAAGAAAAAGAGTTTATACACAAACATACTAGTATAGGTTGTAGGGGTTTATATATAGGGTGTACCTGCGGCTAACCCACCACTCCTACAATTTATACTACTATGTTTGGGTATAATACCCGGTTTTTTAAAAAAAAGGCTTGTAAGAAAAGATCTCTTGGTTTTCCCAAAGAGGTTTTTGTAGTAAGTAAAACATGAAATGTTCTCCTGGACTCTCAGCGAGGTTATTACTCTCCCACTAGAGTCGTATGTGATAAGATTACTCAAAGATTTGTGGTCTCCCAACGGTACATGTAGCACATAACAGTTAAGCATAAACAAGGACATATGAATTAGAGCATACTAAGTTTACTAGATAATCCAACGCCAAGATACCAAGTGTTACAAGTATCCAAGATGATGGTGAATGAATGATGATGAATGATGATGAATGATGACGAAGCCCAATGATCACACAAGACTTGACTTGAACCCACACAAGACTTAAACCAAGACTACCTCGCTCTTGCCATCCAGGACTCAGCTAGGTTCTACCGAGAGTAGGATAGACTCCCCAAAGAATCCTGGGTTCTCTTGGTCCCTACCGAGACTAGTATAGGTCCTCAAGAGTTATGGATTCCACCGAGACTAGTATAGAATCCCATGAGTTACGAGTGCCACCGAGAATAGAATTACCACTCATGGTCGTGAGTTCTACCGAGAGTAGAATAGACTCTCACGTCCAATTCAACTCATGATGTTTTGATCTCTAGATTTCCATACTGACACGATGACTATGATGACATGAATATGATTCCCATTCCCATGATGTCAATGTTCATAGAATTTCCCATACTCATTGATTTCCAATGTTCTTAGATCTCCATAAGTTGATGGGTTTCCCCATGTTCATAGATTTCCAAAGTTTATAGATTACCAAAAAGCTTGTGGATTTCCGCACGTGTGTAGAAATCCAAAGGTTTATAGTTTAAAGAGTGTTTGCATAAATGATTTTGTCCAACCGTGTAAAGTTACCATGTTTCCACCCCCATAGTTTTGAAAAGCTTAAATAGGGGCTATGAACTCACCTTGTTGGTTTAGTAAGGCTGCTAGAGGCGACGAGTGCTATCCAATTTGTTGATCCTCTAAGTCTAGGATAGGGCATAATAGGTTAACAACGTGTTATAAGTCTAAGAGTACAAGCCTACGCGACCTCGAGCAAAAACTGGGTTTTAAAGCTGAAAGAAAAAAGAAAAAAAAAAAACAGGAGGCTGGATCTGATTCAACTGAATAGGATCTGATTCAACCGAATAGGATCTGATTCGACCGAATAGGATCTGATTCGACTGAATAGGATCTGATTCGACGGAATAGGATCTGATTCGACCGAATAGGATCTGATTCGACCGAATAGGATCTGATTCGACCGAATAGGATCTGATTCGACCGAATAGGATCTGATTCGACCGAATAGGATCTGATTCGACCGAATAGGATCTGATTCGACCGAATAGGATCTGATTCGACCGAATAGGATCTGATTCGACCGAATAGGATCTGATTCGACTCCTTCAAGCCGGGTGACGGAGAAACCTACGGGAAATCGCGATTTTTGTGATTTTTCGACCAAAATTGATGTTTTATACATGGAAATGCTCGGAATTCAAAGACCTAATGATTCCTAGTATTTATAACAACAAAAACTTGCATTTTGACACCAAAAATGACGGTTTTTGACCAAGAACACACTTGACACAAAAGTTGGGGTTTTTGCTCGATTCGGGGCCGGATTTGATGATAAAAACGTATGATTTTCAAGAAGATCTTACCAAAAACAACAACAAACAGATTTGTGGACTCGGATTTGAAGTTTGAAGACTTCTCTCTCTAGTTTCTCTCTCTAGAATGAGAGTGTTTGGGTGGGTTTTGTGAAAGTGTTGGTGAAAATGAAAGAGGTGGTGCAAGAACACTTGATTTCCCGCTTAAATACTCGGGTGACTCGGGTTCGGGTTTAGGCTACCTACGGGTCAAGACTAGTCGAGTTCATAAGTTTTTAAACAAACTAAAACTTTTTCAGCAAAACTTTTATAAAATCATTTTTCGAATAATTATTTGAAATCTTTTTAAATAAAAACATTTTATTTTTCGAAAGCATAAAAATTAATATTTTTCAGGCGTAAATGTCGTTTTATGAAATAAACATTTTAAATGATAAAAAAAACAGATTTTCCAATGATATGGGTTCCGAACTTATCGTCCAGAACCCAAAGTCTATAGTTTCCGATGATTTCACGATATTAGTTTACTAATCGAATTTCAGGGCGTTACAGCATGATTCTGCAGTGGCCATTTCAGTTGATCTGATATCCATAATATATGTATTTCTTTCACGTGGAGCCTTCATCACAATCCACTCCTCTGGTATCTGAAAACCAGGTTTCAACACAATCGCCTCATTCTTTGTAAAGTGAACGGTGTACTCCTTATCACAGATCTGCGACACACTCAGCAGATTGTGCTTCAATTCTTCTACAAAGTTAACCTTCTCCAAAGTCATCTTTCCGTTTGACACCGTTCCCATTCCAGTAATCTTGCCACCACTTTCACCGGCAAAGCTCACTCTCCCTCCTTGAACAGGTTTCAAATCGTGTAACAAGTATTTGTTACCCGTCATGTGCCGGGAACAGCCGCTATCTACAACCCAAAGATTGTTGGCAACCCTGTTCAACTGTTCCTGCACAATAAAGCAAAAGATTAGAATTTAGGGACCCAAGACCAATTGGTCTTGGATCTATACATCCCAAACTTTGGCTTTCCAAAGTTAGTATCTCGATAATTCCTGTAAGTCCCATTAGGATATCTCATTGAAGATTGATTGTAATGCCTTCCAAACCTTTGTGAATTGAAAGACTTATAGCTTGTGGTTTGGTTATTAGCAGTGTAAAACTGAGATTTGTTTCTATGAAAACCTGAATTAGTCACAATTTTGAATTTTAAATGGTTTTCATTTTTAGGAGCATGATAATTACTATTAGGTTTATTCTCAGCTTTAGTAGGCCTTACACCTCTGAATCGCTGCTTCAGAGGGCAATTTGCAACAAGATGTCCTAATTGATTACATCTAAAACAACACCTATGCTTAACTTTTTTATCAACCGGTGTTTTAGATGTCGAGGCTATATTACCACCCGTTCGTCTCACATATGGTGGGATGTACGGGTTTAGTGGAGTACTCCTTTTATTTGTTTTATCTTTTCCTCCACTCTTGGGTAACAAAACCTCCTCTTTTGCCTTACCAGACTCTGATGACTTATCCGAATCTGACGAGACTGGACTTTGTTCAGAAATTTCAACACTTGAAACAGGCGAACTTGTTTCGCCTCTACTAACATTTGGTTCTTTAACAGTTACTTTAATTGGCACTGTCTGAGCAACCTCAAAGTCAACAGATTTCTGAACACCAGGGTTAAAAGTGTAATTGTGATTGTACGGTGGTGGAACCTCATGATAACCGATTCCTCCCCTCTTGACAGAGGAACCTTGATCACTAACAAGGTGATCAAGAATAGCAGAGGAATTTCTGAACTGTTCCAGTTTTCGATTCAGTTCCACCACTTTCACCTGGTGGTCAGCAATCTGTTTTTCTCTCTCAGCAATTAGTTTGGTCTTTTCTTCCAAAACTTCATAGCTTAAATCAATCACTTCAATTTTTTCAGCAAGTTTTGTTTTTAGACTTTTAACATCTTTTTCACAAGCTTTTATTTTAATTTTATAATTATTTTCTCTTGATTTAATAAAGTGATGATCTTCTTTTAACGTTTTAAACTCAGCATCCAAACTAACATACTGATCAGTTATGGTTGCTAGTTGCTCAGACAAGTTCTCACATTTTTAACAAGTTGGTTTAGAACATACCTCGGAGAGCTGATCTTTAACATCAGCCATGAAGGCTTTTTCCTCTCCGGTAACCTTCTCACTTTCTTCAGTTTCTACCTTTGCCAAATTTGCCTGCTCAAAAGTTTCTTTAGACAGCAGGTTCCAGTTGTATTCACCATCTTCTCTGGACATCATGGCACTATAATCTTTTCTACCCTCACTTTGCTGTGGAGACCTACCCTGACTTCGTTCCACACGCTCATTCCTGCATTCCTTTGCAAAGTGACCGTTTTGTTGACAATTGTAGCATCTCACCTTTGCCTTGTCAAACCCCGGCTTTCCACCGACAAACTTCCTTCCCGTCTTTCTCATAAACCTTTTTACTCTTCTCACGATCATGGCCATTTGCCATTGTAAATCCATTTCTTCCATATCGTCAGCATCAATCTGATCGTAATCTTCATCCAACATAGTTGGATCAACAATCTTCCCTTGAATGTAGTTCTCATAGGAAGCAATGAAAGAAGCATAGAGACCAAACTGCTCTTCAGCAGACTTGACACTCATAGGCATCTTGGAGTAGTTGTTGCTGGGAGAACTTGGAGAGCAACTACTCATGCTTACCTGGGGTTGAGAACCACTTGATCCAGCTACTACATTGCAAACATCCCCATTTGTGTTAACTGACACATGCCCCTCATGTGATGAGTTGGGGCCCGACTCTCCCTTTTTGTAGTAGGCAGCAGATTCAGTCTTCGATCCTGAGCTAGTGTTGACTTTAGCTCCATACATACCTGGATCTTGAACCTGATCCATAGGTGTTTCTTTTCTGACCATGTTAAGCTCAAAGGTTCTGAGCTTGTTGACTGCCGTTTCAAGATCATATGTGGGAAAGTCCTTGTCTTCCCTCATCAGCACAGTGTACATCTCCCATTTTGGTGGGAGAGCATCTAGAAGCTTCTCAACTATTTCTTCTTCTCGGTAGGAAATGGAATAGTTGCTCAATTCAGTCATCAGATGGTAATATCGAGTGATAATATCATCTAAGGATTCATTCTTCAAATACTTGAAGACTGAAAACTGGGTTTTGAGCAATTTTATCTTTGAAGCACGGATTCCTACATTCCCTTCAAATCTGTTCTCAAGAGCTTCCCAAAGCTCTCTTGCTGACGTATACTTTCTGAACGTATGAAGGATCTCTTGAGGAAGAGCCATAGTAATAGCAGCATGAGCCTTGCTCTCGGCCTCATACATCTTTTTCTCTTCTTCTTCCATTTTACTATACTTTTTAATTTGATCACGACCTTCATACTCCATAACTGGTGGTATATAACCATCCTGGATGCATACCCACATCTTCGCATCCTGGTATTTGACGTATTGTATGAACCGATCCTTCCATGCAACGAAATCGGTTCCCTTCAGCAATCTTGGGGCCTTGGTAGCTGACCCTGCTTCAACTTCCATTTTCACTAACTCAGAGATGTTGATCGACGACATCTTTCCCGAAAAGTAAGAAACCTGAAAAATTAAGAAATTTTTTTTTTATTAAAGTACTGTAGGCGAAGTTACGGATAACTTCGCTTGAAGTAGGCGAACTTGTAGAGAACTTCGCTGAAGAACTTCGCTGATAACACTGCTGATTAACTTCGCTGATTCTTAACTTCGCTTGAGGTAAGCGAACTTAAGAGGTAGGCGAAGTTGTAGAGAACTTCGCTTGAGTTAGGCGAACTTGAGAAGGTAGGCGAAGTTGTGGATAACTTCGCTTAACCTTATATCTTCGCCGAAACCCTACGCACAGTGACGGCAACTTCGCCTGATGAACACGAAGTTTCTGCAGATCTGTAAATCGGATTTTAACGAGGTTTTTGACGGTGTAAAGGCTTGAACACGATGGTAGGAGGTGAGAATGATCAAAAACACAGAAAACACGTCCCGCGAATAGTCGAAACGGGACGATTTCTACACCCGCGTGAATATCCCGAACCACACAATCGAGCAAATGCTCTGATACCAATTGTAGGTTCCCTGGACGGATCACACGAGATATCCCGGTCTACTCAGGTGCGGAATCCCTGCGTAGATCGTTACGAGCGTAGAAAGCAAATCAAACAAAACACACACGAATAAACCGAAACACGTTATATATTAATAACCGAACTCACGTGATATGAATCACTGATACAGACTTAGATCAACTCGATCGACTCAAACGACTTACTTGTTCACGATTAACCAACCCAAAACAAGCCGTAACCTATATATAAATACACGACAACTTCGCCTGGCATGTTCAGGCGAAGTTGTCCATAACTTCGCTTGTTCAACAAGTTCGCCTAGGCGAACTTGTTAACAACTTCGCTTAAACAAAAACATAAATAACATTACATACTCGATTACAGACACTAGACTATGAACTACTGACATTTATGCACCAACAGTTGACAATTGCACCTGCAGTGTTTATGGATCTTATGAAACAAGTTTGAAAACCCTACCTTGACAAATTCGTGACAGTGTTCATCGATGACATTTTGATATATTCGAGAAGTAAGGAGGAACACGAACAACATTTGCGGGTAATCTTGGAATTATTGAGGAAAGAAAAGCTATATGCCAAGCTGTCCAAATGTGAATTCTGGTTACAAGAAGTACAATTTTTAGGACACACTGTGAATCAACAAGGAATCCAAGTAGACCCTGGAAAAATTGAGGCCATTAAGAATTGGCAAGTACCTAAATCACCGAAGGAAATTCGTCAATTTTTGGGATTAGCCGGGCATTACCGATGATTTATTGAAAACTTTTCAAGTATTTCTCAACCTTTAACCCTCCTAACTCAGAAAGATCGAACGTATGATTGGGGAAAGAAATGGCCTTCCAAACGTTAAAACAAAAGTTATGTGAAGCTCCAATATTAAGTCTTCCAGATGGAACTGATGAATTGGAGGTCTATTGCGACGCATCTCGTAAAGGTTTAGGATGCGTACTGATGCAAAGAAAGAAAGTAATAGCATATGTTTCCCGACAATTAAAAGTACATGAGAAGAATTACACGACCCATGATTTGGAATTGGGAGCAGTTGTCTTTGCATTGAAAATCTGGAGACACTACTTGTACGGCACCAAATATACCATCTATACTGACCACAAAAGCTTACAACACATATTTGATCAGAAGGAATTGAACATGAGACAAAGAAGATGTGTAGAACAGTTAAACGATTATGATTGTGAAATTAAATACCATCCGGGTAAGGCCAATATAGTAACTGATGCTTTAAGCCAAAAGGACAGAGTTAAACTGTTGAGGGTACGAGCACTCGGAATGATTGTCCAAAGTAGCCTAATTGAACAAATTCGTGTTGCACAAGACGAAGCATTAAAAGCAGACCAGTTAGAGAAAGAAGAACTACACGGGAACGAAAAGAATTTTGAGAAGAAAATTGATGAAATATTCTATTATAAAAACCGGGTCTGGATTCCGACACTTCATAAACTCCGCGAACTTATTCTTGATGAAGCACACAAATCCGAATATTCTATTCATCCAGGTACTGATAAGATGTATAAGGATGTTAAGGAATTTTACTGGTGGCCTGGCCTGAAAAAGGATATAGCCGTGTATGTAAGTAAGTGTGCAGCGTGTGCAAGGGTTAAGGCGGAATATCAAAAACTTTCGGGAATGTTACAACAACCCGAAATCCCACAGTGGAAATGGGAACAAATAACCATGGATTTCGTAACACATCTGCCTAAAACCTACTGATGACATAATGCAATTTGGATAATTGTGGACCGATTTACCAAATCTGCACACTTCATTCCGATCCGTAACAACTACACTATCGAAAAACTCGCCCAAATTTATATCGATGAGATTGTATCTCGACACGGAGTACCTCTGTCGATTATTTTGGATCGAGACAGTCACTTTACTTCACATTTCTGGCAAGAAGTTCAAGAAGCTCTGGGAACCCGAATAGACCTAAGTACCGCTTACCATCCCCAAACAGATGGTCAATCCAAACGAACCATCCAAACCTTAGAAGATTTACTTCGCGCTTTTGTATTAGATTTAAAGGGAATGGGATCAACACCTCCCGCTCATTGAATTCTCTTACAATAATAGTTACCACAGTAGGTGTTGGTGTATGATGCCAGTAGTTCATTTATCTCGTGTTTATTTGTGTCTGTAATCGTTACATTGTTCTTATTTTGTTGAACGTGTTAGTTTGCTTTTAGTGTTAAGCGAACTTGTGGGACAGCGAAGTTAGGGACAACTTCGCCTAGCATGTTAGGCGAAGTGGTCGTTATATATATTCCCTAACTTCGGCTTTTTGTGTAGAACTTGGACGGCAGTATTTTGTGACATTTGGTGTTACGTGTTTGGTGTCTTTGTTTATCGACATCGCAATATAACAAGTATTCCTTTGTGTTTCTCTGTTTACGTGTGATTTACGTGTTCATCGTGTTAGCACTCGTATCGTATACGTAGGGGATTCCGCACCCTCGTATTACGAGATACTCCTGTGTAGATCTGGTTGGGAACCTACAATTGGTATCAGAGCATTTTGCTCGTGATTGTGTGGTTCGGGATTATCACACGAGTGTTAAAACTGTTCCGTTATACTTTTCACGGAATCGTTTTACGTTGAAACATCGTTCTTTTTTTGTCTCTCTTCAATACACTTCAATCGCTCCCTCCTGCTACTCCCACAACCCTCCAGATCAACATAATTAGACTGAAAAAAATAAGCCGTTCATCAGGCGAAGTTGCCGTAACCAAGTTTAGGGTTTCAGCGAAGATATAGGGTTTCGGCGAAGTTATAAGGTCGGTGAAGATATAATTGTTAGCAAAGTTGGGAATACAGCGAAGCTGAGATCGAGCGAAATTGGGGCCAAGGCGAAGTTGGGATCATGGCGAAGTTCTGATAAGTTCATTGTTCACTGTTCACAGAATATTGTATTTGGATTCTAGGTCTCGTTTCGTTCAAGTATGACTTCAATAAACATCACAGAACTGGTAAAGATGGAAGTTGAAGCTGGTTCAGCAACTAAAGCTCCAACACTTCTGAAAGGAACTGATTTCATTGCATGGAAAGACAGGCTTAAAAAGTATGTGAAATATCAAGATGCAAAAATGTGGGTGTGCATTCAAGATGGGTACATTCCACCGACTACTGAGTTTGAAGGTTGTGAGCAACTTAAGAAATACACTAAGATGGAGTATGATGAAAAGAAAATGTATGAAGCAGAAAGTAAAGCACTAGCAGCCATAACGATGGCACTACCTTAAGAGATCCTTCATACCTTCAAAAAGTACAAGACCACTAGAGAATTGTGGGAAGCACTAGAGAATCGATATGAAGGAAACGTTGGAATTCGAAATTCAAAGTCAAAACTGTTGAAAACTCAATTCTTAGTGTTCAAGTACCTCAAGAATGAGTCACTTGATGATATAATCAGAAGATACTATCACCTAATGACTGAGTTGAACAACTACACCATAAAATACACAGAGGCAGAAATTGTAGAAAAACTACTGGATGCTCTACCGCCCAAATGGGAAATATATACAGTCTTGATAAGAGATGATAAAGATTTTGAAACCTTTGAGTTGGAAAGAGTGGTCAATAAGTTACGTAATTATGAGCTAAATATGATAAGGAAAGAGGCTCCTACTGATCAGGTTCAGGAACCGGGAATTTATGGTGCAAAAGGGTCTCCAAATTCAAGCTCTAAATCAGAAACGACTGCGCATTACTCAGGAGGTGAACCAAACTCTACTCAAGATGGTCATGTGGTGATGAATATGGATGGGTCTGCTTTGTAGCGAGTGGAAGTAGTTCGTCAAAACCTTAGTCCTCAGCTGGTAATTCCTCAGCTAGTGCAGCTAGCAAGAATTACTCATAGATGCCTATGAGTGTGAAATTAGCTGAACAACAATTTGCTCTTTATACCTCATTCATTGCCTCGTATGAGAATTACATCAAGGGAAAGATAGTAGATCCTGCAACCTTGGATGAGGACTATGATCAGATAGATGCCAATGACATGGAAGAAATGGATCTGCAGTGGCAGATGGCAATGATTGTAAGAAGGGTGAAGAGGTTTATGAAGAAAACTGGCAGAAAGTTCGTTGGAGAGAGACCGGGGTTCGACAAGTCAAAGGTTCGTTGCTTCAACTGTCAACAAAATGGCCACTTTGCTAGAGAGTGTACAAATGAGAGAGTCAAATGAAGTTAGAACAGGCCTACTCAACAGAATGGATATGGAAATGAAATCAAGGCCATGGTGTCTCAACAGAACGGTGGGTATAACTGGAATATACAAGTTGATGAGGTGATTGGACAAGAAAATCTGGTAAACATCGAGACTGGAAGATGTGATAGAGAATCAGTGGAGAATCAAGCATACATGGCAGAAGTGAATGATAAGCTATCAGAGGTATGTTCTTAATCTCACTGTGAGCAATGTGAAAAACTGTCTGATCAATTGAAAGATTTAACCGATCAGTTTGTTAGTTTGGATATTGAATTAAAAAAAATTAAAGTAAGAACATCACTATTCTAAAACTAAATAAAATAGCTATTCGGTAAAACTAAAAGCTAGTGAAAAAGACATAAGAAGCCATAAGGCCACCCTAGCTGAAAAAATACAAGTAATTGATCTTAGCTATGAGGTTGTTGAGGAAAAGACCAAACTGATAGCTGAAAAGGATAAACAGATAGCTGATTACCAAGTAAAAGTGGTGGAATTGAACAATTTAGAAATTATTCTGTGGTTCTTGATCATATTATAAGTGTTCAACGTTCCCCAAATAACAAAAGGGGAATCGTATAGACTGAAGTTCCACCACCTTTCAACAATAATTATACTTATAATCTTGTTAATCAGCCATCCATTTGTGTTGAAACTGGTCAGACAGTATCAATTAAGGTTCATTCGAACAACACCAATGTTGATATGAATGAGAATGTTCAGACAAGCTCTAATGTCACAAGTTCTGATGTCACAAGTCATGTTTCATCAAAGTCGGACAGATCCTTTGAGTCCGTTGAGATGAAGGATGAAGTTGTGTTACTCAAACGGGGGGGGGGGGGGGGATATGATTTTACAAAAAGAAATCGTCGTTAAACCCATTTGTTCCTCCACATGTGAGAAAAACTGATAGGAACACAACCTCATCGTCTAAAGCAACTTTTGATACGAACGTTCAAAGGAACACAAATAATTCGAACAAGAGTTGTTTTAGATGCAACAGGATAGGACACTTTGTCAATGACTGTCCTCTGAAACGAAGAAAATCTAGAAATATGAAGCCAACTAAAACCGAGATTAAAACAAACTCAAAGTCTGATGCTGGTAAAAATACTAACACATCCAACTTCAATCGTTGGAATAATCCAAGATTTCAAAGAAAGCAGGCTCGTTTTTTCTCAACTAATTACAGATCAGGTAACTATGAATCAATTAGTGCGAGAAACTCAAGGATATATGTATGGCCTCATAATTAATGTTCTAGAAATTCTCCATTCAGATCAAACAGAAACTTTCCTCAAAAGAACTTTGGGCAACCAAGGAATTGGATGTCTGCTAATAGGTTTGATAAACCCAAGACCAAAAGGTCTTTGGTCCCCCGCTTCTAATTCTTCTCTATAATTGTGCAGGAACAGTCGAGCAGGACTGTAAACAACATGTGGGTTGTAGATAGTGGTTGTTCCCGGCACATGATTGGTAACAAGAAATTGTTATGTGATTGGAAGACTGTTCAAGGGGGAAGGGTTAGTTTTGCAGGAGAAAGTGGAGGGAGGAATACTGGCATTGGTACTGTTGCAAATGGGAGAATCAAGTTGGAAAAAGTTAAGTTTGTAGAAGAATTAAAGCACAATCTTTTAAGTGTCTCTCAGATCTGTGACAAAGAATATACCGTGCATTTTACAAAAGATGAGGCACTCGTGCTTTATCCTGGTTTCAAGATTCCTGTATCCTGGGTTGTGATGAAAGCTCCAAGAGAAAAGAACACATATGCAATGGACATGCGGTCAACCGAGATGGCGACGGAGGAGTCGTGCCTTCTGTCAAAAGAAACAGAGTCTGAGTCAGAATTGTGGCACCAAAGAATGGGTCATATTCATCTTTGTAAGATGAACTACATTGTCAATAATGGGCTGGTAGTTGGGGTTCCCTTGAAGAACTTCAACTTTGAAGACCAATGTTTGTCATGCAAGAAAGGAAAGCAGCACAAGAAACCACATCACTCCAAGAGGGTTAACTCAATTTTCAGCACTTTGGTTTTGCTCCACATGGGTCTTTTTGGTCCCATAAATGTCAAAAGTCTAGGAGGAACATCGTATTGCTTGGTTGTGACTGATGATTACTCGCGTTACTCATGGGTTTATTTTCTAAAGGAAAAAGATGAAACGGTTTAGTTGGTAATTAACTTGATTACCAAGGTGGAAAATATTGTTGGGAGAAAGGTTAAGTACATCAGAGGTGATAATGGCACGGAATTCAAGAACTACCAAATGGTGATGTTTTGTTTACCGAAAGGGATTGAACATCAGTTTAGCGCACCATATACTCCGCAAAAAAATGGGGTAGCTGAAAGGAAGAACAAAACTCTAATCGAAGGCGCCAGGACTATGTTGGCAGACGCTAAACTTCCCGTGGTGTTATGGGCTGAAGCTGTTGCTACAGCCTATTATATCCTTAATCGTGTTTTAACTGTTAAAAGATTAAATAAAACCTGTTATGAACTTATGCATGGTAGAGAGCCAAATATGAAAGGTCTTGAACCTTTCGGGTCCCCATGTTCGATATTAAAGACTAACTCAAAATTTGGTGAGAAAGCTGACGAAGGTATTTTGGTTGGCTACGTTGTTGGGACACCCAACAGAAGAGTTTTTAATTTATCGAACAACAAGGTTGAGGTGGTCTTTAACACTGACATTACTAGTTACAAATCACCAAAGCCTAGCATGGGACCAGCAGAGGCTTTCGACTATGATAAACTATTTAAATCTTTTAATATACCTTACTTTGATTTTGCAGACATAGATGAGAGAATGGCCACTCAGATGCTATTCGATGAAGAAGAGGCCATTGTGCATCGTCCCCAGTGTAATGAAAACCAACCTACCACGTCAAGTGCTGTTGAAACTCCATCTTTCTTGAGCGACGATGACTTTTTCAATCCATTTCACACTCAACATAACTCATATGAACTCCCTTCAAATCTTGAAAATGATCTAGAAGTTGGTCCCGTTCAAACTACTAGAATCCACAAGAATCATCCCTTGGAGATTGTGATCGGCAATCCTTATGATGGTGTGCGTACCAGAAGAAGTTTGGAGGAAAACACATGTGTGTATGCAAGCATTAAAGACACTGGTATTATGAATGAATGCTTGTATGCCTGTTTCATCAGTCAGATTGAACCAAAGAACTATCAACTGGCACTGAAGGATAGCTCGTGGGTAGAATCCATGTAGGAAGAACTGGCTCAGTTTGACAAAATGGAAGTCTGGCAGTTAGTTGAAAAACCACGAGATGTGAATGCAATCAGTAGGAAGTGGGTATTCTAATGAAAGAGAGATGAGAAAGAAGTAATCATTCGCAACAAGGCAAGATTAGTAGTCAAAGGGTTTAATCAACAAGAAGGAATCGACTACAACAAAGTGTTTGCTCTTGTGGCAAGATTGGAGGCAATTTGACTGTTCCTGGCCTTTGCTGCACACAAAGAGATGAAAATGTTTCAGTTGGATGTTAAAAGTGCGTTTCTCAATGGAAAAGTCGATGACGTGGTATATGTCGAGCAATCTCTGGGTTTTCCTGACCTAGACTTTCCAGATCATGTGTACAAGCTCAGTAAAGCATTATATGGCCTACATCAGGCCCCACGAGCTTGGTACGCAACATTGTCTGATTACTTGCTGGAGAATGGGTTTGAGAGAGGAAAAATAGATAGTACTCTGTTTGTCAAGAGGAACGGGAGTGATTTTCTTCTTGCCCAGGTCTATGTGGACGACATCATCTTTGCTGCCTCAAAAATTTCTATGTGTCAGGAGTTTGAAGCAGTCATGAAGAAAAGGTTTGAGATGAGCGCCATGGGTGAATTAACTTTTTTTTTTGGGCTTACAGGTAGATCAGAAGAAGGATAGCATGTTCATTCATCAAACTAAGTATGTTCACGATGTGCTTAAGCGCTTTAAGATGGACGATAGTACCCCGTTTGATACTCCAATCTGTGTCAACCACAAACTTGGTGCTGATTCCAAAAGTGATGAAGATGTGGATCCCACTCAGTATCGGGCAATTATAGGTTCTTTAATGTATTTAACTGCTTCTAGACCTGACATTATGTTTGCAGTTTGTCTTTGTGGTCGTTTTCAGGCCAACCCCAAGGAATCGCACATGAAGGGAGTGAAGAGGATCTTGCGGTACCTTAAAGGAAAGCCTAAGTTGGGTCTCTGGTACTCAAAAGGAGGAGAACTAGATCTGGTAGCATACACCGACTCTGACTATGGAGGATGCAATCAGAACATGAAGTCAACAACCGGTGGATGTCAGTTTCTTGGAGGAAGATTGGTGTCATGGCAGTGCAAGAAGCAGACCTCTGTAGCCATATCCACCTGCGAAGCAGAATACATGGAAGCATCAAACTGCTGCTCCCAGGTTTAATGGATACAACAACAAATGCGCGATTATGGTCTGAAATTCACTCAAACTCCTATTTGCATTGATAACACTGCTGCAATCTCAGTAACTAACAATCCCGTTAAACATAGTAAAACTAAACATATTGACATTCGTCATCATTTCATACGGGATTGTGCTGAGAAGAAATTAATTGTGCTTGAAAAGGTTGATTCACTGGATAATTTTGCCGATCTTTTTACAAAAGCGTTTGACCGATCCCATTTTCAAAACCTTGTTGAGCTTAATGGGATGACCAATCCCGAGTAACCTTGTTTTCCTTGTGTTTTTATTTAAAAAAAACAAAAAAAAAACAAAAAAAACATCACTATCGCTGAAAACTATGTCGGTAGCTTAAGTTTGAAGGGCATATTCCTGAATATGTTTGGTCCTAGCATCTACTTGTAGACTATAAGGATAGCCATTAACCTAATAACTGAAAGCGACCAGGGCGGTTTATGATGAGTTTTTATTCCTTCGCTGAAAATTATGTCGATTATACTTAGTCGGATGGACACATATTCATATGTGGTTGGTCCTGCTGATCCACTGGATCTTCAGGATAGCCGTTTACCTAAAGATTTCGAATTGATTGGGGCCTTTGAATATAAAATATTTTTAGGGAAATGATATACTTTTTCAGTCTATAACTTCGCAAGAAGTTTCAAAATTGATGTTAAAAGTGAAAATTGATCCAACCTTGGAAAGTGATAGATAAACTGATTTTGTGTGCCTAACCGGTGAAGTTATTAGGCCTAAAAGACTCTAGAACAGTCATTGTATGTTATGGTAGCTTTCTATGGTGCGTAAAAGTAAATGTGATACAAACTAAAACTTCTCAATTTACTGTGGAGAGTCATTTTGAAATGTGCATGTCTCTACATATATCTCTCCGAATGATAGGCAGAAAAGTGATTACCCAGTCATACACGAGCCTGTGAGTGTCTTGATCCCCGCAAAGACTGTGTTATTTTTCTGCAGTGATCCAGATTCGGGACTTGCAGTCATCTGTTATGTACAAAAAAAAAATCGTTAAATCTTATGAAGATTATCTGTTCACAAATATCAAGCAAGACGCATCTGCTGAGTATAGTGAAAGCATATACAAATTATCAGAAAGTTCAGAAAGACGACACTTGAATATTGATTGATCAGACACTACGGGTCAAAGTCAACTCGGGGTGATCTGGGGAAAACCAAATACGCTTTGAGAATAGATAGGAGACATCACTTTTTCTCAAATGATGTCCATCTAAATTTTGAGCTTAATTGAACTTAATCCGTATCACAGAAGCAATGAAAACCATACTAAGTTTTATACCTGCCTACAACTTGTATGTCATAATAACGCTGAACATGGATCTGTGTGACAACCTCTTAATCAGTATGATTCCTATTCGGATCTTTTCTAAAAACATGCTGGGTTTCTGCAAGACTGATATTTGATCCCTTTCTTTTATTTAACCTTTGTTATGTAGTTTATCTTATGGTTATTCTCATCAAATCTTGTTTACTCGTTTTGATCGACTTAACTAACTTCGCTATGGCGAAGTTGTCTTTCTGGCGAACTTATATCCTTGACGAACTTAACAATAGGGTGAAGTTAATTTAACTTTGCCACTGGGTTTTTCAAAAACTTTAAAAGGTGAACATATGGTCAAACTCGGTCAACCCATTATTTCTTAAACCCTCGGCGAACTTACCCTTTGATTCAAACTTCTTATTATCAGTTTCTCGTCTGATATTAAGGTTCGTCGGCTCTGTTGTGTCATAATTCATATCTTTTGGTTGTTAATCTGTTCCACAATGTCATTTTTTAATCAGTCTTATTAACAAGCCCTATTGACACTATTTCTAATTGATTAAAGATTGTTTTGAGGATAAATGGATGTTCGGAACGTAAATCACATTATCCTATACAAGCGATCAATGTCTGATTCTCCATATTTTCGTCAAGCAGGGTCTGGATTTAAGCTGTTTAAGCAGCGAAGTTAGGTCTGGCGAAGTTAACCCTAACTTCGCCCTTAAGATAACTTCGCTACTGTTACTTTAATCTATCTTCGCTACTATACCTGTCCTTTAATCTATCTTCGCTACTAAACTTGTGTGTTGAGGTCATAATTAGTTTTTTATTTGTTACCTGCCTATTATGATGTGTTGCATATAAGCTAAGATCTATCCCAAGCGAAGATAACAACTTTGCCAATGCCACAACTTCGCCCATGTTAATTCAGCGAAGTTCTAAGTTGTATGCACCAGTTATCTAACTTAGATCGTTTGGTTGTTCAGGTATGGCTGCTGTGGCTGGTGCTGGTGGTATAGGTGGTGAGAAAGGTGAAGGTGATAAGAGAGTTCTTTCCGGGTCACAACATGTATGTCACTTTGGATCCGGATAGTGGTGGAGCTGATAACTTTTGTGAGATCATCTCGTTTCTCATTCGTTCGCGTATATTTCATGCCATTACAACTACTCTACCGATATCTTTACCAAACATTGAAGAATTCTAGAGAACGGTGGAATATGACTGCCGGGTTGAACCACCAGTGATGTTGCTACTGTGAACAATCAAGTGGTGTAGTTCTTGGCCAATCAGATCAGGGAGGCTTTACAGTTCGGGGTTGAAACCACTCAGGATCCTACTGAGTTTTCAGCTACTTTCAGAAATGGAGCGTTTCTTCGTATGGGGTATTTAGGTCCGTTGGAAGATTCTCAAAGGAGAAAGGGGTTTCTATTGGATCAGTGGTGTTTCTTGATGCACGTGATGATTGTGTGCATGTCTGGTCGCAAGGCTGGTTCTGATGGTATGGGTGCGACAATGCAATCCGAAATGACTGCATTGACTTACAATAAGCCTTATAGTTTCAGTCAGATGGTATTTTATGAGATTGATCGTCAGCGACGAGCAGTAGCACGAGAACGGTTCTTGATGTACCCAAGATTCTTACAGATGATTCTCAATCATGTTGCCCCCAATCTGCCACAACGTCGTCCTATCTCCTATGTGGAAAGCATCAACAAGAGAATTTTTGCACAGTGTAGGTCATCTAGTGTACGCAGCAAGCCTGAACTTCGTCCAAGGCACACTGCCTTATTTGGGTATCTTGTGAACCCTTCATACGTTGCTCCCCCGGAGGATGAGTTTAATGATCCGGCTCCGCAACAAGTTGATATTCCCCAACCACCTCCTGTGGTTCAACCACCATCGGTTGTTCAAGACATTCCTAATGTTGACCCTGTGGTAGCTCCCGAAGAACAAGTTGATCTTGAGTCTGCCTTTGGAAGGCAAGGTTTCTTTGATATGGAAAGAGTTGATCCTGCTGCTGAGGTTCAAGCCTCAGTGGTTGAAGTGTCTGGTGTACATGTTTCTGTGGCTGGTCCATCTATGGGCCCGTCTGTTGCCTCTGTAGAGGATTCTGAGGAAACTTTATCTGATTCCTCCACTGATGACATTGCTGAGGCACAGAGAGTTCTTGCAACACAAGAGAGAATTCACGGTAAACGGAAGAAAGATTCGGATGATAGTGACTCGGATTATGAGGAGGAGATGTATCGTCTCGTGCGGAGATCAAAGAAGGCTAGAGTTGGTGAGAGTTCAAGTGTAGTCCACTTTACCCCTCCATTGTTATCTGGTATGTCTATGCTACCTCCCTCTTCGTCAGATCAACTGCCAGTGACCTCGAGTGTACCAATGGTAGCCTTATCTGCACCATATGGTATAGCTCCGTCTACAATACAGATGTCGGCACAAGAGATTGTTTCTTTACCACCTCCTACTATTACTCCATCGGAGGTGTTAGCAAGATTTGTTTGAGTCTACACTAGTAGCGACTGTTGGGTTATCCGTCTCTATGCCACCCACGGTTACTATTCAATCTACATATGATATTCCAGCAAGTTTGGGAATTCCACTGCCTTATTCTCAAGATATATCCCACATGCGGTTTGATTTTGATGCCACCCTGTCTGATTCTGAGCGGATTGCAGCACTTGAAAAAGTTGTTTCTGAGCGGATTGCAGCACTTGATAAACCTCATTCAGACACAAGCTATTCAGCGGCTTGTGGCTAAGAACCTGATTCAGTCATCACTTCTCATTGAACACGGTAAACTCTTTGATGCTCTTAAACAATTCTTAGCATCTCAGGGGGAGACTAGTTGCAAAGGTGATGAGCTGAGAACGAAGAAAAGACAGGACAGAGACGATGATCCCAATGCATCTAAAGATGCAGGTGGTGACTTGTCAAGAACTGAACAAACTCTTGGGGCTTCCACATCTCAGGGGGAGTCTGCTGGTACGTCAGGCAGTGCAGGTGGTGAAACAGTGGTTGTTGATGATGATGAGGATGAGTTGGGTGACGATGTGCTGACTATTTGTGAGGTTGAGAAAATTGGTGAACAGATTGAGATTGACAGTGGGTTAGAGGAAGGAGAGAGAATTGATGATAGTATTGAGCACGATATTCCAAGTGTTGATCAAGAAAATGTGGTTCAAGATGAAAATGTGTCGGGTGATTCTGAATGGGAAGAGCAGCCAAGATGGAAAGAAGGCTGTGCTCAATGGTTCGTCAAGACAAAGAAGCCAGTGGTACCCACAATTGTTAGTCCACGGTTTTGCGTCTAGAGTCTTTGTATTTATCGTTAATGTTTATTTGATGATTAATGTAATATTTAATGTTTATTTTGAACTAGTTTGTTAAGTTTAAGTCTAGTTCGCTAGGGATGTTAGCGCACTAAGACTAGTTCGTTAAGGTTAAGTCTAGTTCGCTAGGGATGTTAGCGAACTAAGACATTATTATGTATTCCCTTCTGATTTGTTAGGGGATGTTAACGAATCAGGGAGTGGTTCATTAAGTTAAATTATGTAACGAAGGGGAAGCTGGTTCGCTAGGGTATGTTAGCGAACCAAGTCGCCTTCTATATATAGTGAACAACTGTTCACTTGTAATGATGGAGTTTTTGAGAGATATAACATTATTCAGAAAAGTTTTAAAGTATTTTACTCTCTCTCTCAAACTTCATATTAACGTTATTACACATACATAACATTAAATCAAGGTTAATTATGAGCTAGATCTATAAACGTATTGATAGTATAGATTCGGATCTAAGATCTGTTGATTGTTATTGATACGGGTCACAACAAGTGGTATCAGAGCTGTTGGTGCTCAGTACACTTGATTTGGTGTGTTAATTATTTCTTCTTTGTTAGTTTTTGGTTTTATTTGATCTTGAATCAATTTGTGTTTATTTTGGTTGAAATATGGACGAATTGGATTGAATTTGTGTTGATTAAGGTATTGTAGAGATTTGGTTAAGAGGAATTGATGTTTGATTTGGATTTGCGTGGTTTGGTTTTGATTTCGGTTTAAGTCCGAAACAGAGGTGTGGTTTTTGGTTAATTTGGATTGGTTATCGAGGATAATTGATTACGAGGTTTTGTGTATTGGATTCGGAATTGGTTTACGAGAATTTTGATTGGTTATTTGTGAGATTTGGTTGAGTAATGAGGTTGTATTACGAATTTGGTATTTCTGGGTTTCTGGGTTAATCTTCATAATTTCTGGAAATGAGTTTGAAGATTTGAAGATTTGAAGATGAATGTGATTCGTTATCTTCTTCATGGTGATTCGCTATATGTTTCACTTTGACTCGTTATCAACAGTGCTAATTCGTTATCTTATTCGTTAGCCAATTCGTGTGAGTTATTGATTCGTGTTATCTAGTTCGTTAACTAGATTAACCGATTCGTGTGACACGTGTTCTTCTTGGGATTTGTGTCATTACAACCTTTGCCACGTGGCATAAGGTGTCAGAGTTTGTTACAAACGGTTGTAACAACCTGATTCGTTATAGTATAATTCGCTATAGTGTTGATTCGCTATCAACTGTAGCTGATTCGTTATCTTAATTCGCTAAGCACTTCTTAGTGATTCGCTAAGTTTATTTTGGCGATTCGTTACTAACTATCATCTGATTCGCTAAACTAATTCTTTGCAATTCGTTTGGTCAATTCGTTAAGTTGACTTGGTCAATTCGTTTGGTCAATGTGTTAAGTTGACTTGGTCAATTCGTTTGATCAATTCGTTAAGTTGACTTGGTCAATTTGTTTGGTCAATTCGTTAAGTTGACTTGGTCAATTCGTTTGGTCAAGTTGTTTGGTCAATTCGCTAAGTTGACTTGTGATTCGTTAAACCTTCATCTCATTCGTTATCTGTTTCACCATTTGAGTGATTCGTTAACCTTATTTGTAATTCGTTAAGTTGACTCGTTCGGTTGACTTTTGATTCGTTAAGATAATTCGTTACTGATTAGTTTTAACTTTGTTAAGACTTGATTCGCTACACTATTCACAGTTCGTTATATTTGTTTATTGATTCGCTACACTTGATTCGCTATAACTGTTCACATTCTTTAAATTTTTGAATCGTTTCAAAAATGGCTGGTATGTATGCATTGGCGTCTCAAAACATGTTGATGCAACAAATGTTACAACTTGATACCGAGATAGGCTCACATTCCAAATGTCCGAGATTGATGAAATTCAGTGACTTTGCCAAGTGGGAACCTCGGTTTCGTGCACATTTGGGATCTGTTCATCCTGACTGCTCATATTGTCTTGATGAAGTTTATGTTGCACCAATGATTGGTGATGATACTATTGGGTATATTCCTAAAGCCGTTTCTCAATACTCACAAGAAGAGAAGAAAGCTTTAGAAATCGAGATAAAAACATATTCTACTTTGACTATGGCATTACCAGAAAATATCTTTCATCAAGTTCGTAGTATCAAGAGATGTGCGTCTTTATTTCAACATCTGCGTATGAGAAGCATGGGAAACACTGCTGAGAGTAAGAAAGTGATGCTCAAGTTTCAGTTTCAAAACTTTAATTTATTGAAAGGAGAAACAGTTGAAGAGATGACTACAAAATTTAGTCATTTAATTGCTGAAATGGACAAGATGAAAATGGAAATTTCTGAAAGAGATAAAATTGACACTATTAAAAGTGTGCTTCCAAGTTCCTACTCAACATTTCTAATGGTTTTGAAAGAGAATGATTATTTTCTGAATGAAGACTTGACGGCACTTGAATTTCTACAAAAGATCGAAGCTAGAGAATATGATCTTAAGTGTCAAAAATCCTCCAAAGAAAATCAAGATCCAGCTTTCTATGGTGGAAGTATGCCTCTTAGTTCAACAATATCTCCAATCACTGCTTTTCTTACTCATGCGGCAAGTGAAAAAGAATCAACAATGTTTAATGATCCAAAAGTTTGTTTTTACTCTGCTGATAATTCGGGTGGTTCTGGAAGTTCAACTAATACAAATCCATTTGCTACATCACCTAGTGTTAATATGAAGGAAGCTGAGCAAAACTTTGCTTTTCTGACGGCTTTTATGTCTTCATATGAAAACTTAGTGAGTAGTAAAATTGCCACAAGTGATTTAACAGATGAGGACTATGATCAGATAGATCCAGATGATCAAGAAATCATGGATTTGAAATGGAACATGGCGATGATCGTTCGTAAAGTTAAAAGATTCATGCAGAGAACTGGAAAAGATCTTCCAGCTTTAAACAAGAAGTTGGGTTTTGACAAATTAAAAGTAAAGTGTTATAATTGTCAAGAATTTGGGCATTTTGCGAAGGAATGTGATAAACCTAAGAAAGAATACACTGGTTCTCGTGGTCAACATCAAAATTCTTCTACACCACGAGGAAGTGATGATGAAAAGAAACCATTTTTTTCTACAACACAAGCAATGTTAGTAGATGGTAATGATTGGTCACAACGGTTACTATGCAATGATGTTCAAGCAAATTTGGCTATGTTTGGGTTACATAAAGACTGTCTAGATGCTGCTGGTAGTGAGATGTCTTCCGATAATGATACTGGATCTAATTCTGACGACTCTTGCGACAAGCCTTTTGAATCAATGTTTGCTTGCATGGCCAAGATCAATGAGGTTAGTAATTCTATTTCTACTACTTCATGTGTTAAAGCATCATGTGTTGACTGTGAACTAACAAATCGAAGTTAGAAGCATTGAAAAATCAAAATGATAATCTTATAAGAGAAATTGCTTCTCTTAAGGATACTTATCGACAATCTCTTGAATCTCAAAGGAGATCTCGAGAAAAGATTGTAGCATTGTCGACAAGTAACCACGATCTCAAAGCTGAGTTATTTGTGAAAATGACTATTAATGATCAAAAGTTTCAGGAAATCTTGAAACATCGTTCTAAGATAACTGAGCTTGAGAATGAGGTTCTTGAATTGAAGAACAAATTGGGAAAATTTAGGAATTCATCTTTTCTGTTGAATGAAATTATTGAAGTATCTGGAAAACAAAAAGATTCTAAGAAAGGTATTGGTTTTGTTGAAATTCCACCACCTTTTCATAATGATTATAAAATTAATCCTTTTGCAAGAAAAGAAGAGGATTTGATTCAAAAAGAATCGGTGATTTCTGAAAAACCTAAATTGGTTAAACCAGAAATTATCAAATCCCAAGTTGCTCCTCAAAAACCTCATGTGGAAAGTAAAAAGGTCTTTCTTGAAAACGTTGATAAAGTGATTATTGAAGATGTGTTTGAACCTGAGATAATACACAAGAATAAGAACATTCCTAGTTCTAATCATATTCTTTGCGAACCTCAAGAGTTTGAGGAAGCTGTGTATGGTTCATTCAAGTCTCAAATGAACAAGGAAAAAACTGTAAAAACTAAACTAGTGAGGACAAAGAAGTCAGTTAAACCAAAGATTTCTGACGAGGACTTAATGCGTTTCATTAATCCTCCGAGTTCTAAGTCTTCTTCTGCTAGAGTTTTTAAGTTAAAGGGAATGAATACGATGTTCACTGAAAATGATATTCCAATAAGTATTATCAAACCTGAACTTATTGAGAGTGTTTTTTTCAATGAAACTTCAAAAATTCAAGAACTTGAACGTGTGTATGCTCAAACAAAAACATCAGTTCAATCTGATCCATTGACTAAGGCAAAACAATTTTTAAAACAAGCTAAGAAGATTAACTTTGTGAAGTCAACTGGGACAGATACACTAAAAAGCTTTTCGAACTGTTCTAATTTAGATTTTTATTTAAAGAAGAAATCTTAATTATCTGATGAGTTTGCTAAGAGCATGACTAAAAATGTGAGTCATCATCAACCATCTACATCATTTATTCCAATTTCTTCTAAACATCATCATGTAGACATGCGAATTTGTTTTTTTATGCGGTCAACAAGGTCATTTGTGAGGAATTGTAGTCAGCAGAACTATCAGAATCTTCATCCTTTTATCAAGGACAAATCTAAGCCAATTCCATTGGTCAAGGAGATTCTGAAACGACCTGTGTCGTATGCTGATGATACTCATATTTTGTTCTCTGATGTGAATCCTCGGAAGGTTCTTCATATCTATGAGACACACGGTCAAGTGAAACCAAAATTCATTCCAACTGAACCTATATGTCAAAACAAGAATTCAAACATTGTTCAGGCAGCGTACTTAAGACGAATGTCTAGGAAGCCGGTAACTTATTCACAAGTGGCTGAACAACAGTTGAAATCTGTTAAAGTTAATGATCAAAGAGAAAACCAAAAGGTGCCCAAGACTGAGGCCTGGGCTGCCTTTTTGAACTAATCACTTTTGTTTGTGTGTAGGGTTCATCCAAGACCATTTCTGGTAAAAACTGGATCATGGATAGCGGATGTTCTCGTCATATCACTGGGAATCTCGACCTATAACCAACATAAGAAATATTCAAGGGGGTTATGTAGCGTTTGCTGGGAATTCTGGGGGCATGATCACACAATAGGGTGAAGTTTCAAATGGTCACATTACGTTTGAGAAAGTGAATTATTGCGACAAGGTTGATCATAATTTATTGAGTGTATCGCAGATTTGTGATAAAAAGTACACTACGATATTTACTGACAAAGAGTGTCTTATCTTGAAACCGGGTTATGTTATTCCCGAGGACATGGTTGTCATGCGATCACCACGATCAAATGATATTTATGTCTTAAATATGAGTTCTAAGATATCAACATCGATCGAAACATGTTTTGTTTCGAAAGCAACCGAGAAAGACTCGATTCTATGGCATCGTAGAATGGGTCACATACATGTCAGAAAGATGAATTATTTAATGGCAAATGACTTAGTTGAGGGTGTCTCGTTAAAAAATTTTAAGTTATCTGATCACTGCGTTGGATGCAAAAAGGGCAAGCAGAAGAAAAAGACACATCCCTCTAAGTTATTGATTTTCATTGATACTCCTCTTGAATGACTTCATATGGATTTGTTTGGTCCAGTGAATCGTGTGAGTATTTCTGGAGACTGGAATTTTCTTGTAGTGACAGATGATTATTCAAGATATTCATGGGTGTTATTTATGAGTTCAAAAGATCAAACACCAGTTTTGGTACAAAACCTTATTACTAAGATCGAATCACTGTATAAACAAAAGGTGAGGAGAATCCGAAGTGATAATGGTACTGAATTCAAAAACACTATATTGGATTTCTTTTGTATTCAAAAGGGAATTCACAGAGAATATAGTGCACCTTATGTACCTCAACAAAATGATGTTGCTGAAAGGAAAAATAGAACTCTGATTGAAGCTGCACGTACAATGCTCGCTGATTCAAAGCTTCCTGTTCAAC
The DNA here is from genome assembly GCF_021521415.1 of Bidens hawaiensis. NCBI lineage: Eukaryota > Viridiplantae > Streptophyta > Magnoliopsida > Asterales > Asteraceae > Bidens > Bidens hawaiensis. The sequence goes on along the minus strand of NW_027493000.1, from coordinate 351,948 downwards.
TTTGGAATGAGGCAGTGAATACAGCTTGTTATACGCTTAATCGAGTTCTAACAGTGAAACGACTCAAGAAGACAAGCTACGAGATCTTAAATAATAGAAAACCTAATTTAAAGTACCTGGAACCATTTGGGTGTCCGTGTACAATGTTGAAGAAGGATTCAGGTAAATTTGAAGACAAAGCTATCGAAGGGTATTTCTTGGGATATGCATCTCCAAAGAAAAGGGTTTTTAACTTCACATCTGGCTGTGTTGAAAAATTGTACCATGTGGACTGTCAAAAGTACACAACTCCTCCTCAAGGGAAAGGTCCAGACTGGATGTTTGACTACGATAGTTTATTTAATTCTTTTACTCCTTCGACTGAACACATCGATGAAGATCTAGTTCTAGCATACTTTGAAGATCATTTGGCAATTCCAAGATTTTCAAGTTCTAATGCAGTTGAAGCTCAACCAGATGCTCCAACTGAAGAATCTCAAGTTGTTTCTCCAGTTGCTATTGATAATGTTTCTACTTCTTCTGATGATGATCAAGCTGAAATTCAAGTTATTAATCTTGACAGTGATAATGTTTCATCTCCCGAGTTGGGTGAACATTACACTAACTTATTTGTAATGTTATTGTTCCTGAGAATCCCACTCTTCGGATTCATGGATATCATCCACAGAAAAATATCATCTGAGAACTTGATGTGGGCGTTCTTACACGTCATCAAGTTGTTTCGTCAAGTGACAATAACATATTATGTTCTTACACTAATTTACATTCTTCGAGAATCGTGAATGTTGCTAAATTCAATTGCTTTCTATCTCAAGTTGAGCCAACTACAGCTCGTAAGGCACTTGAAGATCCTTCTTGGGTAGAAGCTATGCAAGAGGAATTACAGCAATTTGCACGATTGGGTGTTTGGGATTTAATAGACAAACCTGCTAGAGTCAAGAAAGCTATTCCGACTAAGTGGGTGTTTAAGTGTAAGAAGGATGATCGAGGGGTGATTGTCAGAAACAAAGCACGTCTAGTGGTGCAATGTTTTCATCAGCAAGAGGGTATTGATTACACAGAGGTATATGCTCCAGTTGCAAGATTAGAGTCGATTCGAATCTTCCTGGCTTATGCAGTTTATAAGAATATCAAGGTCTATCAAATGGATGTTAAAAGTGCTTTTCTCAATGGTGAATTACACGAGGAAGTGTTTGTCCGACAACCACCTGGTTTTGAAGACCCTGATTATCCAGACCGTGTTTACCGATTAAACAAGGCCCCGGGAGCTTGGTATGGCACGCTCGCCGACCATCTGACTGATAATGGCTTCAAACGAGGAACTGTTGACTTCACTTTATTTCATAAAACTGTTGGTGATGATCTTCTTCTAGTCCAGATTTATGTTGACGATATTATTTTTGGGTCTACAAACGACACATTGTGTAAGGAGTTCGATAAGTCCATGTAAACAAAGTTTGAGATGAACTCGATGGGAGAGATGAATTTCTTTTTAGGGCTGCAGGTTCACCAGTCTGATAACGGAATCTTCATTCATCAGACAAAATATGTGAACGATGTCGTGGAACGGTTCAAAATTACTGCTGGAAAAATCCCTTCAACTCCTCTTCCAGTGGGTCACAATTTATCACCGGATGAATTGGAGGATACCGTTGATCCGACCCTTTATCGTGCCATGATTGGTTCATTAATGTACTTAACGGCTTCTCGCCCTGATATTATGTTTGCTGTTTGTCTTTGTGCTAGGTACCAAGCTAGTCCCCGAGTGACTCACCTGGCAGCGGTCAAGCGTATTTTGCAATATCTACGGGGAAATCCAGACATCGGGTTGTGGTACCCAAAAGATAATACTTTCGATCTTACCGCCTACTCAGACTCAGACTATGGAGGATGCAAGATCAATTTCAAATCAACGACTGCAGGATGTCAATTTTTAGGAAACCGGCTTGTTTCCTGGCAGTGTAAGAAGCAGACAACGGTCTCCACTTCAACCGCCGAAGCTGAATATGTTGCAGCCTCGAGTTGCTGTTCCCAGGTTTTGTGGATACAACAACATCTTCGCGACTACGGTTTGAAGTTTCTTACTACTCCTATTTTGATTGATAATTCTGCTGCTATTAGTATCACCAAGAATCCCGTACAACATTCTAAAACAAAACATATCGAAATTCGATATCATTTTATATCGGATTGCTATGAAAAGAAATTAATCGATCTTGAGAAAGTACATACTGATTTTCAAAAAGCCGATCTATTTACAAAGCGTTTGATAAAACACGTTTTAACTTTTTGCTTGGTTTAAATGGATTGACGACCCTCGCTGATATCCTTAAACAAGGATGACTATCTTTATTTTCTGTCATATCTTTCTTTTAAAATTTATTTTGGTTTTAGGGGGTGAAAATCTAGAAAATACAAAAAGAGTGTGTTTTCGTTTGTATAGATAAAATCCAAAAACATTAAAAAATTTTCAAAATTCAAAAATATTGTGATTTCTGTTCTTTAATGTTTTTCTTTTAAATATTTAGAAAAACCAAAAACATTTTAAAATTCTGAAAAACCAAAAAGAATGTGATTTATGTTTGTACAGAAAAATCCGAAAATCCAAAAAGATTGTGAAGTTTATTTTGTTTATAAGAAAATTGAAAAAGACAAAAATATTGTGTTTTTAAAGTTTCAACAGAGAAAAACCAAAAAGATTTTTAGATTATTTTCTCGCTGAAAATTACGTCGGTTATTTAAGTTTGTGAAGCATGCTTGCATGTCTTGGTCCTATGATTCATTTGTGAATTGATGGTTAGCCATTTATTTATAAACTTAAGTTAACTGGGGAGATTAAATTTATCTTTTCTTTATTTTATGCTCCTCAAAATTTTTGAGTTTTTTTGAAGCAAAAGGAGAACATGATAGTACATTGACTATCTTGACCCCAAATTCAGCAAAAAGTAAGCGTAAAAGACTGTGTGCTTAATTGCATTGGTGCATTGGTAGGTCTTAAAACAACCCAGTAAAGTAAAGTATGTGATATAAACATAAAGAAACGCCAAATTGAAAGGGGTGTTAGTCTCTAGCAAAAGTCTCGGTGAGGATGGCAGAAATGTAATAACCAGTCATACTCAAGCCTTATATTTGTTGATCACCCAAAAATCAAATAAAGCAAATAACAAGCGTTAAGATTCTGGACACTGTGAGTCTTTATGCGGCTTAACCATCTGGGTATTCATAAGCATGAATATTTTACTCGCCTTCTAGAGCAAACCCAAAGTCATTAAACTTGATCACCGCTGTACTTCGTACAATTTAAATTACTGACTTGATCAAAATTCGCTGTTAGTCATACAATTGTTCCTCCCTTGCGTGCGTCTTAATACCATTAAGAAACGGACCCTAGGGGATACAATGTATGTAAGCCGACAGATGGACTCGTGCATACTCACTCACAGTAAAGGAAACTAGATGCATTGCTCAAAATTTCTACAATTGGTATCAAAATTTTGATCAACAATATAATGGTTTAAGTCAAGTTGGGGTGATTTCGCAAAAATCAAATTAAGCTTGAACCGAGATTAGAGGCTGATAGTTTCTGATATTCTGTGTTTTAATTGAACAATTTTAATCATATCACAAAAATACTTGAATGTGTGTTATTAGATTTATGTGGACAACAATACCAATGACCGACTTATCGCCAGTCATAAAATCGCTGAAATATAAAACTGTGATGGAAGGGCAATTTGGTCAATATGATTCTCTGCTCAAACTCAACAAAAATATAAAAATATGTACTGCTTTTGATAAAATCATTGAAAAACACAAAAAGATGGTCTATTTTAAAGGTTTGGATATTCTTCTGTAAATACATTCTTTAATTCTTTAAATTTTTGCAAAATACCAAAAATATTTTCGTTTTCTTTATACAAAATACTTAAATAAATTTTTAAGTTATGTTTCGGAAATTTGAAACATTTTTTAACGTATCTGGTTGTCGGGATAAAAGGATTTCTCGATAATTTTATTTATTTATTTATTTAATTCTTTAATTTATTCAATTTATTATTTAATTTAAAATTAAATAAAAAAAAGAGTTTAATTCGCTAAAATACAATTTGTTATGTATGGATAACGAACTAGGTGATTCATAGCGAACTAGCTTCTGGTTCGCTAACCTAATCATCCCTTCGTTATGCATATTTAACGAATCATGACACGAATCATGTCTTGATTCGCTACCTTTAAGTTAACGAATCAAGTAGCGATTCGCCTACATAAGGTAACGAATTGAGTTAGCGAATGGGCTAATTCTCTAACCTTAAGTCAAACGAATCGTCTGATTCGTACAAGTTGTACCTAGGGTTACGTGCATTGATATATAAGATAAGAAAATGAATGGTATTCCACTGTTCGCCTTCTTTCTTCATCTTTAAGAAACCTATTCAAATTCTCTCTGAAATTTCGACCTTTTCGTTTGGATACTTCAAAGATCTATTTGAATTTCTAAGGTATAACTGATCTTGGCGATATCATTTTCGTCAAAAATGGCCATGTGTTGACTGCTGAATTATGAAATTTTAGGGGTTTAAGGGTTTTGAACTTTTGAAACTCATTTGTGTATAATTTATGTTCATAATTGTATGATTTTGATGTCATTATGATCGGAATCATTTTCCGATACCCTTGGTGGACTTAAATCTTAATTTGATTGTTGTTTGCCGGGTTAATTATTGTTTAGTGTTATTGGTGTTTATGGTTGGTTCGTTTAATCCTTAGTACATCTAGGTATTGAGTCTCAATCTCATCCACCTAAGATTACTAGTGTGATTCCGAGCTCAACGAGCTGATTATCCTGATGTTTCAACGATAGTTATGGTCCAATTGTATCTTGGTTTACCATGTTGACTATTGTTGTTCATTCTAATTTTGACTTTGACTTTGTGAAGTCAAAGAATAAGTCTTATTTATGACCATTCATTAGTCTTAGCGAATTGAAACTGTTTCGTGTCCAATTCGTTAAGATTTTACACGAACTAGCTAAGCGAATAAGAGGTTACACGAATCAGAGTTTGATTCGCTTAAAATATAACGAACTAGAGTTTAGTTCGTTAAAATTAATTAGTGATTCGCTAGGTTTAGTTCGTTAAGATATTTACTTGATAGCGAATCGCCTGATTCGTTATCTTAGTATAAAGAATCAGTGTGATTCTTAACGAATGACATTTAAAAAAAATCATAATATATATATAGGATTTAAATCGTCTAATTTATGTAAATAACTTAATTCCATATATTTTTGATTATATATATCATAATATCTATTCTCATATTCGGTTTTATTTATATAGTAAAACATGGCTGATCAAGAACAACAAACTCAACCGCCACAGGAACAACCTCCATAAGGACAACCACAACAACAAGATCAACAAGCTGAAATGATTTTATTACCGTTTGATAAGAGGCACAACATCTGTGCTTATGTTGATCAAGACGTGACTGATTTGAGAACGTTCGGAGCTATGTTGACTTTCTTACGACGTTCAAAGATACACTATGCAATCACTGCTAAACCTAAAGTGTATCTTAGTATAATCAGACAGTTTTGGAACATAGCGGAACATGTTGATGAAAATAATTGGGTTCAAGCTACAATTAATCAGATTCCTATTACGATTGATGTTGAGGTCATTCGTCGGGTACTTCAATTTGACGATAGTGATGATTACCCGAGTGAATTTGACAGGACATTGGTTAGGGGTTTATTCACACGATTAAATTATGGGGGTGATATTCGTAGGTCTATGTTGAACAAGAATGGGTTGTGTCCACCATACAAGTATCTGCTACATGTTTTACTACATTGTATGAGTGGACGTCGCGGTGGTTTTGATGAATGTAGACTAAGTTTACAATCGGCGTTTGTTGCACTAATCCTGAACAGGCCATTCAACTACTCATAACTTATCTTTGATCATCTGAAAGAGCAAGTTCAGCAAACTCTACTGTCGAAGAAGTTCTTGATGTATCCTCGCTTTTTACAGCTAATCATTCAGGATTTGATTCCTAATTTAGTGATTGATCGATCGTTGGTGAACGATGTTATTGATATGGTACATATGAAAGCTGAAACAGTGCATCGTATGTTAATCTATCGAAAAGACAAGCCACAGGATAAACGGATGATTGGTCATATAATCAATCCGGATTACGTATGTCCTCCTAATGAGCGCTGGATCCATGATGATTCGGATTCCGAGCGTGTAGGGGGGAGAAGGTCGGAACGATGATGGTGACAATGATGATAATGATGGTGATGGTGGAGCTAGTGAACGAGCACTGAAAGAACAACAAGATGCAGTCGATGCTGCTCTAGCCGCCACCATGAAAGCTCAGCTAGAAAGAAAACGAAAAGGGAAAGCTGTATCTACTGGTGAACCATCAAAGAAGCCCCGTGTGTCTGCTGGGGCTGGGGTAATTATTGGAACTCCACCACCACGTCATTCAACTACTCAAAGCTCGGCGGTGCCGCTAACTACTAGCACTCCGATGCTCACCTTGACAACGTTGATGGTGTCACATGAGAGGCTCGGTCTTATTCCTCAAATGGCGTTGACCGAGATACTGAGGCCTCTGGCTGTGTTCTCTACAATATCTTCCACCACATCAATGAGACCTCCTCCTCCGCCAACAACTACTCTTCCTCCACCTCCGCCTAGTGATGTATCTTTTATGAGGATTACTCAACCTCAAGGACCTGTTCAACCTGTTCATCCATCCGTATACAACTTGCCACCAGGTCGTCAAACTGAAATGCTGCTAAATCTGCTACATTTATATGAAAATCAAATGGCAGCTGATCGACAAACTCAAGAACGAAAAATGATGAGTTATATTTCTTTCTGTCAAAAGGAGACTAAGTCGTTGCGTACGATTGTTGAGTCTCAGGGGGTGAAATTAAAGGAACAAGATGAGTTGATTCTACAATTAACTTGTAAAGAGGATGCCCACAAGAAACTCAAAAATGATGATGATGATCCTGACGAATCTGATGCAGGAGGTGAGCCTAAACAATCGCATGGTTCATCCTCTGTACAGGTGTTAGTGGCGCTGATTATTCGAACAAGCAGATAATTATCTATCAAGATCCAACAGCTGCCAAGCCAATTGAAATGATTCAGGCTAACACGGTGATATTTATTGATGGGTCAGGGGTGGTTAGAAGTGTGGTGAACAGAGATGAGATAGAGGTCGGTGAGTTTGTGGTTAGATCTTTGACACGGGAGCAGATTTCGATTCTGCTTGGGCTGAATGACGATCAGTTGACTGCTTTAGAGACTGAGCCCGATGTCGAAGTGATCAATGAGGATGAAATGGAAGTTGATCCGTTATTTATGGATACGAATTTTATTTATGAGAACGAGGAGATTGAGATGGAGGATGTGACAGCTGAAGAGTACCCGGACTTGTATCAACACGCAAACATTGATCAAGGTGCTCTGGTATTTCATGAAGATGTAATTAAAGAGACTGAGGATGAACTGGAGAAGATTGTGCAGCGAACAGTTCCCTCACTCAAAGAAGTGACTGATGATGACATTGAAAGATGGTTCAAACGTCAGAAAGTGGGTAAGATTATAAGTGCTTATCGGTATGTAGATCAAGAAAGAAAAGATACTGCTGCTGCTTGGATTGAGGCGAATCAGGTGACTACCTTCAAGACTGTTTCTAAGGTGCATGGTGATATTGTCTCCTGGCTCTATGACTCAGACTGTAAGGTATGTATAGTCAAGTGGGAAAAGGGTGTCCAGTATTACGAGAGGATAATGGATGTTTTAACTTTACCGCTTTGGGATGTACGTACCCTCGCGAGACGTCCATTTATCAATCGTGGGGGTCACCGAACGGCTGAGTGGTTTCATCAACACTTACAGTTCGAGGTCAATCATGGCTTCAAGTTATTCAAGCCCCAGGTCCCAAGACGTAAGCGCACTGATGAGATTGATCCAAGGACCTGCTGGAAGAAACTTGTCTTGAAAGTTAAGCCGCCAAAGACGATGAAAAAGGTTCCTGTGAAGACAATGCCTCAAGATATTTATCTGTCTTTCAACCGTTGGTACTATAACAATCGTACTGGCGAGGCCGTTATTGTTCGTGGTCGAGGACTGCAGACCGAGCTCATCAAGATAATCGACCCGATGTGGTTGGTTAATTTATCAGAGACAGACAACGACGTGCTATACAGGAAGCAGATTTTGTTTGAACGCCAAGAAGATTACCACCTGGCTATGCAATTCCAACGAGTTGTTCGTGTGTGTCACGAACATGGAATTCATAGTTGCAGAGACTGGCAGTCCAAGCGCTTCAAATAAGTTAAAGACAAAGAGCTCAAGACGAGGGGGTGTCTGTTAGTGCACGGTTTTGCGTCTAGAGTCTTTGTATTTATCGTTAATGTTTATTTGATGATTAATGTAATATTTAATGTTTATTTTGAACTAGTTCGTTAAGTTTAAGTCTAGTTCGCTAGGGATGTTAGCGAACTAAGACTAGTTCGTTAAGGTTAAGTCTAGTTCGCTAGGGATGTTAGCGAACTAAGACATTATTATGTATTCCCTCCTGATTCTTTAGGGGATGTTAACGAATCAAGGGGTGGTTCGTTAAGTTAAATTATGTAACGAAGGGGAAGCTGGTTCGCTAGGGTATGTTAGCGAACCAGGTCGCCTTCTATATATAGTGAACAACTGTTCACTTGTAATGAGGGAGTTTTTGAGAGATATAACATTATTCAGAAAAGTTTTAAAGTATTTTACTCTCTCTCTCAAGCTTCACATTAACGTTATTACACATACATAACATTAAATTAAGGTTAATTATGAGCTAGATCTATAAACGTATTGATATTATAGATTCGGATCTAAGATCTGTTGATTGTTATTGATACGGGTCACAACAACAATGTTCAAGAAAAGTTACAATATCAAGGGCTATGCTTAATCAAAGAAAGGTATTATTTGCTGGTTGTGTGATGAATAGTTAAAGTTGTTTGTGATAAAACGATATGATGGGGTTCAATATTTTGATAAGGCATTTAGATCGCTTAACACTTTACCTGAGTGTGAAGTGAAAGATTTGGCTCGGTTGAGATTGATAAATAGAAGTGATGATGCTTTTGCAAGATGGGTTGGAAAGATCGTGTGGAAGGAAAGTGTTAAGGAGAAAAAGTTTGAGCTTCTGAAGCCTCAAAAGGGGAAGCTGATTGAAGATAAGGAACGAGGTATGCGGGCTGATGGCAAGCCCTGGTTGGGGATGAAGTACAAGCCGATTCATTATTTGAAGGAAGTTCCTATGAAGCTTATGCCCCAGGATATGTTGAAGGATCTCAAGTGGTGGTATGCTGATTGCCAAACTGCTGAAGCTGTGATGGAAGACGAAGACGAACAGGAGATATTGAGAGTGTATGATCCAATGCACTTGGTTAATTTGTCTCAAACTGATTTGCAGGTACTTAATGATAAGAAAATTTTCTACATACCTGCGTGGAAAGATGAAGCGAAGATATACCAGAGGGTGGTCTCAGTATGTGTGAGACAGGGCGTTCATGCTTGATGAAGAAGGGTATGTGCTTTTTGGATTGCAAGACACGAGAAAGATTTTAGAGATATGAAGCTACTGCCAAGGGGGAGTCTGTTGGTGTATGATGCTAGTAGTTCATTTATCTTGTGTTTATTTGTGTCTGTAATCGTTACATTGTTCTTATTGTGTTGAATGTGTTAGTTTGCTTTTAGTGTTAAGCGAACTTGTGGGACAACGAAGTTAGGGACAACTTCGCCTAGCATGTTAGGCGAAGTTGCCGTTATATATATTCCCTAACTTCGGCTTTTTGTGTAGAATTTGGACGGCAGTATTTTGTGACATTTGGTGTTACGTGTTATCGACATCACAATATAACAAGTATTCCTTTGTGTTTGTGTGTTTACGTGTGATTTACGTGTTCATCATGTTAGCACTCGTATCGTATACGTAGGGGATTCAACACCCTCGTATTACGAGATACTCTTGTGTAGATCCGGCTGAGAACCTACAGTAGTATGTATACAAGCAGCACCTTATGAAGCACTATACGGGCGAAAATGTAGATCACCACTTTGTTGGACAGAAGTGGGTGATACTCAAATTTCAAGATCCAATTTGATTCAAGAAACAACCGATAAGATTCACAAGATTAAACGAAAGTTGAAAGCCGCCCGGGACAGACAGAAGAGTTATGCTGATGTTCTTAGAAAATCGTTATCTTTTGTAATAGGCGACAAGGTGTTTTTGAAAGTATTGCCATGAAAAGGTGTTATAAGGTTTGGAAAGACCCGTAAATTAGCCCCGAGATACATTGGACCTTTCGAGATTATTGCAAAAATTGGTCCCGTAGCCTACCGATTAAAACTACCCTTAAAACTGAGCACTATTCACGATGTGTTTCATGTATCGAATTTGAAAAAGTGTTTGACTGATGGAACGACAATAGTACCACTGGAAGATGTTCAGATTAACGAAAAGATCAACTTCGTAGAGGAACCGGTAGAAATTGTGGACGAAAAACCAAACAGTTACGACACAGCAAAATATCATTGGTAAAAGTTCGGTGGAATTCAAAACGAGGACCCGAATATACTTGGGAACGAAAGAACGAATTCCGAAAGAAATACCCACACCTGTTCCCTAAAAAGAAAACCGATGACACATTAAATTTCGAGGAAGAAATTTCTTTACGAGGGAAGAATGTGACATTCGTGACAAAACGAGGTATACTATATTCGCTACGTAGCGAGTAAACGACAAATCGGTTAATTCGTAGTGCTTAAACGAGTAACCGACTGATACAGATTATAACCCGTATATATATACTGAGGGGTCAAATACGAGTTATATATATATATATTATAGTGGCTAACATATTGATATTTAGGCACCAGTACGTTTAAAACCATTTAAACAAAAAGGTTTAGTTTATTGATACGCTATGAGTTTAAACGCAATCGTTAACATCAAAACGAGCATTGTAGCATCCGTTAAGCCGAAAAAGATTTATGAAACACTTATATGACATGTTCTAAGCAATCCATGAAAATATTTTGTATTTTTACAATGAGTCAGTACGTTTTTCTTATTTTAAAAAAATAAGCTGAAAAACACTCGTTTTCGCGCTATTTCTCACACCCGAATTAATTTTCTTGCGAAAAACCGTACCCGAATTAAATTTTGGACTAAAATTTACGTGTGGCACAAAAACCGAGGCACCATTGGACCAAAAAGAGGCCCAATGGGCCCTTTCCTCTTATTTTAAAAGAGGCCCAAATAGGGAAACCCCCACCCTTTTCTAGTAAGTAGTATATATTAAAAACGATAGAGATATTTATCACCAAAATCAACCAAACTCAATCCTCTACTGTGTTCTTCACATTTCCTGCCAAAAAATACCAAGGTAACCATTTTATTTCATCAAATTTTTGCTTGATTAATCAAGTTTAAACATGAAATATTAAGTCTTGATTAGTTTTAAATATGTTTAACCATACAAAAACCATAAAAAAATCAACTAAAATCACTTTTTGATGTTAAACATGTCTACAAAGCAGTACCATATATATTTTTGGTCAAAAACGAGGATTAGAACATGAATACAACGTTTTTATGGTTTGAAAGTTCGGTTTGAAACCAAAACCGAAACCCTAGTTTACAAGGTTGTTCCATGGATGATCTATGCTTGGTTTGATGTTACATGAAATGTAGATACGCTGAGTTTGCAACCCAAGACCCAGAAAGTCGTTTAAACTATCGAAAATCTCCGAAAACCGACAAGGTAATACCGTATTACTCGTTTAAGGGCTGTTCGTGCTTCGATTGTGACGTGCTTGTTTTTAGGTTATGAATCTTTTCAGGGACATTAGGGATCACATAACCGAGTCCCTGTTAAAATTTGATAATTTTTCGATAAACGGAGAATATTTGGCGAATTTATTAACGTTTATTGGCGTTTATTCAGGAAAAATAGGTAAACTTCATGAAAAATTATGAAATTTGGGTTGGATCCTTGAAATGCTATGCTAAGATCACTGGAAAAGTTTGAGAACATTTGGAGATATCTAAGTATTTTTGTGCAATTGTGTTTTAATCGAGTTTTAATAGCCGAAAAACGCACAAAAAGGCATTTTGGCCAAAGAGTTAGATTCTAGAGATTTTTCAGCGGCTATGTGATGATATTGAGACCACTTGAAAAAATTATCGGATTTTTCGGATGTCATTTGGTATAAACGGGTTATTTATTACTTAATTATAACACATTAAATGAATTTTTATAAATAGATAATTAATCATAAAATTTATGAAAATATATTTATAAAATTCTACATATTTTAATTTATTTTTTCAAAAAATTCCATAATTTATATATAAGTAAATAATTAGTTATGATTAATCAAAGATTTAAACTATAAATGTTTTAACGAAACCGGCTGTTTTGTGTTTAACGGACTGACTGGTATGTCAAAATGTCAAAATTTGTCAAATATCGTAGTTTTAGATGAATTTGATAAAAACGAACCTTCTAAGAGAATTCCGAACAATTCAGGTGGATTGTACGCGTTTTGTACAATCAAACCCGTGTGAAAACGAAAACAAACTCTGCGATCAAACTAGATACCGAAACTTCAAAATTCTTTCATAAGTCAAATCATTTATTCAATCAATATGTTTACTTAAGTTGGCGTGAACTTACCTAATCCCAAAACGCATAAACGATCAACTTGGCTAGGCTCGAAAAACGGTGAAACTGAGCCAAGTTTGATTTTGAACATTTCATAGTATACAACGTCACAATCTAAGACTACGGTCATGTTCTGGGCCTATCAGCTATAACCAGACTAGCTGTACAGCCCGATTTAGTTTAATCACTGTACTGGTACTAACAGTACGATACCGGTTATAGAATTCAAGCTATAATTGAGGCATATTACTTACTGACACGTATTACCCGCTCAAACTACGATAAGGTGAGTTTCATGACCCCACTTTCTAAACTGATTTACAAACTTTTTGGGTGGAAAGCGAGTTTACATATACGTTTGTACTTGAAAACTTGTGATGATATGAATTATCTAAGTACTAACACTTGAAAGTCCCCACAAACACAAGTGATTAACTTTGTGCCGGTGACGTGTGGATAGTACTATCGGTTTGACAAACCCAACTGACAGAGCCGGTGGGGTATGCCGAAACATGTTAATCTAGTTGCACATTGTCATTTATACTTATTACATTCTGCTATGTGGTGTTAGACATAGTACATACTTGGGGAAAAGTGGCTGTTAAATGCCAACGGGAGTACATGGGCAAGGGTGGCGATGCGTTTTAGCTTGTTTCGGTTTCACTTATGGCTTAGTATAATACATCATACACATACTTATATACATAAGTACTATGAACTTTACGAACTCGTATACTGACCTTGTTCGTACTCGTGAAACTAGAAACTCACCAACAAGACATAGTTGACCCGTTTTAACATGCTTGTTAGGTAAGCCGAAGTTGGAATGATTTGCTTACGTGCTTGGTGTTAGAAGAAAAGTTATATAGCTGTGAATAGATGCAAATACGTACTAATGAATAAGAAACCGAGAACTGGTTATGTGATTTTCATCTAGTTTATAAACTTAGTACCTACCAATGTAATATGATGTAAATTAGTTTGTTGAATTTCTTTATAAACAATGTGGTTGATACCAGTGTTATCTGTTACATTCCCGTATTACGCTTCCGCAACTACCTAGTCGGGGTGTGACACTTACTATATGAAGTCAATTATGGGTTTAAGTTTTTCTACTCGCAGGTTCCTAAAAGACAAAGAATCAATGAGATTGATCCAAGAACAAGGTAGGAAAAGCTAGTATTGAAGTTCAAGATGCCTCGTACTTTGAAGTAAATTCCTTTAAAAAAGATGTCATAGAACTGTCATAAGGATTTTAAGGGTTATTATGAGGACAAGACTGGTGAGGCTGTGATTATGTTGGAGATAGGGGAATAATGTGATGTTTGTTTGAGTGTTCGATCCGATGTCGCTTGTGAATCTGTCTAAAGCTAATATGCACGTGTTATCTAGAACTAGATAATAAGCATATAACAAAGACAATGAGCTATCATTGCAGTTTCAAAGGGTTTTTAGAACATGTTTCACCTTTGGGATCAACAACGTAGCTGACCGGAAGACCAATCGGTTTTTAAAGAGATAAAGACAAAGCACGAGATGAGGTTGAGTTTGTTGATACATATTTTGTCGTCTCGGTCTTTGTTATTATGTAACTGGTCTTCTTGTAATAGTCTAGGGGCTAGATATGTAACTTATGGTTGCCATTCACTAAGGTTGTTTAGCGAATGGAGTTTTGGGATTAGATTGTTCCTACGCTAGTAGTTCAACATATGAGTTATTCTTTGTAGTGAATGGACGCATCCCAATAAATACCCTATAATTAATGGTTGCATTAACAAATCTAATTATATTTTTAACGAATTTATGTCCAAACTATGTCCAACTGTCTTAGAAACACACTAGCCCTAATTGATACCGTCGACAAAACCTTCAGGCTGAACCATATAGACATCTTCTTCAAGATGCCCATTTAGAAAAGCGGTTTTGACATCTATTTGCCCTATCTCATAGTCGTAATATGCAGCTATGACAAACAATATCCTTATAGACTTTAGCATCGCCACGGGGTAGAAAGTTTCATCATAATCAACCCCTTGAGTTTGAGTGAAACCGTGACATTCCTGACAAAATGAGGTATACCTTATTCATTACGTAGCGAGTAAATGATAAATTGGTTAATTCGTAGTTCTTAAACGAGTAACCGACCGACACTAATTATGACCCGTATATATACCGAGGGGTAATACATAAGTTATACATATATTATAGTGGCTAACATATTGATATTTAGGCCTCAGTACGTTTAAAACCATTTAAACGAAAAATGTTTCGTTTATTGATACGCTATGAGTTTAAACGCAATCGTTAACATCAAAACGAGCATTGTAGCATCCGTCAAGTCAAAAAAAATTTATAAAACACTTATATGACATTTTCTAAGCAATTCGTGAAAATATTTTGGGTTTTTACAACCTTTTAATATGTTTTTATTATTTTGCAAAATTAAGCCGAGAAACGTTCTTTTTCGCGCTATTTCTCACACCCGAATTAATTTTCTTGCGAAAAACCGAACCCGAATTAAATTATGGACCGAGATTTATGCGTAGCACGAAAACCGAGGCACCAATTGGCCATAAAGAGGCCCAATGGGCCCATATATGGTCCGGCCGCTAAAAGAGGGTGGGACTCTTGTTTTGTTTAGCTTCACATGGATATTTTTACACCAAACCTAGCCTAGAACAATCTCAGCTGATATCTTCATCTTTCCCAGCCAAAACTTAGAGGTAAACACTTTATTTATATGATTTTCACACTTGATTAATAAAGTTTAACCATGGAAAATTAAGTCTTGATTAGTTTTAAACATGCTTAACCATTCAAAAACCATTAAAATCAAATAAAATAATGTTTTGATGTTAAACATGTTTACAAAGCAGAATCATATGGATTTTTGACCAAAAACACGGATTAGAACATGAATACGGCGTTTTTACGGTTCGAAAATTCGGTTTGAAACTAAAACCGAAACCCTAATTAACCAGGCTGTTGTATGGATTATTTATGCTTGGTTTAATGTTATATGATATGTAGGTACACTGAATTTGCGACCCAAGACCCGAAGAGTAGTTAAAACCACCGAAAGCTATCGAAAACCGACAAGGTATTACCGTATTACTCGTTTAGGGGCTGTTTGTGCTTCGATTGTGACGTTCTTGTTGTTAGCTTGTGAAAATTTTCAGGGACATTAGGGATCACATAAGTAAGTCCCTGTTAAAATTTTGGTAATTTTTCGATAAACGGAGAATATTTGGCGAATTTATTATCTTTTATTGGAGTTTATTCGGGAAAAAGAGTTAAACTTCATAAACAATTGTGAAATTTGGTTTGGAACCCATAAATGTAAGGTGAAGATGGTTGGAAAACTTTGGAGACATTTGGAGATGTCTAAGTATTTTTTGTGCAATTGTGTTTAAATCGAGTTTTAACAACCGAGAAACATGCAAAAGGCATTTTTGCCAATTAATTAGATTCTGTAGTTTTTGTAGGAGCTATTTCATGGTATCGTGACCACATAGAAAAATTATGGGATTTTTCGGATTTCGTTTGGTATAAAAGGACTATTTATTACTTAATTATAACACATTAAATGAATTTTTATAAATAGATAATTAATCGTAAAATTTCTGAAAATATTTTTATTAAATTCTCCATATTTTAATTTATTTTAAAAAAAAATTTCATAATTTATATATAAGTGCATAATTAGTTATGATTAATCAAAGATTTAAATTATATTTGTTTTAACGAAACCGACAGTTTTGTGCTTAACGAACTGGTTGGCATGTAAAATATCAAAAATGGTCAAATATCATAGTTTTGGATTAATTTGATAAAAACGAATTTTTTATGAGATTTTCGGACAATTCGGGTGTATTGTACGCGTTTTGTACAATCAAACCCGTATGAAAACGGAAACGAACCCTGCAATCAATCCAGATACCGAAACCTTAAAATTCGTTCATAAATCAAATGATTTTATCAATCAATATGTTAACTTAAGTTTATGTGATCTTACCTATTCCCGAAACGCGTAAACGATCAACTAAGCAAGGCTCGGGAAATTTGAAACTGAGCCAAATATGTGTTTGAACATTTCATAGTATACAACATCACAATCTAATACTATGGTCATGTTCTGGGCCTAACAGCTATACCCAGACTATTTATATAACCCGATTTAGCTTAAACACTGTACTAGTATTAACAGTACGATACCGGTTATAAGATTCAAGCTATAATCGAGACACCTTACTTACTGACACGTATTACCAGCTTGAACTACGCTAAGGTGAGTTTCACGACCCCACTTTCTAAACTGTTTTACGAACTTTTGGGGTGGAAAGCATGTTTACATATACTTATGTACTTGAAAACTTATTATGATGTGAATTATCTAAGTACTAACACTTGAAAGGCCTCCCACAAGAGTGATTAACTACGAGCTGAATGCATGTGAATAGTACTATTGGTTTGACAAACCCAATTGACGGGCCGGAACATGTTTATTATCAATTGCACATGATCATGCGAACTTTTGTAACATGCAATGTGGTGTTAGACATAGTACATACTTGAGGCAAATAGAGCCAATGTGGGCATAGGAAGTGCGTGGGTAGGAGAGGCCACGTAATGGGAACTGGTCGAAGATTCACTCGTGGCTTAGTTTAATTACATCACATATTTACAAAACATGAATACTATGATTTCGTATACTGGTTTTCCTATGTACTTGTGAAACTTGAAACTTACCAACTAGACGTAGTTGACCCGTTTTAACATGATTTTCAGGTGAACCCAAGTTGGAATAATTTGCTTATGTGCTTGCTGCTAGATGGGAAGTGAATCGTTGTACATAGACGCCAGTATATATATTAAAGAATAAGCAGTCACGCGAATTGGTTATGTGATTTTCATCTAGTTTGTAAACTTAGTACATACCAATGTAATATGATATAAATTAGTTTGTTGAATTTCTTTATAAACAATGTGGATGATACCAGTATTATCTGTTATATTCCCGTATTATGCTTCCGCAACTACCTAGTCGGGGTGTGACAGAAGTTGGTATCAGAGCCATTGGTTATAAAGAATTAGGATGTCCCTTAGGATACCCAAAATAATCTTAGGCTCGAGTAGCTCTTGGAATAAAATAATATTAAATAATATATACCGATG
Source organism: Bidens hawaiensis (assembly GCF_021521415.1). NCBI lineage: Eukaryota > Viridiplantae > Streptophyta > Magnoliopsida > Asterales > Asteraceae > Bidens > Bidens hawaiensis. The sequence goes on along the minus strand of NW_027493000.1, from coordinate 334,025 downwards.
ATTCTCAGGATGAACTCGAATGGGCAAGTGGGTTATTATGGCTCGGAACGTAATAACGGACTTGTTTGTACGAGGGAATTCGAGAAGAAGTCGATAAAGAATCCAATAGGTAAAAACAACATATGTGTATAAAATATAATAATAAATAAATATATATGTATATAAACGATTATTTGTGCTTATGTGTATAACTACCTGCGCGTATTTTATTATGATTAATATTGTTGAGAAATATTATTCTTATTACTAACCATTGTGCAGGAACATGTCGAGGTCTACCGATCGGTTATCTACTTCGGTGCCAATATTACCTGAAGAGGAAACCGGGGAGGAACCAGAGGAGGAGATGAACGAGAGTCTAGGAGACGCGGTGGTTCCCCACGAGGTACCCACAGATCAACCCGACTTATTGGGGGTATCGTTGTGACAACTACCCCCCTAGGGAATCCCCTAGGAATGATGTAGGACAGGGAGCCACTAGTGCCTACCGAACCCCAGTGAGAGCCTCTACACCTCTAGTACCCCATGTTTCACCACCCACTCTTACACACAAAACCCACCAGACCGCTCGTATTTCCGTACACCCACCTGAGCGCACCCTATCCCCACCCCGTTTGACTTACCATAGGAGGGAAACGTCGCAGGTACAAGTCACCGAGATATCTGTCCCTACCTGGGGTATACCAATGTCAACCCAAGAACCACCTCTCATGACTGACCCTGAGTGGTTAAGGGTGTTAACTGATCAAGTATTGGAACAAGCAGTAACAATAAATAACCTTAATCAATTCAGCCAAGAAACCCAGGAAGATTTTTGGTACCTACACCAAAATATAGGGATGTGAGGAGAATGAACGCGGGCAACCGATGGCGAATGGAGCAGGTGGATTCTCAGTTATGGATTGATAGGACGATCATTGTAGCATTAATAGCGGTCGATACATGGTTGGTGTATCTAGTACGTATGGATAAGTAGAACATAGTAGAATAGTTGGTTGTATATAGTCTTTTTATATCCCATGCAGCATTTTGTAGCGGCATGTTGAGCTGACTTGGGAGTTGTTTGTAGTTTAGTACTATTACAAGCACTGGCCCTTATCGGGTTAAGTCTATAAGTCACTTAGTGACAAATTTTGATACGCATATTCAAGCGCTGGCCTATACCAGGTTAAGCCTATGCGTTAAATTTGGATGCATATGTACAATAATGATTATGGCTAATACAAGTGAGTTCTTTGGCATAGTTGTGTATTTGCAAATTGTAATATTGTGATATTGTGCTTATTATGGTGGACACGATATTAATTATTATATATTTGAATATTTTATAGAATGGTCCCGAAGAAAGCTAATCCTTTATCTGAGGCGGAAGTGGCCGCAATGATTGCTCGTCAACTACAAGCAGTGATACCGATAATTGTAGCACAAGTCATTGCAGGCATACGTGCCAACAATAGTGTCAATGAACCTGCAAGCACCACTACGGCCATTGCTAATATACCTCCGCAAGATACTAATGTAGCCCCGGGTGTTACTACCCCGCTGACTACTGATAATGTTATAAACACTAATAATACTCGCCCGACTGTTAATGTCGTTGGGAACCCTGAAACCGTTTTGAACACCGATAATGTAATGAACCCAAACCCCATACCGGTTTTCAACACAACACTCCACCAAATACTGGTAATAATTGTAATAATCCTGAACCCCCACGTCAGGATTATGCGTATAAACATTTCAAATCGTGTAACCCGACTGAATTCAAAGGTATTGAGGGACCTAACGGATTGGTCAAATGGATTGAAAAGACCGAGTCCGTAATTAATATTAGTGAATGTCCACCAGACCGTATAGTCAAATTCGCTACTAGTATGTTTCTAGATCATGCTTTGATGTGTTGGGACACAGTGGTTCAAATAAGGGGACAAGATGTTATAAACCGTATGTCATGGACCGAACTTAAAACCCTTTTGCTAGAGCATTTTTGCCCAAAAAGCGAAATTCAAAGGTTGGAACATGAATTGTGGAATTTGGAAATGAAGGGTGCTGAACATGTGGGATATACAAACCATTTTAACGAATTGTCTCGCTTAGTACCGTGGTTAGTTACTTCGGAAGCTAAACGTATTGAACGCTATATCTGAGGATTAACCCCTGCGGTGAAGAGCATTGTTAATTCAGTAGCTCACCCAACATTGGAAAGTGTCGTATCTCAAGCGGGTGTTGTTACTTTTGATCTTATGAGAAGTGGTGTGATAAGGATGTCGGGGGAAACATCGAGTTTAAAACGATCTGATTATGGGACAAGAATGCAAGGGAACCCTCAAAATAAACGAGCCCGTCCGAACACCCGGAATTATCCAATAACCAGTTCTAATGTGAAACAAGAGGCTTATATAGGGACGCTACCAAAGTGTGGGAAATGTAATTTTCATCATGCGGGTGATTGTAAACCAGTAGTTTGTCATAAGTGTGGAAGAACTGGACATTATGCCCCCAATAGTAGATACCCCAACAATGTAAACCGACCACAACAACCAACCCAACTCCCATGACCTCAACCAACCCAACAACAACTCAATCAACAAACCCCACCTACCATGAACCTCCGTACCTGCTATGAATGTGGTAGTACGGAACACTATCGAAGATACTGCCCCAAGCTGAATCAGGGTGCAGTGAGAAGGCAGAACCAAGAACAGGCATCAACATCCAACACAACTAGGGGACACGCTTTTGTAATAGGATTGGGTGAAGCGCGTCATGATCTGAACGTGGTGACAGGTACATTTTTAGTTTCCGGTCAATATGCTTCAGTTTTGTTTGATATGAGAGCCGATAGAAGTTTCGTATCTGTTAAATTTTTACCCTTAGAAAATATGCCAGTTAGTGAGTTAACGAAACCACACACTATAGAACTCGCTAACGGTAAGTCTATACTTGTTAACCGAATAGTCCGAAATTGTTCCCTTATCCTAACGACCACCCGTTTCTTTTAGATTTACTTCCAGCGGAATTAGGAAGTTTTGATGTTATAGTCGGTATGGACTGGCTATCCAAGTATAAGGCGGAAATTATTTGTAAAGATAAGACTGTTAGGATACCCCTTTCGAAGGATGAGGTAATGACTGTTCAAGGTGAGAAATCTGGTACTGTACTGCCTCTCGTATCCCAACTTAAGGCATTAAAGTATTTGCGCCAAGGTTGTATGTTATACTTGGTGAACGTAACAGCCAAGGATTCCGAAGAAAAGCAAATAGAAGACATCCCAGTGGTACACGAGTATTTAGATGTGTTTCCTGATGAGTTGCCTAGTTTACCACCGACCCGAAAAGTTGAATTCCATATTGACTTGATACCGGGAGCAGCACCCATTGCTAAGGCACCTTACCGGCTTGCACCTTCTGAAATGCAAGAACTGTCCAACCAGTTACAAGAGTTACTGGACACGGGTTTTATCCAACCTAGTTATTCGCCGTGGGGAGCACTAGTGTTATTTGTGAAAAAGAAGGATGGATGTTTTCAGATGTGTATTGACTACCGGGAATTGAATAGAGTGACTATAAAGAATAGATACCTCTTACCTCGAATTGATGACTTGTTTGATAAACTCTAGGGTGCGAAGTATTTTTCGAAATTGATCTCAGATCGGGTTATCATCAAGTACAAATTCAAGAAGAAGATATCCCAAAAACAGCCTTCCGAACTCGGTATGGTCACTATGAATTTCTTGTTATGATGTTTGGATTGACCAATGCGCCTGCAATATTTATGGACCTCATGAACCTAGTTTGCAAATTTTACATTGATAAGTTCGTAATAGTATTTATCGATGACATTTGATATATTCGAGAAGTAAGGAAGAACACGAACAGCATCTGCGGGTAATATTGGAACTATTGAGGCAAGAAAAATTATACGCAAAGTTTTCCTAATGTGAATTCTGGTTACAAATACATTTCTTAGGACACATTGTGAATCAACTAGGAATCTAAGTAGATCCCAGTAAAATCGAGGCCATTAAGAATTAGCAAGTACCTAAATCACCAAAAGAAATTCGCCAATTTTTGGGACTAGCCGGATATTACCGACGATTTATTGAAAACTTTTCAAGTATTGCCCAACCTTTAACCCTCCTAACCCAAATATATCGAACGTATGACTGGGGAGAAGAACAAGAAATGGCCTTCTAAATGTTAAAAAAAAAGTTTTGTGAAGCTCCAATATTAAGTCTTCTAGATGGAATTGATGAATTGGTGGTCTATTGTGACGTGTCTCGTAAAGGTTTGGGATGCGTACTGATGCAACGAAAGAAAGTAATAGCGTATGCCTCCCGACAATTAAAAGTACATGAGAAGAATTATACAACCCACGACTTGGAATTGGGAGCAATTATCTTTGCATTGAAAATCTGGAGACACTACTTGTACGACACCAAATGTACCATCTATACTGATCACAAAAGCCTACAACACATATTTGATCAGAAGGAGCTGAATATGAGACAAAGAAGATGGGTAGAACTATTAAATGATTATGATTGTGAAATTAAATACCATCCGAGGCCAATATAGTAGCTGATGCTTTAAGCCGAAAGGACAGAGTTAAACCGTTAAGCGGATGAGCACTTGGGATGATTGTCCAAAGTAGCCTAACCGAACAAATTCGTGTTACACAAGACTAATCCTTAAAAAAATATCAATTTGAAAAGGAAGAACTATACGGGAATGAGAAGAATTTTGAGAAGAAAATTGACGAAATATTCTATTATAAAAACCGGGTCTGGATTCCAGCACTTCATAAACTTCGTGAACTGATTCTTGATGAAGCACACAAATCCAAATATTCTATTCATCTAGGTACTGATAAGATGTATAAGGATGTTAAAGAATTCTACTGGTGGTCTGGCATGAAAAATGATATAGACTTGTGTGTAAACAAATGTGCAACTTGTGCAAGGGTTAAAGCTGAATACCAAAAACCTTCGGGAATGTTGCAACAACCTGAAATACCTCAATGGAAATGGGAAAAAATTACCATGGATTTCGTGACACACTTTCCCAAAACCTCCCGAGGGCACAATGCCATTTGGGTACTGTGGACTGATTAACCAAATCTGCGCACTTCATCCCAATCCGTAACAATTACTCTACCGAGAAACTCGCCCAAATTTACATTGATGAAATTGTATCTCGACACGGAGTACCTCTTTCGATTATTTCATATCGAGACAATCACTTTACTTCACATTTCTAGCAAGCAGTTCAAGAAGCTCTGGGAACCTGAATAGATCTAAGTACCGCTTACCATCCCCAAACTGATGGCCAATCCGAGCGAACTATTAAAACGTTAGAAGATCTACTACGTGCTTGTGTACTGGATTTCAAAGGGAACTGGGATCAACACCTCCCGCTCATTGAGTTTTCTTACAATAACAGTTACCTCATTAGTATACAAGCAGCACCTTATGAAGCATTATACGGGCGAAAATATAGATCACCACTTTGTTGGACAGAAGTGGGTGACACTCAGATTACAAGATCAGATTTAATTCAAGAAACCACCGATAAGATCCACAAGATTAAACGAAAATTGAAAGCTGCCCGTGACCGACAAATGAGTTATGCCGATATTCGCAGAAAAACCGTTATCTTTTGATATAGGTGACAAGGTTATTTTTAAAAGTATCACCGTCGAAAGGTGTTATAAGGTTTGGAAAGACCGGTAAGTTAGCCCCGAGATACATTGGACCTTTCGAGATCATTGTAAAATTGGTTGCGTAGCATACCGACTGAAATTACCACTAGAGCTGAGCACCATTCATGATGTGTTTCATGTGTCGAATCTGAAAAAGTGTCTTACTGATGAAACGACGATTGTACCACTAGAAGATGTTCAAATTAATGAAAAGTTAAACTTCGTAGAGGAGCCGGTGGAAATTTTGGACGGAAAATCCAAGCAGTTATGACACAGTAAATCACATTGGTAAAAGTTCGGTGGAACTCGAAACAAGGACCAAATTTATTTGGGAACGAAAGGATGAATTCTGAAAGAAATAGCCACACCTGTTCCCTAAAAAGAAAACCGTTGACATATCAAATTTCTGGGAAGAAATTTCTTAACGGGGGGAGAATGTGACATTCGTGACAAAATGAGGTATACCTTATTCATTACGTAGGGAGTAAACGATAAATCGGTTAATTCGTAGTGCTTAAACGAGTAACCGACCGATACTAATTATGACCCGTATATATACCGAGGGGTCATACATGAGTTATACATATATTATAGTGGCTACCATATTGATTTTTAGGCCCTAGTATGTTAAAAACCATTTAAACGAAAAAGATTTCGTTTATTGATTCGCTATGAGTTTAAACGCAATCGTTAACATCAAAACGAGCATTGTAGAATCCTTCAAGCTGAAAAAGATTTATAAAACACTTATATGGCATGTTCTAAGCAATTCGTGAAAATATTTTGGGTTTTTATAACCTTTTAATATGTTTTTATTATTTTGCAAATTTGAGCCGAAAAACGTTCATTTTCGCGCTATTTCTCGCACCCGAATTAAATTTCTTGCGAAAAACCGAACCCGGATTAAATTTTGAACCGAGATTTATGCGTGGCATGAAAACCGAGGAACCAATGGGCCCCATATATGGTTCGGCCGCTAAAAGAGGGTGGGACTCTTGTTTTGTTTTTAGCTTGTTAAACAAGCTTCACTTGGATATTTTTACACCAAGCCTGGCCTAGAACAATCTCAGCTGATATCTTCATCTTTCCCAGCCAAAACTTAGAGGTAAACACCATATTTATATGATTTTCATACTTGATTAATAAAGTTTAACCATGGAAAATTAAGTCTTGATTAGTTTTAAACATTTTTAACCATTCAAAAACCATAAAAATCAACTAAAATCATGTTTTGATGTTAAACATGTTTACAAAGCAGAATAATATGGATATTTGACCAAAAAAACGGATTAGAACATGAATACGACGTTTTTACTGTTCGAAAGTTCGGCTTGAAACCAAAACCAAAACCGAAATTAACAAGGTTGTTGTATGGATGATTTATGCTTGGTTTGATGTTATATGATATGTATATACACTGACTTTGCGACCCAAGACCCGGAGAGTCGTTAAAACCACCGAAAGCTAACGAAAACCGACAAGGTATTACCGTATTACTCGTTTAGAGGCTGTTTGTGCTTCAATTGTGACGTGCTTGTTGTTATCTTGTGAAACTTTGCAGGTACATTAGGGATCACATAAGTAAGTCCCTATTAAATTTTGTTTATTTTTTGATAAACGGAGAATATTTGGCGAATTTATTACCGTTTATTGGTGTTTATTCGGGAAAAATAGTTAAACTTCATGAACAATTATGAAATTTGGTTTGAAACCCATAAATGTTATGTGAAGATCAATGGCAAAATTTGGGGACATTTTTATAAATAGATAATTAATCCTAAAATTTCTGAAATTTTTTTTTATAAAATTCTCCATATTTTAATTTATTTTTACAAAGAGTTTCATAATTTATATATAAGTGCATAATTAGTTATGATTAATCAAAGATTTAAATTATACTTGTTTTAACGAAACCGGCAGTTTTGTGCTTAACGAACTGGTTGGTATGCAAAACATCAAAAGTGGTCAAATATCATAGTTTTGGATTAATTTGATAAAAATGAACTTTTTACGAGATTTCCGGACAATCAAACCGGTATGAAAACGGAAACGAACCCTGCGATCAATCCAGATACCGAAACCTTAAAATTCTTTCATGAATCAAATCATTTTATCAATCAATATGTTTACTTTAGTTTATGTGATCTTACCTATTCCCAAAACGAGTAAACGATCAACTTGGCTAGGCTCGAAAAACGGTGAAACTGAGCCAAATCTGGTTTTGAAAATTTCATAGTATACAATGTCACAATCTAAGAGTATGGTCATGTTCTAGGCCTAACAGCTATACCCAGACTAGTTATACAACCCGATTTAGCTTAAACACTGTACTAGTATTAACAGTAAGATTACGGTTATAGGATTCAAGCTATAATAGAGACACATTACTTACTGACACGTATTACCAGCTTGAACTAAGCTAAGGTGAGTTTCACGATCCCACTTTCTAAACTGTTTTATGAACTTTTAGGGTGGAAAGCATGTTTACATATACTTATGTACTTGAAAACTTATTATGATGTGAATTATCTAAGTGCTAACACTTGAAAGGCCTCCCACACGAGTGATTAACTATGAGCCGAAGGCATGTGAATAGTACTATTGGTTTGACAAACCCAATTGATGGGCCGGAGGGGTATGCCGGAACATGTTTATTATCAATTGCACATGACCATGCGAACTTTTGTAACATGCTATGTGGTGTTAGACATAGTACATACTTGAGGCAAATATAGCCAATGTGGGCATAGGAAGTGCGTGGGCAGGAGAGGCCACGTAATGGGAACTGGTCGAAGATTCACTTGTGGCTTAGTGTAATTACATCACATATTTACAAAACATGAATACTATGATTTCGTATACTGGTTTTCCTTTGTACTTGTGAAACTTGAAACTTACCAACTAGACGTAGTTGACCCGTTTTAACATGCTTTTCAGGTGAACCCAAGTTGGAATAATTTGCTTATGTGCTCGGTGCTAGAAGGGAAGTGAATATCCGTACATAGTCGCTAATATGTATATTAAAGAATAAGCAGTCACGCGAACTGGTTATGTGATTTTCATTTAGTTTGTAAACTTAGTACCTACCAATGTAATATGATGTAAAATAGTTTGTTGAATTTCCTTATAAACAATGTGGTCGATACCAGTATTATCTGTTACATTCCCATATTACGCTTCCGAAACTACCTAGTCGGGGTGTGACAGAAACCCTTTGCTACAAGTCTAGCTTTATAAGTATCCAAGTTTCCATGAATATGGGTTTTCTTCTTGAAAACCCACTTGCTTCCAACCCATTTGGAATTTTGAGGTGGTACAAATCAAGTCCCATATTTGGTTATAATGCATGGATTGCATCTCAACGTTCATGGCTTCCAGCCATTTATCACAATCAGATTGTGACATTGCATCTCGGTATATGGTGGGTTCATCTGAATCTACCATATAGCATCCATCCATGAAAAATCCATATCTTTCAGGTGGGGTGCTAATTCTAACATATTTGCGAACGTTTTGTGTGTTTTGATCAACCATTTTATCATTATCAACAACCTCTTGTTGATTTCTAGTGTCAACCAAACGTGTATTGGCTTGTGGTTCTCGATCCTCCTCGAGTTCCACAGTTCTATCAGTTCCTTCCATAAGGAACCTTCTTTCCAAGAACTCAGCCTTTCAAGATATATACACTTTATGCTCGTTTGGATTGTAGAAGTAATATCCCATAGAATCTTTGGGATATCCTACAAAGATACACTTAGTGGATCGGCTTTCAAGTTTGTTTTGGGTGTTGTTCTTGACATAAGCCTCACAATCCCATACCTTTAAATATGATAACAATGGAACCCTTCCATGCCATATTTCAAAAGGTGTCCTTTCCACTTTCTTGGTTGGTGCTTTTTATTAAATTACAAGTAGCGGAGACAAAATCCCTTATATCCATCAGATCCTCATCATGCAAGTAAGTCAAGTCTTCATCCTTTTTGATTATCCTCAGTACTCTTCCATCTGAGTTTCTCAATAAATAATGGCCTACATCTTCCTTGTATTCAATCTCAATTATGATGCCATTTCTTTGAACTGTGTAGTTGGGGCATGTCATTCTTCTTTCAAGACTGATACATGTATTAATCTTTGACAAAGGATTCCTGTCTCTGACATTCATCTTGTAGTACAGTTCAGCATTGTCCATTTTCTTTAACTTTTCAGTCCTTCTTGATCTGTGAAGTTGAATTGTTTTCCAGCTTCTTTTCTCTTTGAGGAATGGGAATCCCTTGTTGGCTTCATTGTTCAAAAATTTTGAGAGATAATTCATCTGTCTTCCAGCCATCTTGTTTCTGTTTTTGTAGTCATACAAATTAAGTGTGGCCATTCTTTCCAGTTGTGCTTGAGTGTATTCATAAAAATCACTCCTCATAACTATGTCTCTCAATTGTATGCTTTCCATAATCACTCTCAGACACTTCAAACACAGAATCATAGTAGAGTTCTCTTGGAAGATCCACATTTGATTGTGGTCTTGTAGTTCTTTGGAATTTAGATCTATGTGATTCACCTCTCCCACCTTGTTGATGTCTTCTTGAAATTGGAGGCCTGAATGGAATGGACTTCTTGGGTTTTCCAGGCTTCAAGTCGAAGGTGTTGATGTAGATTGCCTCTACCATCTCAGGTGGAAGGTTAGCAAGATCAATAAGATTGTGTACTGCTTGTTCATTAAGAGTTTTCATCATTTTTGCCAACCTAGGACTGTTTGACAGTCCTGCAGGTATAAACCTTCCATCAACAAAGCTTCTAGGGTTATTTCCTTCCCTTAGATCTTTCTCCCAATCAGCCTTTTGAATATAGAAAAGATCTTTCAAGTCTTGCTTTTCCAAGGCATTAAAATAGGCTTCATCCATTCCCCTTTGATTAATCATTATGCCCCTCTGAATATTGATCATCTCTTCGTTCTCCCAAGGAACAATAGGTTCATCTTCAGGTTCAGGTTTGACTTCTTGTGGGGTTGGGGTTTCATCTAATCTGACTTGTTCTTTCAATTTCTCCCTCAAAGTTTGAATTCTTCTTTTCTTTGCATGAGGTTCATCAGATGGTTCAGACTGTTTAGTGGAGATCTCAGTTTGTAACCTCTTCAAATTTTCTTTTCTTTTGAGTGTATTGTACTGGTCCAACACTGATTCCCTTGATAGATGGTCAACTATTTCAGGCTTCAATCCCCTTTCCAAAAGGTATCCACACATACCTCCAAACTTATTTTTCAAAGTTTCCATCTTTTCAATCTTCTCATTCTCCTTGACACACTTTTCTATCACTTTTGCTTTTTCACTATTTTAAAGATCTTGAAGTTTGTCAAATTTGAAGTGTGTCAGATCTTTTTCTGAATAACCATGCCTTCTAAGATACTCTTTGTATTTCTGATCATCTCTGTTCTTTGGTTGCATAGCCCTTTTGATCTTGTCATTTTCTTCTTCAAGTCTCTTGTTCAGTTCATCATCATTCATTTGAGCAATACTTTCAAATTTCACACCAAGTGCCTTCGGCTTCATAATCAAAGGATTGTTCATTTTGGCATTCAACAAACTCTGCTCAATGTTATCCCTTTGTTCATCAGTCATTGTCACATGTGGGGATTCAGCATTAGCAGTCTTGGCACCTTTTCTTTATTGTCATCATTGTCATCAGATTCATCAGACTCATCCTCCTCTTCTGTTGAGTCATTTAATGCATCTATTTTGGGCTCATCAGAGGGTGGATGATCTGGATTTGATTCACTTCTGATAGGCACATCAGGAACACCTTGAAGCTTTTCTCCTGGTTGCAGTGTTTGCAATGGAATTGCCCTAATTGGACTTGCATCATCATCAGGAGTTTCTACATAGCATTTATTCTTTTCATCCCATTTCCCTTTCTTTGTTTTCTGATCCTCTCTCATGCCTTGATTAGTAGCTTTCCTCTTTCTAGAATATGTCTTTTCAAATCTTCCTACATTTTCATGTATTCTTGAGGCTTTAGCCAACATATCTTCAATTGATTCTTCATTTTCTTTTTCAGGATTTTTTCAGGTTCCTGTTGGGATTCTATTTCATGTTGGCTTTGTGGTTGAAACTTGCTAAGCACCACAGCTAATTAGTTATCTACTTCCTCAACTATGTTCATCATAATCAGCGCTTCAATCACATCTTGATCAGCCACTTCTTCATTAATTTCTTTAGCAATATTGGCTTGATTGATCAAGGCTTCCTACTCTGCCAGCTCTACAGGATCCATTGTTTGGGCCTGTATTTCTTTGTCCCTTGTTTCCCTCATTATGTTTTCATGTTCTCTCCTGGCAGCAGCAGCTTCAGCATCATCTTTAAACAATATATCTTTCTAGGATAAGCCTTAACAGGCTCTTTTTCAGTTACTTTTTCCTTTCCCTTACTCAATCTTCTCTGGATCTCCTCTTCAATTTCAGGCTCAATTTCATCAATATCTCTATCCAGTTTTCCCATCTCTTCATCATACTCTATAGTCTTGGAGTTTTCCTTTTGTTCAGTTTCTGGTTCAGTGAGTATCAACTCCTCAGTAGTAGCATCTTCTTCATTCATTACATCAGTATGAATGTCAGTTAAATTATCAGTAGCCACATCAGTCAAGACATCAGTAGCCACATCAATGGTAGCTACATTTTCTTCAATATTTATCTTTTCAACTCCATCTTCTGTCTTAACATTCTCTTCACTCCATTCAACATTCATTATTTCATCATTATAATCATAATCCTGTTCTCCTATATCTGATTTATCACCTTCATACTCATCATCCTCAACTCTCCTCTCCTCTATATCCTCCTCTCCATCATCATATGCATTCAAAATCAATTTCAAACTATCTACTGTCTTTACACCTGTTTCCATCTCAGTCTCAACATTCATCACAGAGTCAGTTGGCATCTTTTCATTCTACCCTTGTTTTGGGGAGCTGAGGTCTTCTCAACCTCCTGCTCCAGGGCTTGAATTCTCATTTCAGCTTGAGCCAACTTCTCCATCAACATTACATTCTCCATAGTCACCTCCTCATTCCTCTTCTTCAAGTTAGCATTTTCTTCCAACAACTCCAAATTTCTTTGGAATATATCTGTGTCAGTAGGTGGGGTTGTAGGTTGTGATGTAGAGAAATGTTCATATTTGGGTTGTTCTTGGGTTGTGGTTTGGGTTTGGATAATGGATTGTGGTGGTGATTTTGTATGAGGTGGGCTTGTATCAGTTTGAATTGGGCTAGTGGATGGTGGTGTTTGTGAAGTTAGGGATATATGTGTTGATGTTTCAGGCTGGCTCATGGTTAAGTTTTGGGGTGGGGATTGAGTGGTTTGATGTGGTGGAGTTTGTGGTGGTGATGGTATAATGGGTTGGTCAATGGGTAGTGGTAATTATGGTGGTGTTGGAATAGGTTGTTCTGGTTCCTCAGGTTGCTTCCCTGATCAATTGCACCAAAAATCATGGCTCCTCCAGCCCCTTCTTCATTTCCATCATTTATATTGTCTCCATCTTCCAAATCATCATCATCATCTTCCCCTCCTTCCTCCTCTGAGCTCAACTCAGGCACCGGCATCACATCCAAGTCATGGTCCAACAACCATGGTAAAATCTCAAACGGAATGTTTGAGTCAAATCTATTGGCAACACCTGGATTTCTGATTCTTCTGTATGTGTCAGGATTCTGCAGTAGATGTGTAATGCCAATTGTGGGTAGATATTGTAATTCGTGGTTAAATATTAGCTGTAGGAATCTTGGGTATTGTAGGAATCTATCCACCTCTTCCTTCTTCAAATTTGATACCAATCCTTCAAAGATCATCTTGGAGAAGTTGAATGGTAGGTCATATATAATACCAACAGTGGCATTTGCTAAATCACGACTCATTAGAGTCCATGATCCTTTTCGTGGAGCAAACCCCTGTATCACATGATGAATTAGGAATCTATACAGCATAGGAAACATCCCTTTTTTAAACTGCCCATCATGTAAAGTTCCCTGATATCCCATCGTCTGTTCAAATATCCTCATCAGGTGAGCTGTATTGAAGTTTATTGGGTTATGATCATCATCATTTAACTTCAAGCATCTTCTTATCTTTCTTTCTGTCACATGTATTTCATGGCTTGCAACAGTTGCTTCGATTCTTTTCCCATTTATGTCATCAACAAGTCTTGCAGATCTCCAGAAATCTAGTAAATGATTTCTGTAGATGATTGGGCACTCAGTAAAGGCAAATCTGACATTTGATCTAGCCATCCATGTAATCATTCTCGCCACCGGCTCGTTATCAGGTGTGACTTGTAACAGTGCACACATGTTGTGTTTCTTTTCAAAGAAGTATTTGGGTTGTTCTTCTTCTTCTGCCATATCTAAACAACACAATCAAACATATTCAAAGTGAAATTAGTCATAAAGTTCACTACTTTAAGTCATTTCAAGTTATAAAAATAAAGAAGAAAGAGAGAAATTATCAAGAACATGTTCTTCGACAAGTTTATAACCTAAACACAAAAACAGAGCATTAGTAATCAAACACATAATCAAAGCCCATTATAATCTAATCGTGATCGGAAAACACATTATTATTGCTTACCGAGTCGGAATTAGTGTGACACTCCTCTAAATAGGACATTTTCCGTACGAAGCTTAATCATGATATATTAACGTTAATTCCCACATGATTAAATTTTGCTAAGTTTAATCACATCGACTCTAGCATAGGCCGGACATGCATGACACAAAGAATATAAGGATTTTTTTTAATCTAAATACTCGTTCTTACGGAACTTGTCCGATGAATGCGGACGTTAGTAATATTTTTATAATGGCATGATACTAGGGGGTTGAATTCCTTGTTATACGATTTTATTTATAATTATGTTTATAGAATACGACTATAAATACCAAACACTTTGCAAACGTTTATTCTACGATGTGTTTTTTTCTTAGTCGGTATGTTAATATGAGAACATTTAAGAAAAACGTTTAACATTTAACCTCTAATAAACATCACTAACCGTCTAATCTTTCATATAACATCTTTTAGTTACTCATAAACTAATTAAGCAACAATGCTCGTATAAAAATCTAACAAATCTTATACAAAGTCAACAAGATCTTTCTCAACCTAACAATCAACTATCATATCTATCAATATGAGATCCTTGCACCACTCCCTATTAAGGATTGCCTTTCTCTCACTGCAATGTCAACCACTCCCAAATCCCCTCATTTGTTTTCTTCTTATTTGTTTTCTCCAATCAAATATTACTACACTCATTTGAGATATGACCATGATATGTATTATTTAAAACGAAAGGCCATACCACCTTGCTTGATATAATCAACACACCGATCAATCAAACACAAACAAATATCTATCTCAACCAACACATACATACACATTGGACTCAACTCTCTCTATCTCTCGTTATACATATACACACTACAAAAATATATATCTTTTAACTTGTTTGCAACTGCCAAGCCAAACCACCATCCTCCCATCCTCACGTGTTGTTCCACCGCCACCCTAGTATTACTCAATATCACCATATTCACTGCACACTGTCATCTTGAGGGTAACCGGCGCCCCGCATCATATGCAACCGTTAACGCCACCATCCTTCACTTCACGGAAGCAAGAGTAACACCGCAACGCACCACCGTCAAACAGTCACCACTAACGACCACCACCCCTCCGCCTCTCGACCACCATCTACACCCACAACACCCCACTACTCTCGTTTTACTTTCGGTTAACCACGGTGACACCATCACCACCGATACACAACCCAAGCGCCACCTGGTTATATCACACAAACCGACCCAAGACACTCTGCGGTCCGTTTAGACTCTTCGATCTCCTCCCATAAACCGAACGTGTTGAACCCAATACCGGTTTTCAAGCTAAAGCAAGGAGTTGAACGTTAAACGGACATCACGAGGTGGAACTAACACAAGCTCTATGTCATCTTGATCTCTAATTAAACACAATCGAAGACAATGTGAGCTAAACCTTCTTGAATTTATCTTTATATTACAAAGATACGAATTGTTGTGTTTATGCTAAACTTGTCACCCAAAGAGTAAACTACACGCAAATGCTATTAACAAAAATTGGATTATCATGGTCAACATATAAATATGCATATGCTTATAAACATATAAAGTTGTTATAATACAAGCATACTTTAATCCTCAAGTGTTTTTAGATTATTTTCGCAAAAAGGTAATCAAAATACTTACATTAATTTTGGTTAAATGTTACAAGTTAATAAAACATCACAAGCATTATAGTACGTAAATATAAACACTTATTTTGGTAAAAATAAACATATTCCTAAGTAACAGATGGGTTTTGACCTAAGGAAATGGAAAAAGGTTGTTGAAAAATATTAATACTTTTATGTAATACAGATTTTTTAGATATAACAAAATACATGTTGTGTCTTAACAAGGATTTATACTTGAATATATAAATATATATGATAATTTGATGGAAAAATAACAGTTTTTACGAGTTAGCGACCAAAACGGTATACAAAGTCGGTTCAAAATTTTTTGAAGAAAAGCATATAAATACATTATGTATTACACTCATAACTAAAAGAATTTTATTTTGAAATAAATATATATTTTCAATATATTTATTGCTCGGCCAAACGAATTGGTTATATCCAAATGAAACCGACAATATTAAGAATGTTATATTCTTAATATTTATATAAGTTATTTATTTTCAACAAGGATACATAAACTTATCACCAATGGATTATCCAAAATTTAAAAGAAACGTTCGGTTGGTGAAAGCAACCGACACCAAACATAACAAGCGTAAAGTTCGGTTGGTGAAAGCAACCGACACAAACGAAATAACAAAACGACTAGTTGGGTGAAAACGACTAGCATAAACCGACTTTCTAGTCGATAACGGAAACTAACTGATCTTACGCGTTTAGGACGTGTGAAGGCAGCTGACCTCGGGTCTAAATTGAAACTTTTAGTGAACTAAACACTAAACTAACGAGGTGAGTTTCACGAGCCCCTTTTTTTGAATAGTTTTTAAATATTTTCCCGGGGCGGAAAGCATGTTACTATTGAAATGTTTAAGTACATACTGAACGCATGGATTTGCGTGTATTTATATATGTTTTATTGTACGGGAATCGTACGGAAATGTACTAAGATGGTAATTGTCTGAGTTGCTAACATTGTAAGGCCCCGCAACACGAGTGATTAGCTGAAAGCCGGTAGAGTGTGAATAGTACTATTGGTTTGACAAACCCAACTGGTCCGGCATGGATTTGCTGATGTTTCCCAGCCAGTTGCACATGTCTATTTTGTTGTTATATATATTTTGCTATGTAATGTTAGACATAGCGGTTTGGGGCAGGTCCGTGGGCGGAGTATGCCACGGGGTTGTATGTGGATAGTCAGAGGTTTCACTTGTGGGCTCAGCATAATTACATCGCTAATATATGATTATTATAATGATTTGTCACTGTTTATTTAAATTAGTGAAACTCACCAACTATTCGTAGTTGACCCGTTTTCTTTACATGCTTTCTAGGTACTCCCAAACTGGAATAATTGCTACATGCTTGACGATGCGTGCTTTTTGTGGAAGCTTAATGATCTTTTTGTATTAAATATGTTAATGTAATGTTGGTAAAACTTATGTGCTAACGCCTAGACGGTAACTAAACTCGGAACGATGTAATGTGGTGTGAATGAATGTAGTGGTGTTTTCTTTATAAGCAATGCTGTTGATATCAGATGTGTCTGTTGATCCCGTTTACGTTTCCGCTGCGGTTACGGGGTGTTACAGAACTTGGTATCAGAGCCACTGGTTATAAAGAATTAGGATGTCTTTAAAAGATACCTAAAATATAACCAGTAGCTCAAGTATTATACGATCTGAATATCAACTAATAATTTATAGTGACGAGATCTGGATGAACTTGGACGGACAAGTGAGTTATTATGGTCAGGAACATAATAACAGACTTGTCCACACGAGGGAATTCAGGGGAAGTCACGGGGAACATTAATAGGTAAAATCGGCAACATATGTGTAAATATATGATAATATTTTTATGTGACAAAGTTGTATAAGTATGTGTATATTAATTATGATTTACATTATGGAAGGAACTATATGTTTGCTAACTTGTGTACAGGTAAGGATGTCGAGGTCACGAAGTCTGTCAGTGGAGGAGGACCCGGAGGAGGCCAGTTCCGGGAACTCAAGGAGCTTACGCTTAGCATCCAGCACTGAGCCTAGTGAGACTAGCCGTAGGAGTGCTAGCATGTCCTCCCCTACCAGGGTTGCCAGATCCCCCACCCCACCCGCACCACAGATCACCCCTACCCCTCCCAGGCCCGGTCCCCGCCTCACGACGCGGATCAGTGTCCCTTATGTCCCACCTACCTCTACCCCACCCAGACCCACTTACCACAGGGGTGAGTCCTCCTGCCCCCAGCCTGAGCCTGTGCCTCTACCAGTGTGGGGTACTGTAACGCCCTGGAATTTGACTGGTAAACTAAAATCAAGAAATCATCGGAAACTATACACTTTGGGTTCTGGACGATAAGTTCGGAATCCATATCATTGGAAAATCTGTTTATTTCAGCTAAAAATGTTATTTCATAAAAAGAACTTTTATGTTTGAAAAATATTAATTTTGTGTTTTCGAAAAATAAAAGGTTTTTATTTAAAAAGATTCCAAGCGATTACTTGAAAAATGATTTTTATAAAATTTTTACTGGAAAGTTCTAGCTCGTTAAAACTTATGAACTCAGCTAGCCTTGACCCGTAGGTAACCGAAACCCGAACCCGATAGAACCAAGTATATAAGCGTAGTGCAAGAACTAACTCCACCATTTTTCTTTCATCTCTTCCACACCCACACCCAAGCACCCCAATTCTAGAGAGAGAGTAGTGAGAGAAAGTTATTCAATCCAAAATTCGAGTTCACCAATCTGTTTATTGTTGTTTTTGGTAAGATCTTCTTGAAAATCATACGTTTTTATCATCAAATCCGGCCCCGAATCGAGCAAAAACCCCAACTTATGTTTCAAGTGTGTTCTTGGTCAAAAATCGTCATTTTTGGTGTCAAAAAGCATACTTTTGTTGTTATAAACGTTAGGAATCAATAGCCCTATGGATTCCGAGCATTTCCATGTTTAAAACATTGATTTTGGGCGAAAAATCATGAAAATCGTCAAAATCCCGTAGGTTTCTCCGTCATCCGGCTTGAAGGAGTCGAATAGACCAATCGAACCATCTCCTATTCGGTCGAACAAGAGACCATTCGGTCGAACCAGTGAGCAAACGAACAGACTAACCGAATCAGAATACACATTTGACCGAATACGATTGTATTCGACCGAATGTATATCCTACTCGACCGAACGAGTCCTCAATCGACTGAACGTGTTCTTCCCAGCCCCTTTGACCGAACCAGTACCATATTCGACCGAACAAGTAGCTGATTCGATCGAACCTGCCCTTATTCGACCGAATGTGCCAGAATCAACTTGTTTTCAACTTTAAAACTTGGTTTTTGCTCGAGGTCGCGTAGGCTTATACTCTTAGACTTAAAGCGTGTTGTTAACCTATTATGTCCTTGTCTAGACTTAGAGGATCGACGTTTGGCAGCACTCGACCACCCTAGCAACCATACTTAGCCAACAAGGTGAGTTCATAGCCCCCTTTTTCTTTTAAGCTTTTCAAATCATTGGGATGGAAACATGGTAACTGTACACGTTTTGACAAAACTCATTTATTCAAACATTCTTTATCATAGACATTCTTGGCAAATCTTTTGCAAACAATTTGCAAACAATGAACATTGGGGAAATAAGTAATCATGGCAGGTTACTCATACCTTAACTTTCTCGGAAGTTGTGTATGTCTAATCAGTTATTCAGGAGTAAACATGGGAATCATTGATCGCTTAGGGAACATTGGACGTTTGGAAATCAAATTCATATGCCCGTTATACATTATCATGAAAACACATCATTCATTGGGCAGTCTAGTGGTCGTGTGAACATAGGCAGTATAGGTCACACTAGTGCATATGTTGGTCTCCAAGTGGTCGATTGGTAGACTGGCCGTCACTAGATGTGGGATTCTAAAGTGTTCGATTTAGAATACACGTGACCTATGGGATTCTTAAAGTGTTCGATTAAGAGTCCGAAGGATTTCCTAAGTGATCGATTAGGAATCCAAGAGATACTAAAGTGGACGCTTTAGAATTCTCTCATGGTATCCAAAGTGATCGATTTGGGTTACCATCATGGAAATCAAGTAGCATCGTGTGGTCTTGTGTGGGTTGATGTCAGGTCTCGTGTGATCATTATGCATTATCATCATTATCATCAAGACATGGTTACATATGATTCTTTGGTATCTTTATACATATATCTTTAATATCATTACACCAGTATGCTTGTGTAGGGCTTATCACTACATTATTAGTTGACCTATCTTTATACTTTGGATTTACAAATATAAACAAGCTTAGCAGAGTAGGTTGTAGGAGTGGAGGGTTAGCCGATGGTACACCCTATGTATAAACCCCTACAACCTAGTCTGGTACGCTTGTCTTGTCTTACAAACCTTTTCAATACCGGGCTTTATACCCAAGCATGGTAGGATAAGTTGTAGGAGTGGTGGGTTAGCCGATGGTACACCCTATACATAAACCCCTACAACTTAGTCTAGTATGCTTGTGTATAATCCCTTTTTCCTTAAACCTATGAATTCACTCATCTACTTTATGTAGTTGACGTTTTTGTTACATGTTTTCAGGAAATGAAGCAGGAAGTAGCAAATAGCTGATAGAGGCCTTAGATGGAAGACATTTAGGATTGATGTTAGCATTATCAGTTGTAATGGAACGAATTTGCTACCTGTTGAATTGTTGAATTGTTGAAATGTTGACATGTTTTAAGTTTATGCATTTAGACTTTTAAATCTATTGTGCTCAATCAATCACGACCCCGTCGCCACGCCCCGGCTTTTCCGCCAATTACGACCGGGGTGTGACAGATTGGTATCAGAGCCAATGGTTATAGGGAATTAGGAAACCGACCTAGACTATAACCTAGGACCCTTGACTCTAGATAATTCATGCATCACTATCACATGCCCACACTTATATGCTTGCTATGTGCTTATGTGTTGCATCATTAATTGTAAATCTGGTAGCGATGTACTCTTTGGCAATTCCTTATCCAGTTATTCTTTATTCTCAATTTTAACTTATGCGCATTCTTATTCTTTTAATAGAATGCCTCCTCGTCGCTCATCCGTAAATGTTGACCCCGCTGACCTCGCTGCCCTCATAGCGCAGCAAATTGCAGCAGTTCTTCCGGGTCTGGTAAACAACATGAGGCAAGAAGGAACCTCGGGTGCACCACAAGCCCCAGAACCGAATCCCACTCTTCAGGCCGATAAGCTCTATAAGGCTTTTACCAACACTAGGCCTACAAGTTTTAGTGGAACCGAGGGAGCCGCTGGTCTTCTCCAGTGGTTCGAGAAAGTCGAAGCTTCATTCAACATGTGCTCCTGCCCGGATGAACTCAGGGTAAAATTCGCAACGAGTATGTTCCACAAACGGGCTCTCACGTGGTGGAATAACGAGATAAGAACCAGGGGACGAGACGCGGCCCTAGCCCTGCCCTGGGCTGAGTTTGTTGAGCTAGTCACGCAGGAGTTCGTTCCGAGAACCGAGATCCAGAAACTGGAGGCTGAGTTTAGGGCGCACACGATAAAGGGCGCGGATCACATGAAGTACACGGAGAGATTTCATGAACTCTCCTTATTGGTGCCCCATATGGTTACTCCAGCTTCTCGCGCTGTCGAGCAATACATCGGCGGTCTTCCGGACTCCATGAGGGGCATTGCGGTTGGAGTTGACCCCACTACACTTAAGGCAGCGATCGATCTCACTGCCCGTCTGACCAGGGAACAGCTCAAGTCTGGTGTTCTGCATCAGGATAAGGGAAAATTCTCCGAAGGGAGGGCGAAAAAGGGGAGCAATAGGAAGCGGAAGGCGACCAACTTAGCTGCAATCACTGATGCTACGCCTATCAACTCCATAGCCCCCGCTCCAGCCACAACAGCTCAGGGAAGACCAAGAAAGGAATATACTGGGCTTCATCCCAAGTGCAACTTATTTTCTTATCATCACCCAACTAGAGAGTCGTGCCGCAGGTGCACGAATTGTGGACGATTCGGGCACCTGGTGGAGCGATGCAGGAGTCCTGGCAACCAACTGGCTGTGGGGAATGTTAACCCTCAGCCTAACCCTGCTCGAGGCTGCTTCGAGTGTGGCGCTATGGACCATTACAGAAATCGATGCCCCCGCGTCACCAGCATCCCTCCGGCTCGCGGGAGGGCTTTTACCATTGGAGCTGCCGAAGCACGCCAAAACCCCGATGTTATTACTGGTACGTTTATTCTTAACGACAACTGGGTGTCTGTCCTTTTTGATACAGGAGCTGATAGGAGCTTTGTTTCTTGCAAATTGGTTCCTTTACTGAAATTAAAAATTTCCGAGTTGGACCCTGCCTTTTCTGTTGAACTTGCTAGTGGGGAGTCCAAACAAGTGAAGTCTGTCATCCGAAATTGCACTCTTACTCTTGTCACCACATCGTTCTGTATTGACCTTATACCTTTTCGTCTTGGAAGCTTCGATCTAGTTGTGGGAATGGACTGGCTGTCCAGCAATCTCGCGGAAGTAATCTGCGCCGAGAAACTTATTCGTATCCCTTTACCTTCTGGCGAAATTCTAACTATTCAAGGCGAAAGATCGGGTGGATGCCTAAGGATCGTCTCTTGCTTAAAGGCCAGTCGGTACCTTCGAAAGAAGTATCCCGCATTTCTAGCTCATGTTACTCTCAAGGAATCCGAAGACAAGAGACTGCAGGACATTCCTGTTGTGCGTGAATTTTCTGATGTTTTTCTCGAAGATCTGCCTGGACTTCCTCCTAGCAGGCAGGTGGAATTTCGTATCGATCTTATTCCGGGTGCTCTCCCTATTGCTAAGGCACCGTATCGTCTAGCTCCGTCGGAACTTCTAGAATTATCAAATCAGCTTCAAGAACTTCTTAGCAAGGGATTCATTCGCCCTAGCTCGTCTCCATGGGGAGCCCCAGTACTCTTCGTCAAAAAGAAGGACGAGACTTTCCGTATGTGCATTGACTACCGGGAGCTTAATAAGCTCACCATCAAAAATCGGTACCTGTTACCGAGAATTGATGATCTCTTTGATCAGCTCCAGGGTGCTATGTTTTTCTCTAAGATCGATCTGCGTTCTGGTTACCATCAGTTGCGTGTTCTGGAAGAGGATATCCCGAAAACTGCGTTCCGAACTCGTTATGGTCATTACGAGTTCATGGTTATGCCTTTTGGAATGACCAATGCTCCCGCCATCTTCATGGATCTGATGAATCGCGTCTGCCGTCCATATCTTGATCAGTTTGTCATTGTTTTCATAGACGATATTTTCATTTATTCTCGTTCGAGGACCGATCATGAGCTTCATCTCAGGCTTATTTTGGAGCTTCTCAGGAAAGAGCAACTATATGCCAAGTTCTCCAATTGTGAATTTTGGCTAAGGGAAGTTCAATTCTTGGGACATGTCATCAATGTCGACGGCATTCACGTCGACCCTTCCAAGATAGAAGCCATCAGAAATTGGGTAGCGCCTAAAACACCTACCGAAATTCGTTCATTTCTTGGTCTGGCCGGTTACTACCGCCGATTTATCTCAAACTTCTCCAGGATTGCCTTGCCTTTAACCACTTTGACCCAGAAAGGGGAACCTTTCGTGTGGGGACAAGTTCAAGAGGAAGCTTTCCAAACTCTGAAGAATAAGCTTTGCCATGCACCGATTCTATCACTTCCGGAAGGTGACGATGACTTTACCGTTTATTGCGATGCTTCGAATCGGGGCCTCGGTTGCATTTTAATGCAACGAGGGAAGGTCATCGCTTACGCTTCTCGGCAACTCAAGGTGCACGAGAAGAACTACGCCACACATGACCTGGAGTTGGGTGCAGTGGTGTTTGCCCTAAAAATCTGGAGACATTACCTGTACGGTACGAAGTGTGTCATTTTTACCGATCACAAGAGCTTACAACACATCCTCAATCAGAAAGAGTTGAACATGAGGCAGCGACGCTGGGTCGAACTTCTCAGCGATTACGATTGTGAAATTCGCTACCACCCGGGAAAGGCTAATGTGGTGGCTGACGCATTGAGTCGTAAAGAAAGGACCCAGCTGCACTCTATTCGGATTCAATCCAACCTTCCTTCCTTAATTCGTGAAGCTCAGAATCAAGCGCTTGTGAATGGTGATCTCAAGGGCGTTTTGTCTTGTGGAGCCGAGCAGAAATTCGAAACCAAGTCTGACGGCATTCTCTATTTTCTTGACCGAGCGTGGATCCCGAACTCTGAGCCTCTTCGGACGCTTATTCTAAATGAAGCCCACAAGTCCAGATACTCGATTCATCCAGGCAGCAACAAGATGTATCAAGATCTTAAACCCCATTATTGGTGGCCCGGGATGAAGAAAGATATCGCTTCGTACGTGATGAGATGTTTGACTTGTTCGCGAGTCAAGACAGAGCATCAAAGGCCGTCTGGGCTACTTCAACAACCTATTATTCCTCAGTGGAAGTGGGAAGAGTTAGCTATGGATTTCATCACCAAGCTACCACGGACGCCTAGCGGTCATGACTCAATTTGGGTTATTGTGGACATTCTAACAAAATCCGCCCACTTTATCCCGGTTCGTGAAGACTACACTACGGAAAAGTTGGCGCGGGTATACATTCGTGAGATCGTTTCCCGTCACGGTGTGCCTAAGGGCATCACGTCTGATCGTGACAGCAGTTTTTCTTCCAGGTTCTGGAAATCTTTGCAAAAGGCCTTTGGGACAAGTGTGAAGCTTAGCTATTCCTATCATCCAGAAACGGATGGGCAGAGCGAGAAGACCATACAAACCCTAGAAGACTTGTTGAGAGCTTGTATCCTCGATTTCGGTAGTAGTTGGGAAACTCATCTGCCACTGGTAAAATTTTCTTACAACAATAGTTACCACGCTACCATTAAATGCGCGCCGTTTGAAGCTCTTTACGGCCGCAAGTGTCGCTCTCCCTTGTGTTGGTCCGAGACCGGGGATTCACAGATCATCGGCCCCGAACTAATACAGGAGACAACCGATCAAATTGCTTTCATTCAGCAGCGACTCAAAGACGCTCGATGCCGACATAAGTACTACGCCGACAAACGACGCAAGCCACTCGAGTTTCAAGTTGGTGACCGTGTCATGCTGAAAGTTTCCCCCTGGAAGGGCATAGTCCGCTTCGGGAAGAAGGGAAAGTTCGCTCCTAGGTATGTTGGACCATTCAAAATCCTTGAAAGGATCGGACCAGTTGCCTATCGTCTTGAGCTGCCACCGGAACTCAGTAGAGTTCACAACGTTTTTCATGTTTCGCAATTAAAGAAGTGTCTTGTTGACGAGGCCCTTCACATTCCCGTCGACGAGGTTCGATTTAGCGACAATCTGCTTTTCGTTGAAGAACCCGTCGAGATCATGGATCGCGAGGTCAAGAAGACCAAGCGTAGCCGCATACCGCTTGTGAAAGTTCGATGGAATAACAAACGCGGACCCGAGTTTACTTGGGAACGCGAAGATCAGATGAAGGAGAAATACCCTCATCTGTTCTCTTAGTCTATATTCTTGTAATCTAATTGCCTAGAAGTCAATATAAATTTGCAGCATGTATCAAATAACTGTGTTATTCAATGAATATCATGTTGCCTTGTTATGCTTATAAGTATTCTTTTATTTGCATCCACAAACTTTGGCTACTCAGGGCTCATGCTGGAAAGCACAAGTCATATCTACTCAATCATATAAACCTTGGGGAATTTATACATCATTTAAGCTAAAATTTGTCATCATTCTAGCATTCATGGAGCATGGTTGTGTGTATGTGTGTGGTGTCGTGTCAAATTTTCTAGCCGCACGCAATAGAGTTTATACATTGATACAAGGTGAGCTTGTAATTATAGTCCGGAATATAATTGCATCAAGGTCACAGGTGTATACGTGTATAAGCAATATGCTATTGTGCAACTAGGAGTCGTGAACTCAAGGTTCGTGTAGGGAATTATTCGACAAAGGTTGAAGGAGTGGTGGGTTAGCCGCTGGTACACCCTATATATAAACCCCTTCAGCACGAGTTGAATATGTCTGAAGCGAAACTTGGAATTAGGGACTTATAGTTAGCGTGGCAGCTGTGAGACATTAAATTCAAGAATTATTGAGGGAATTATTCACAGAAGATTGAAGGAGTGGTGGGTTAGCCGCTGGTACACCCTATATATAAACCCCTTCAATCCGAAATGAATATGTCTGATGTAAAGCTTGAGGGGGATGCCTTGCAGTGGAAATAGTGTGTCGTCCTGTGTGTCATTGACCTAATAGGAGTCGAAGGAAACACTCAAGTAAGGTTGAAAGAGTGGTGGGTTAGCCGCCGGTACACCCTATATATAAGCCCATTCAGCTTGATTTGGGTGGTATCTGAGACGAATATTAGAAGTAGTGGCGCATAGTGGTCATCATGGGATCATGAAATCTAAATCATCGTTGCATCAAGTATACTAAAAATCTAAATTTCGGGACGAAATTCCTCTAAGTTGGGGAGGATGTAACGCCCTGGAATTTGACTGGTAAACTAAAATCAAGAAATCATCGGAAACTATACACTTTGGGTTCTGGACGATAAGTTCGGAATCCATATCATTGGAAAATCTGTTTATTTCAGCTAAAAATGTTATTTCATAAAAAGAACTTTTATGTTTGAAAAATATTAATTTTGTGTTTTCGAAAAATAAAAGGTTTTTATTTAAAAAGATTCCAAGCGATTACTTGAAAAATGATTTTTATAAAATTTTTACTGGAAAGTTCTAGCTCGTTAAAACTTATGAACTCAGCTAGCCTTGACCCGTAGGTAACCGAAACCCGAACCCGATAGAACCAAGTATATAAGCGTAGTGCAAGAACTAACTCCACCATTTTTCTTTCATCTCTTCCACACCCACACCCAAGCACCCCAATTCTAGAGAGAGAGTAGTGAGAGAAAGTTATTCAATCCAAAATTCGAGTTCACCAATCTGTTTATTGTTGTTTTTGGTAAGATCTTCTTGAAAATCATACGTTTTTATCATCAAATCCGGCCCCGAATCGAGCAAAAACCCCAACTTATGTTTCAAGTGTGTTCTTGGTCAAAAATCGTCATTTTTGGTGTCAAAAAGCATACTTTTGTTGTTATAAACGTTAGGAATCAATAGCCCTATGGATTCCGAGCATTTCCATGTTTAAAACATTGATTTTGGGCGAAAAATCATGAAAATCGTCAAAATCCCGTAGGTTTCTCCGTCATCCGGCTTGAAGGAGTCGAATAGACCAATCGAACCATCTCCTATTCGGTCGAACAAGAGACCATTCGGTCGAACCAGTGAGCAAACGAACAGACTAACCGAATCAGAATACACATTTGACCGAATACGATTGTATTCGACCGAATGTATATCCTACTCGACCGAACGAGTCCTCAATCGACTGAACGTGTTCTTCCCAGCCCCTTTGACCGAACCAGTACCATATTCGACCGAACAAGTAGCTGATTCGATCGAACCTGCCCTTATTCGACCGAATGTGCCAGAATCAACTTGTTTTCAACTTTAAAACTTGGTTTTTGCTCGAGGTCGCGTAGGCTTATACTCTTAGACTTAAAGCGTGTTGTTAACCTATTATGTCCTTGTCTAGACTTAGAGGATCGACGTTTGGCAGCACTCGACCACCCTAGCAACCATACTTAGCCAACAAGGTGAGTTCATAGCCCCCTTTTTCTTTTAAGCTTTTCAAATCATTGGGATGGAAACATGGTAACTGTACACGTTTTGACAAAACTCATTTACTCAAACATTCTTTATCATAGACATTCTTGGCAAATCTTTTGCAAACAATTTGCAAACAATGAACATTGGGGAAATAAGTAATCATGGCAGGTTACTCATACCTTAACTTTCTCGGAAGTTGTGTATGTCTAATCAGTTATTCAGGAGTAAACATGGGAATCATTGATCGCTTAGGGAACATTGGACGTTTGGAAATCAAAGTCATATGCCCGTTATACATTATCATGAAAACACATCATTCATTGGGCAGTCTAGTGGTCGTGTGAACATAGGCAGTATAGGTCACACTAGTGCATATGTTGGTCTCCAAGTGGTCGATTGGTAGACAGGCCGTCACTAGATGTGGGATTCTAAAGTGTTCGATTTAGAATACACGTGACCTATGGGATTCTTAAAGTGTTCGATTAAGAGTCCGAAGGATTTCCTAAGTGATCGATTAGGAATCCAAGAGATACTAAAGTGGACGCTTTAGAATTCTCTCATGGTATCCAAAGTGATCGATTTGGGTTACCATCATGGAAATCAAGTAGCATCGTGTGGTCTTGTGTGGGTTGATGTCAGGTCTCGTGTGATCATTATGCATTATCATCATTATCATCAAGACATGGTTACATATGATTCTTTGGTATCTTTATACATATATCTTTGATATCATTACACCAGTATGCTTGTGTAGGGCTTATCACTACATTATTAGTTGACCTATCTTTATACTTTGGATTTACAAATATAAACAAGCTTAGCAGAGTAGGTTGTAGGAGTGGAGGGTTAGCCGATGGTACACCCTATGTATAAACCCTTACAACCTAGTCTGGTACGCTTGTCTTGTCTTACAAACCTTTTCAAAACCGGGCTTTATACCCAAGCATGGTAGGATAAGTTGTAGGAGTGGTGGGTTAGCCGATGGTACACCCTATACATAAACCCCTACAACTTAGTCTAGTATGCTTGTGTATAATCCCTTTTTCCTTAAACCTATGAATTCACTCATCTACTTTATGTAGTTGAAGTTTTTGTTACATGTTTTCAGGAAATGAAGCAGGAAGTAGCAAATAGCTGATAGAGGCCTTAGATGGAAGACATTTAGGATTGATGTTAGCATTATCAGTTGTAATGGAACGAATTTGCTACTTGTTGAATTGTTGAATTGTTGAATTGTTGAAATGTTGACATGTTTTAAGTTTATGCATTTAGACTTTTAAATCTATTGTGCTCAATCAATCACGACCCCGTCGCCACGCCCCGGCTTTTCCGCCAATTACGACCGGGGTGTGACAGGTACCCCTAGGCTGGAGAGGGATGAGCGTCCCTCCTCCGAGGCTGCATGGCTCCGAGTGCTCCACGAGCAGGTGGTTGAGCACACCATCGCCTTGACGGTGGGGATCCAGAGGAGGAGACACTTGGCGGACTGCGTACTGGACAGCCAGTACGCGATTGGCCAGCTGAGGAGGGAGGGCGCATACTCCCAGTGGATGATTGACCGGATGGAGACACGGATCCGGGGTTTGATGGCGGTGTTGGTGGTGATGGTGGCAGTGTTGGTGTGGTTGGTATACCACCATGCTTAGATCATGTTAGGGTGGAAGTAGTCAGGGTCCGCTTTTTGATACTCTGTGTAAGCAGTTAGTGGTGATGCTAACATAGAGTGAATCTTGGGTAGTTATAGTACAGCCACTAGCCCATAGGGGGCCTTTTTTTTGGGGATGTCATTGTAGATACTTTTGGTGTATCATTCAAGCACTGACCCATAGCGGGTTATGTCGAAATGATGCCAATGTAGGACCGATGTATGAAAACTTAATCTATGTGATGATAGTAGGAATGTAATGGGATGATGTTTATGTAATATGTACTGATGTTTATTAATGAATGGAATGTGTGTTGTGTATCGAGATTGGAATTTGTATTAATTATATGTATTTTTCTTAATGTTGTGTAGAATGGCACCAAAACGGTCAGCTCAAATGTCAGAAGTGGATGTGGGCCGTCTGATTGCTCGACAGTTAGAGGCGGCGATACCGGATATAGTATCGCGCATCGCCGCCAGTATTAACAATAAGACCAATCCAGCCCCTGCGCTCAATCAAACGACAACCAATAATGATGGGGAACAAAATGTTAACCTTCCACCGAACGATAACCCGATTCCGAGTAATAACGCACCGCCTAGGGTGGTCGTTACAGACAGTAATGGCCCTATACCTAGTGTAGAAACGAACCGCACTGAACCGACTCCTGCAACAAAGGGGTGTTCAATCAAAGATTTTATGTTGTGCAAGCCCCTAGAATTTAGCGGGTCTGAGGGACCAAATGGGTTGGTTAAGTGGATTGAGAAATTAGAGGCTGTTGTGAACATCAGCAACTGCCCTTAGGATTACGTTGTTAAGTATGCTACCTGCACGTTCACGGACCATTCCTTGACATGGTGGAACACAATAGTGCAAACTCGCGGTCTGGCAGCAACAAACCGCATGACCTGGGCAGAGCTTAAGGCCCTTGTACTGGAACATTTCTGCCCGAAAAACGAACTGCAGAAGTAAGAAAATGAATTGTGGAACCTGGAGATGCAGGGGGCAGACCACTTGGGTTATACGAACCGATTTAATGAATTGTCGCGATTGGTGCCATGGTTGGTCACCCCAGAGTCAAAGAGGGTTGAGCGTTATATATGGGGACTAACTCCAGTAGTAAGGAGTATAGTCAACGCTGGGGGCCACAAGACGTTTGAGGGTGCGGTGACGCAAGCTGGTATCGTCACATACGATTTCGTGAGGAGTGGGTCACTGAAGGTGGCAGGAGAGTCTGCTGGGGGAAAGCGAGGTACGTATGACAATAGGATCCAGGAGAAACAGCAAAATAAACGTGCTCGGCCTGCTGCCCAGAACTACGCCATGACTAGTTCAGGCGGAAGGCAGGAATCGCAGAAAGGGACGTTCCCTAAGCGTGGGAAATGCGGTTACCAGCATGGTGGCGTGTGCAAGGAGGTAGTGTGCCACCGGTGTGGCAGGAATGGGCACTACGCACCGAGTTGTAGGACAAACCTGAACAATCTGAATCGACAACCGCAACCTATCCGTGCGCAGCCATTTAGGACCCAACCAGCCCGACAACAATACCCACAAGGAAACCAAATGATGACCACCAGCCATGCTTGCTTTGAATGCGGCAGCACAGATCACTTCAAGAGATACTGTCCGAAACTGAACCAGGGAGGAAATGGGAGGCAAACCGTGGGTCAGGCATCGTCGTCCAATCCGGCGAGAGGCCGAGCATTTGTGATGGGGGCGAACGAAGCATGCCAGGACCCCAGCGTAGTGACAGGTACATTCCTCGTCTCTGATCGTTACGCTTCTGTATTATTTGATACGGGCGCCGATAGAATTTTTGTCTCCGTTAAGTTCCTATCGATAGCAAACCTTCCGATTAGTGAAACCATATAACTTTATACCGTAGAAGTCGCTAACGGTAAAACCATGATAGTTAATCAGATAGTTTGGAATTGCCCTTTTATTCTGAACGATCAATCCTTCCTGATTGACTTATTACCGGTAGAATTAGGTAGTTTTGACGTGATAGTGGGAATGGATTGGTTAGCACGTAACAAAGTGGAAATAAACTGTGAAAAGAAAATCGTCAAGATCCGGGTGTCGGATGACGAAGAGGTGTTAGTGCAAGGAGAGAAGTCGGGCACAATGATACCATTTATATCCCAACTTAAGGTGTTAAAATATATACGCCAGGGATGCGTGGCGTATCTAGCGAGCTTGACGGCCACAGATTCTGAGGAAAGACGGGTGGATGATATCCCGGTGGTACGCGAATTTCCACAAGTTTTCCCAGAAGAACTTCCTGGATTACCGCCAACCCGACAAGTCGACTTCAGAATCGATTTAATACCTCAAGCTGGCCGTGTTGCTAAAGCACCCTACCGACTTGCACCGTCCGAGATGCAAGAATTATCCAATCAGTTGCAAGAATTGTTGGATAAAGGATTTATACGTCCTAGTCATTCCCCGTGGGGTGCACCTGTATTATTCGTGAAAAAGAAGGACGGGAGCCTTAGAATGTGCATTGATTACAGGGAGTTGAACAAGTTAACAATCAAAAATAGGTACCCTCTTCCCCGAATTGATGATCTGTTTGACCAGCTGCAAGGTGCGAGCTATTTCTCAAAAATCGGTCTTAGATCGGGACACCATCAGGTTAGAATTCAGGAAGAAGATATCCCAAAAACCGCATTCCGGACTCGCTACGGCCATTACGAGTTCTTAGTTATGCCTTTCGGGCTAACAAATGTGCCGGCAGTGTTCATGGACCTCATGAATCGAGTCTGTAAACCCTACCTCGACAAATTCGTCATCGTGTTTATTGACGATATTTTGATTTACTCGAAAAGTAAAGAAGAGCATAAAACATTAATTCTTTCTACATTGCCACCTTTCAATGGCATTTCCTCGACATAAAAGGAATAAAGAAAGCACTTGCATTATTCATTTGATGCATGTTTTAAATCTTAAACATTTCTGTGATCTATTAATTGCAATCATTTAAACGTATTTATTAGGAATTCAAATCACGTATTTATTGCAAGACCGACCTCTGTGTCTTGAATATAAACACTCAAATCACGCAATTCATTTTTTCATAGGCGTATAGATTACTTTACTCATTTTCATTAACCAATACCCCAAAAGATCATCCTTATAAGTCAATTAAAAAAAAAAAAAAAAAAAAAAAAAACTTAATCTCAACTGAATTTCGGGACGAAATTCTAATAACAGTGGGAGAATGTGACACTCCTCTAAATAGGACATTTTCCGTACGAAGCTTAATCATGATATATTAACGTTAATTCCCACATGATTAAATTTTGCTAAGTTTAATCATATCGACTCTAGCATAGGCCGGACATGCATGACACAAAGAATATAAGGATTTTTTTTAATCTAAATACTCGTTCTTACGGAACTTGTCCGATGAATGCGGACGTTAGTAATATTTTTATAATGGCATGATACTAGGGGGTTGAATTCCTTGTTATACGATTTTATTTATAATTATGTTTATAGAATACGACTATAAATACAAAACACTTTGCAAACGTTTATTCTTCGATGTGTTTTTTTCTTAGTCGGTATGTTGATATGAGAACATTTAAGAAAACCGTTTAACATTTAACCTCTAATAAACATCACTAACCGTCTAATCTTTCGTATAACATCTTTTAGTTACTCATAAACTAATTAAGCAACAATGCTCGTATAAAAATCTAACAAATCTTATACAAAGTCAACAAGATCTTTCTCAACCTAACAATCAACTATCATATCTATCAATATGAGATCCTTGCACCACTCCCTATTAAGGATTGCCTTTCTCTCTCTGCAATGTCAACCACTCCCAAATCCCCTCATTTGTTTTCTTCTTATTTGTTTTCTCCAATCAAATATTACTACACTCATTTGAGATATGACCATGATATGTATTATTTAAAACGAAAGGTCATACCACCTTGCTTGATATAATCAACACACCGATCAATCAAACACAAACAAATATCTATCTCAACCAACACATACATACACATTGGACTCAACTCTCGCTATCCCTCGTTATACATATACACACTACAAAAATGTATATCTTTTAACTTGTTTGCAACTGCCAACCCAAACCACCACCCTCCCATCCTCACGTGTTGTTCCACCGCCACCCTTGTACTACCCAATATCACCATATTCACTGCACACCGTCATCTTGAGGGTAACCGGCGCCCCGCATCATATGCAACCGTTAACGCCACCATCCTTCCCTTCACGGAAGCAAGAGTAACACCGCAACGCACCACCGTCAAACAGTCACCACTAACGACCACCACCCCTCCGCCTCTCGACCACCATCTACACCCACAACACCCCACTACTCTCGTTTTACTTTCGGTTAACCACCGTAACACCATAACCACCGATACACAACCCAAGCGGCACCTGGTTATATCACACAAACAGACCCAAGACACTCTGCGGTCCGTTTAGACTCTTCGATCTCCTCCCATAAACCGAACGTGTTGAACCCAATACCGGTTTTCAAGCTAAAGCAAGGAGTTGAACGTTAAACGGACATCACGAGGTGGAACTAACACAAGCTCTATGTCATCTTGATCTCTAATTAAACACAATCGAAGACAATGTGAGCTAAACCTTCTTGAATTTATCTTTATATTACAAAGATACAAATTGTTGTGTTTATGCTAAACTTGTCACCCAAAGAGTAAACTACACGCAAATGCTATTAACAAAAATTGGATTATCATGGTCAACATATAAATATGTATATGCTTATAAACATATAAAGTTGTTATAATACAAGCATACTTGAATCCTCAAGTGATTTTAGATTATTTTCGCAAAAAGGTAATCAAAATACTTACATTAATTTTGGATAAATGTTACAAGTTAATAAAACATCACAAGCATTATAGTACGTAAATATAAACACTTATTTTGGTAAAAATAAACATATTCCTAAGTAACAGATGGGTTTTGACCTAAGGAAATGGAAAAAGGTTGTTGAAAAATATTAATACTTTTATGTAATACAGATTTTTTAGATATAACAAAATACATGTTGTGTCTTAACAAGGATTTATACTTGAATATATAAATATATATGATAATTTGATGGAAAAATAACAGTTTTTACGAGTTAGCGACCAAAACGGTATACAAAGTCGGTTCAAAATTTTTTGAAGAAAAGCATATAAATACATTATGTATTACACTCGTAACTAAAAGAATTTTATTTTGAAATAAATATATAGTTTCAATATATTTATTGCTCGGCCAAACGAATTGGTTATATCCAAATGAAACCGACAATATTAAGAATGTTATATTCTTAATATTTATATAAGTTATTTATTTTCAACAAGGATACATAAACTTATCACCAATGGATTATCCAAAATTTAAAAGAAACGTTCGGTTGGTGAAAGCAACCGACACCAAACATAACAAGCGTAAAGTTCGGTTGGTGAAAGCAACCGACACAAACGAAATAACAAAACGACTAGTTGGGTGAAAACGACTAGCATAAACCGACTTTCTAGTCGATAACGGAAACTAACTGATCTTACGCGTTTAGGACGTGTGAAGGCAGCTGACCTCGGGTCTAAATTGAAACTTTTAGTGAACTAAACACTAAACTAACGAGGTGAGTTTCACGAGCCCCTTTTTTTGAATTGTTTTTAAATATTTTCCCGTGGCGGAAAGCATGTTACTATTGAAATGTTTAAGTACATACTGAACGCATGGATTTGCGTGTATTTATATATGTTTTATTGTACGGGAATCGTACGGAAATGTACTAAGATGGTAATTGTCTGAGTTGCTAACATTGTAAGGCCCCGCAACACGAGTGATTAGCTGAAAGCCGGTAGAGTGTGAATAGTACTATTGATTTGACAAACCCAACTGGTCCGGCATGGATTTGCTGATGTTTCCCAGCCAGTTGCACATGTCTATTTTGTTGTTATATATATTTTGCTATGTAATGTTAGACATAGCGGTTTGGGGCAGGTCCGTGGGCGGAGTATGCCACGGGGTTGTATGTGGATAGTCAGAGGTTTCACTTGTGGGCTCAGCATAATTACATCGCTAATATATGATTATTATAATGATTTGTCACTGTTTAATTAAATTAGTGAAACTCACCAACTATTCGTAGTTGACCCGTTTTCTTTACATGCTTTCTAGGTACTCCCAAACTGGAATAATTGCTACATGCTTGACGATGCGTGCTTTTTGTGGAAGCTTAATAATTTTTTTTGTATTAAATATGTTAATGTAATGTTGGTAAAACTTATGTGCTAACGCCTAGACGGTAACTAAACTCGGAACGATGTAATGTGGTGTGAATGAATGTAGTGGTGTTTTCTTTATAAGCAATGCTGTTGATATCAGATGTGTCTGTTGCATCCCGTTTACGTTTCCGCTGCGGTTACGGGGTGTTACAATTAGAGGGCTGATTCAAGTTAGGGTTTGGTTTAGAAATGAATGCGAAAAGTCTGTTTAGGTTTCTTTGTGAGTCAGCAGTTGCAGTGGAAGGAGAGAGAGGGAAAACTAATGTTGAAAAATATTTCTAACTCCCTCTTATATACCTTTTGAAAGTGTGTTTTAAATGCTTTTTGTCATTTAGTGAGTTATTAGCTGTCAAACAGTAATATTATCCACTTGATATTTTAGAATATTTGTAAAACATATAACTCTTTATCATTTGGGTTTAGCAAACCTTACTCGGAAAAGTAAATCTTTGCAAAGTCTACTCGGTATACTTCCACTTACACGAAGCTTACCCGATAAAATATCAAACCTTGCTTGGTAACATTTTCATTTAAATTTAGAAAGTTTGCCCGATCTCTTCCATTTACAAACCTTGTTTGGTCAAGCTAAGTAATTTAAAGTCAAGACACTATGAAGAAAGCTTACCCAAAATACCAGATTTCTTGAGAATTTAATCACAAGGCAAATAATCAAGTATAAAATATCAAATAAACATCCTTTCTAGGAATCAATTAAGATACCCGTATAAATTTCTTAAATTTAAATTAAAAAGCTTAATCTAGCATAACCCTATCTGAATAAAACACATTCAATTCAAGCATACTTTGAAGCATAGTGTGCCTGAGAAACCTTCAAAATGTTTAAAGTGCCCGAACAACTTTCTTATGCAAAGTATACCCGAATAATTTTCCTAGAGTACAAAGTGTGCCCGGAAAAGGACTTCTAGCATACAGTGTACTTGGAAAATCAAGTTTTGAAATTACAAAGTATATTGAGGGAACAAAAGTGTACCCGAAATATAAAGTGTGCCCAGAAAATAAAGTTTCCCCGGAAACACTTGTAATTTCAAAGAAAACATATTCACACAAATCACAAAGCTTACTTGGTGTACTAAACTAGGTTCACAAAGTTTGCTTGGAATAACAATCAGCATATAAAATGCAAAGCTTGCCTGGAACAAGAATTTCTTGTTAAAAGCTAGCTATAATACATAATCATCTCAAGACTTCAAGCTTGCTCGGGAAATTGGTACAATAGTGTACTCTACCCGGAAAGTGTAAACACTTCAAAGCATGCCCGAAAATCATAAACTTAGCCCAGAAATGACTAAGCTTGCCCGGAAAGGTCATAAAGCATTAAACCTTACCCGAAAATACGTATTCACCCATATTCAACTGTTTTGTGCCCGGAAAGGCTATAAAACATCAAACCTTACTCGAACTTACATATTCAACCTATTAAAGGCATAATGCAACACTTTTTGACTTAAACCACTTGTCAAAATATATTTTTCATCAAAGATCATAGTTTAAGAGCAAATGGTGCATTTAGAGATCAAATTTCAGTTGTATTTCCCTTCAAAACAGTTTCTTATATTTTCTAAAAAGATCTCAAGAATGGGATCATATTGACTAAGTAGCTTTCTCAATACTTCATTCTCAGCATTATTATGACAACATAGATAGGTTAACAGCAGGTATTAACTTAGCATGAATTTCATCTCTTTGGTGATATG
Source organism: Bidens hawaiensis (assembly GCF_021521415.1). Lineage (NCBI taxonomy): Eukaryota > Viridiplantae > Streptophyta > Magnoliopsida > Asterales > Asteraceae > Bidens > Bidens hawaiensis. Next base: position 296,728 of record NW_027493000.1, on the reverse strand, counting down.
ATTAAGGTTCATTTAGTAGCATAATGCATTAATGGTCAACACTGTGCTATGATGCCTCAAATCTCTTCTCAAAGCTTATTTGGCTTTCCCCAGATCACCCCAATTTGACTCCAACCTCCTGTATTTGGTCAAAAATTGTTTTTATATGACAGAACTTATTGGATCTTTTTGTATTTTTGATTTTCAAACATATATAGAGGTTGAACGTTGGACTTATTGTTAAATAACAGGCATTTCATTCAAGATGAGACAGATTTTGTCAACATCTTTGTAGTTCTTGTTGTAACCCTCTTATTTGATAAAATATTTAAAACACTTATCAAATTTTGGTAGATTTATTCATTCTTCCCCTTGTTTTTGATATTTCTCAAAATTTTCTTAAAACATGTTCTTTGTCATATTTAAAGATGCTTCATTTTTGGTTGACCAAATAACAACAGGCTTGTGTATGACTGGGTAATCACTTTTCTGCCTATCATTTGGAGAGATTTAACTTGAGACATGCAAAGACAACTATGTATCTCCACATAAAGATCAACATATTTATTATGTTTATATCACCTTAGATTTTACATCATCATGAGAAAGCAACCTTACATGTTAATAACTATACTAAGGCCCTTTTAGCCTATTAAATCCATATGATTGGTTAAGTAGTTAATGTATTATCATTTCCCTTAATAAGTTCAGTTTAGTATTCGATCACCCCAAATTCTCTTAATTGGAAGGTAAATGGCTATCCTGTTTGACCACAAGTGGTCAACAGGACCAAACATACATGTGAATATATGTCCTTTCAAAGTCAGAGCTATTGACATAGTTTTAAGTGAAGGAATAAGAAACAAGCCATTATTGCCCCAAATGCATTTAGTTTTCAGGTCAATGTCTATCCTTTGAATCTATAGAGATTTAAGGACCAAACATACACAAGTGCATGTCCTTCCAACTGGGCAAATGACATAGTTTTCAGCAAAAACAACTACTTGAGTCTCTTCTTTAAAAATCCTTCTTTATAAGCTTCTTTTAAAGCTTGAACTGAATAATCTTATCATATCTCTACACCATTAATCAACTTGCTCATGGTTTGACCAAAATAATGTATTTATGCAAAATTCATTAGAAAACTTCACTTTATCACTTAATTTTAACATAAGACTCATTTTGACACAAACAATTGTCAAACATAAACAAATCTTAATCAAACATAATATCATCAAGATAAGTAGACAGTACTAACATTCAAGGTCTATCCTATCTTAATAACATCAGAAGATCAGATAAAGCACATTTTCAAGCAATTAAGCAGTGATGTCGGATAAGCTTACATTAACAAGTAATTCATAACAAGAACACTCATCCTAACATCACAAATGCACATCAACTAAAAAACATGCAAACATATCAATCAAATCAATCATGTCAAATTTTTCACACATAATCAGTTAAAGCACACAACAGTTAACATATCAAGCAACATAATCAAGCATATTCACTATACATTCATTATGTGTAACCTCTAACAAAATAATCAGTTAGCACAGAGAGGTACACAACTAGGCACACATCCTTAATCAGATCTCATCAGAGTTGATCATTCCCAGGGCTTTCAAAAGAAAGTTGAACCTGGTTGTGTCACGTGGTTTTGTGAATAGGTCAGCCAAATTATCACTTGTATCAACTCTTTGCATTTCAATCAATCCTTTCTCACTGTAATCTCTTATGAAGTGATGTCTGATTTCAATGTGCTTAGTTTTAGAATGTTGAACTGGATTCTTAACAGTAAAATATGCAGCAGTATTATCAATAAGAATAGGGGTGTTCAGAAAATTCAAACCATAGTCCAGCATCTGGTTTTGAATCCATAGAACTTGTGCACAGCATGAAGATGCAGCAATGTATTCAACTTCTGCAGTGGAGATTGAGACAGTAGTCTGCTTTTTGCATTGCCATGACACTAGCCTTTCACCCAAAAATTAACATCCTCCTGAGGTTGACTTTCTGCTCATGTTACAGCCATCATAATCACTGTCTGTGTAGGCAATCAGATCAAAAGCTTTATTCTTTGGATACCAAATTCCCAATTCTGGTCTTCCCTTCAAATATCTAAAAATTCTCTTCACAGCATTCATATGGGAGACTTTTGGATTTGATTGCAATCTTGCACACACACATACAACAAACATGATATCTGGTCTTGTTGAAGTAAGGTACATCAGGGACCCAATTTTGGCTCTATATTCATGTTCATCTACAGGCTCCCCCTTTTCATCAGCAATCATCTTTTCTTTAGTGTCCATTGGAGTTGAAGCAGTATTGTATTCATGACAATTGAACTTGTTCAAAATGTCCTGCATATATTTGGTCTGGTAAATGAAGATCCCTTCAGTTTTCTGTTGAACTTGCAATCCAAGGAAGAAGTTCATTTCTCCCATAGAGCTCATGTTGTATTTGGAATTCATTACCCCTTCAAACTCCATGCACATTTGTTCATTTGTAGAACCAAAGATGATGTCATCCACATACACTTGTAATAGAAGCAAGTCTGATCCCTTCCTTTTGTAGAAGAGTGTCTTGTCAATGGCTCCTCTTTTAAAGCCATTTTCATGAAGATGATTTGACAGCTCATCATACCAAGCTCTAGGAGCTTGATGCAATCCATATAGGGCTTTGTTCAACTTATACACCCTGTTTGGATACAAAGGATCCTCAAAACCTGGAGGTTGAGCTACATACACCTCTTCATCAATCTTTCCATTTAGGAATGCAGACTTAACATCAAGCTGGAACACCTTAATGTTCTTTGAGGCAGCATATGCAAGAAAGATCCTGATAGCTTCAAGTCTTGCAACAGGTGCAAAGACTTCCTCAAAGTATATTCCTTCTTCTTGAAGGCATCCCAGTGCCACAAGCCTAGCTTTATTCTTAATCACCAAACCCCTCTCATCTCTTTTGTTTCTAAAAACCCATTTAGTTCCTATTGCATATCTGTCTATTAGCCTATTAACAAGATCCCACACATGTAGGTCTCTGAACTGTGCCAATTCTTCCTGCATTGCTTCCATCCAACTATTGTTTTTTAGTGCTTGAGAAATGTTCTTTGGCTCTATTTGGGATAGAAAATAGGAGTAAAGACAGATGTTTGCAATTTCAGAATGACTTCTTGTGACTCTTTCATACAAATCTCCAATGATGTTTTCAGAAGGATGATTCTTTTCTACAAAAGGAGTTTGTACGATCATATCTGTAGACATATTTGTGTCAAGATTTGATTCATTGAGATCTGGTTCTTCAATGATTAAATCAGTTTCTGCATCATGAAATTCTGGTGCTTCTTCATTATTTTGTCTTGAAGTAGATGCACCATTGTTTTCTAAATTTAGTCTTTGAAACAGATCTTGAAACCTTGCAGTAGATGCAGCTTCTTCTTCATTTGCTTGGTTACTTGTGTTTCCCTCATTCTAAAGTTGATCATTCTGTACTTCTTGAATGTCTTGATTAATCTAAGTATGATCATGTTCAGGACTGTGATTGTTTTCTTGATTATTTTCTTGGTCTTGTTCAACATTATCACATGAGAAATTCTTCACAAAGGTATATTCCTTTTCTTTTCTAGCCACCTTTTTCCACAACTCTTCTAAGTCCAATGGTTTCTTCTTCTTCTCTTTAATTTTACTGGTCTTGTAGAATGAGTCATCAAAGTCTTCAGGATAAATCTTGAAAGACCTTATCAACTTTTCATGATCAAACAGCCATGCTGCACCATCAACTGTATTGAATTATTTTCATTAAAGATGATGTCAGATGATTCTATAACACTCAAATGGTCTTTCTCATATACTCTGTATGCTTTTGAGTGTGTAGAATATCTAACAAAGAAACAATCTAGAGATTTTGTTTGAAACTTGTTCAAATAATCCCTTGTGTTCAGAAGAAAACATTTGCATCCAAAGGGCTTGAAAAACTTGATATAAGGCTTTCTGTTGTGGAATATTTCATATGGTGTCTTGTTATGCCTTTTGTTGACAAGTACCATGTTCTGAACATAGCAGGCTGTATTGATGGCTCCAGCCAAAAAGTAACAGGTAAATTAGCATCTGCTAACATGGTTCTTGCAGCTTCGATCAAAGTTCTATTCCTCCTTTCTGCGACGCCATTTTGTTCAGGAATTATAGGAGCTGAAAATTGTCGTAGTATTCCCTTTTCTACACAAAATTCTTGCATAACTCCATTTTTGAACTCAGTACCATTGTCACTTCTCATCATTTTAACCTTCTTATTCAATTTGTTCTCAATCATTGGTACACAACCCTTAATCAGCTCTGCAGTCTCATCCTTTGTACTTAGGAAATAAACCCAAGTATATCTTGAATAGTCATCAATGATCACAAGACAATATCTTTTTTTTCCTATACTTGGTACACTCACAGGACCAAAAAGATCCATGTGAAGTAATTCAAGTATTTGATCAATTGAGTTGATGAGCTTTGGCTTATGAGTAGATTCGTGTTGCTTTCCTTTCTGACATGAACTACAATGATCTTCCAATTTGAATTCTCTTGTAGGTAAGCCAATCACATGCTCACCTTTCACAAGTCTGTTCATGTTTTTCAAGTTCACATGACACAGTTTCCTATGCCACAATTTTGACTCATTTTCAGTGGCTTTGGACACAAAACATGCACCTCCCCTAGAAACAGCTTCTTGCATATTCAATTCATACAAGTTGCCATTTCTTGGTGCCATCATAATAATCATTTCAGGTGGGATTACAAACTCAGGTTTTAGGATGAAACAGTGGGAATCATCAAAACTGACTTTGTAACCCTTATCACACATTTGTGAAATACTCAAAAGATCATACTGAAGACCTTCAACATGAAATACATTATCAAATGAAACATTTCCATTTGTTAAGATTCCTTTCCCAACAATCTTTCCACCATTTTCATCACTCCCAAATGCTACAGGATCTTCAAACTTTTCTTTATAATTGACTAGTGATCTTTTGTCACAAGTCATGTGCCTAGAACAACCACTATCCATATACCATATGTCATTCAAAGGAGTGGACTGTTCCAGCACAAAAGAAAGAGTTTGATTAGTTTAGTGATGAAGTGCAAGCTTGATCAACTTGCAACTCATCAGATTCAGTTTCAGTGACAGCTTGCGAAGTGAGTGTTGTTGGTTCAGGATCTTCATGAGTGACTTCTAGATTGTCTGAATTATCTGTTTCATAACCACACTCTCTTGGGGTTTTAACAAATGAGATTGAGTTCTGGCATTCTGCTGAGTTAGTGTCATACTCCTTTATCACATAGTCCTTCTTTTCAGAGTAGTCTCTTACATCAGCAACTGTCTAAACCTTAGTTTCAGCCTTAGGTTTCCAAAGGAATCCTTCAGGTTCAAATCCATGTTTCATTAGAAACTTTTCATCACCAGTAAGTTCAGTTGGTTTCTTTCTCGGAAAGACACTTCTAATTCTTGTTTTTTTCACTGTTTGGTGATCCTTGAGAACTATCAGATTTGACAGATTGTGTATCCCTTTTAGGAATGATTCTCAAGGATTGAAAGCCCTTTTTGACATTTCTCTCATGCTTTACAGGAGATTTACTCCTTTGAACATGCTTAGCCGCATGTTTCTTGGTTTTCATTGAAGGCTTTTGACTTTCTTTCTTCAGATCTTTCTTTTCACAAACTTTTCCCTTTTCCCAGGTATTCATCATACTTTTGCTTGTACACAACAAAGTCTTGTCCATACTTTGTTTCATCTGGGACATGAAAAGGCTTGAATTTGAGTCTTTCATTACAAGAATCTGTATGATGACCATACTCATCACACTTCTTGCACAAACCTTTCCTTTGTATTTTTCATGTTCTTTTTCTTTCTTGAATCTTTCACTTGGTCTGAGTTCTTTGAATCCAATGGTCTTCTGATTCTTTAGACTATCAAAGTTGATTGAGAAAGGAACAAACTCCTCAATCTTAATGTCTTGTCTTTCAGTCTTGCTCCTTACAAATACAATTTTTGCATATTTAGTGGTTTTTCATCTTGACTTTCTCTATGTCTTGATTGTCTCTTCTCATATTCTTCCATGGTTTCCATTTCTCCAATATCAAGGACTTCATGATTAGAGAAAATAGGATAAATAGGGATAAAGTTTTCAACATACACATTTTCTTTTACCCTTTTCTTGTTGTTCTGCTTTATCTTTTCCAATACTTATTGGCTTGGAGGCCTTACAGCATTGTAATTTACCTTATTCTTTTCATATATGTCAAAGGACACATGCTCTCTCTTTATTCTTTCATTATGTTTCTTCATTCTTGATGTGACAGGTGGATACATTGGAAATTTGTCAATAGATTCTGGTTTCTTGTATTTTCTTTCTCTTTCAGCAGCTTTGATTTTCTCATCAGTGATTTGATCACTCAAATCACTCAAGTCATCTTGATTTAAATCAATTGAATCAAAGTCATCTTCAGAGACTTGAACTCCAATTGACTTTTCTTCTTTTACATCTTTCTTCACTACAAATTCTCCTTCTTCATTCACTTCAACATTCTTATACAAATCCACAACTTCTTCTTTGTCTTGAAAAACATCTTTGAATTGTTGTAAATATGCATTTCTTTTCTCTTTATCAACTTTTGGCATAAAGTTGTTGTTGAATGGTGGTGGTACTGCTTTGTACTTGTCTTCTTCCTTTACTTGCTTTAGAATTCCAAAGATGTTTCCAGTGGAGACCAAGTTCTTCAAGAAATCATTGTTAGTTTGCAGTTTTGTGTTCTGCACCTTCTCTTCTATAATCATTTCCTTCAACCCATTTTTTTCAGTTGTGAATCTTTTCTGAGCTCTGTAACTGTTTACACAATCTTCTTCCAAACTTTTCATTCTTTCTTCACTTATCAGTTCACTTGCCTCATATGCATTGATGATACTTTGTTTCTTAACACACTCACTTTCCAGCTTGCCTAGTTTCATTTTTAAATCATTGATAACTTTATTTAAATGAATAGCAGGAGCAGAGTGTACCTGAGATGATGATCCAGTTTCTTTCTCAATTATGACCATGAATGCCACATTTGCTTTTTTGATATCATCTGCAATGTCTTCTTCATGATTGCTCCAATCAAAGTTACCCTCATGCTGTGTAGTTACAGCAACATTTCCTTGATTTCTGATCTGATTTTGGTTGGCTGGAATAGTGTTGTTTGGACCATTTTGAAGGTTTTGGTTGTTGTTTCTTTGAAAACCTTGATTATGAGGCATTCCTTGATTATGATTGTTCATTTGAGGTTGGAAGTTGTTGAAGTTGGGATTATAGTTGTTGTTGGAATTGTTGTTGAAGTTGTTGTTGAAGTTGTTGTTGTTGGTTCTATGCTGATTCTGTTGATATTGAGATTGCTGATTTCTTGGTTGGTTTTGAAACTGGTTCATTTGAAAGTTTCTTGGCATGTTACATTCTCTTGCAAAATGACCAGGCTGTTGACAATTATAGCAAATGGCCTTTGACTTATCAAAACAAATTCTTTCATTAGGCCCTGATAGTAGTGACCTACCAGTCCAGTTGTAAAGCCTCTTGCTTCTAAGAGCCAACATGGCTGCTTGCCACTTCAAATCCATGTCCTCCAAGTCATCAACATCTATCTGCTCAAGATCATCTTGTACCACACTTGTGTGAATTAAATTCTTTGCAACAAATGCATTATATGACTCTGTAAACATTGAAAACAAGGCATGTGTTTCACTGCCTTGACCATTTCCACCACTAGTATGAGGTACATTCCCATTTGCCATTGAGGCAGAATCAGTGTCATCAATCAGTTGCACATTGAATCTTTGCTGATTTCCAAGATTACTTGTGCTACCTCCAACAAAAGATTTTGGAGTATCAGCATTAAGCTCAACTGGTTCTTCAATAATGGGAATTTGCTGTTGATTCTTGGTAGTCAAATTTCCCATGGGTGCAATCAATGCATTTGAAACATTGAAGCAAGGTCTTTCCTTCTTAATCATCTCATTTTTTATCATCTCAATATCAGCTGCCTGACGGAAGCACACCACATCAACCAATTTCAAATCATTGAAGTTGTGCTTCTGAAGGATGAAATTGCAAGCAGTGTACCACTCCTTTGGCATTGAGTTGAGCAGCTTGGTATTCAAGTCAAAGTCAGTCATGACATAGTATGTGGTTCTGAGATCATTCACTATTGCTAAGAACCTTTCAAGTATAGACTTCAACCTTTCTCCATCTTTATACTTAAACCTCTCTAACTGTTGTTTCAGTCTCTGCTTCTTGATGTTTTTGAGCTCAATGTTTCCCTCAAACATTTCAAGTATTCATCATCATCATCATCATCGTACTCAGTATATCCCACCAATAGCAATGCTATGGTAGGGTCTGAGGAGGGTAAGATGTAGACAGCCTTACCTCTATCCCATAGGGATAGAGAGGCTGCTTCCGGTGAGACCCCCGGCTCGATAGTAGTTTTGCATCATGCCTTGGCCATAAGGCACATAGCACTCAATCATCGGGACACCGGCTGATCGGTGCATGTGCCCTTGTCTTTCGGCTATCAACGCCACCACATGATGCCTGATTAACCTTCCGCCACTTTTAACGTTATTTTCACGAGATTAGTAAAATAACGTCAAAATTAGTGCAATTTTACTTTTGCCCACCCGAGGGTTCACACATATATACATTATATGCGCGCACCGCAAGCAGGGCGTAAAACATTTCAAGTATTGCATCATACATTTCCTTGGCAGTGGTATGATGTGCAACCTTGGTAAGTATCTCCCAAGACAGACCTAACTTTAACATTGCTAAAGCCTTGTCATCTACTTTTCTCATTCTTTCCCTCACAGAAGCAACTGCTGCTGGATTTGCACCTTCCTCAACATTGCTTTGTGGATCATTCCTGATTGAGTTCCACATATCAACATCATTATGGCAAACGGCTGCTTCAAACAAGACCTTCCATTTTGTGAAATTTTTCTGTTCATACAGTCTAGGAATCTTGTTAGTAGACACTTATTGTTCTTCGTAACCAGACATTTTTATAAATCAAAAATAGTTTCTTTGTAAAAACAGAGTTCAAAAATAATCAGATCTGAAAACCGGTTGCTCAGATCTGATGTGTCTGATGCTATTAGAACAAGATTTATATATAAAAATTAATGCTTTAAACAAAATAAGGAAGAGAAAACACCAAAAGACTGTAGATCTGGAAGAAAAAATGAAGAACAGAGCTGCTGATGTCACTTTTCAATGGAACAGTGGTCTCTTTACGTCATCTTTCTTCAAATCTTCAATCAGCAACAAGAATCTTTCCAAAATAGGAGCAACAAGCTCTGATACCACTTTTCAGGTCCTCAATTTCAGCTAGATCTTACTCAAATCATGTCATAACTCACACAAATGAATGTGTCAACAAGAGATTGATGACGGGTTGCTATATTTAGAAAGATTAATGTTTGTTAAAGGCGGAATCAATAAAAAACAAGGCAATTGCTATCAATAATCAAAGGTAACTAACACACACAAGATTCACTCAAAAGGTTTCCATTCATACAAAGTTCATCATACAAAAGGATAATCGATTTTGATTTCTTGATAGGAAAGTTATGTCCGTACTATTCTAAGACAGCCGTCACACTCAATAATATTCTCTCTGAATTAATGAGTCTGTCTGCCTTTTGTGTCGCAGGAGGTGTGCCCTAAATTATTCTATTTATAGGCCTGGCACCTCCTTTACAGCTGTCATTCCTTCTAGAAACCCTAAATGCTAAATCATATTCAAATTACATATTCAGAATTATTCTAAGTGTAAAACAAGTCTTCTGGGTACGCTTTGCAACAATATTCATTTTCCGAGTAGACTCTGTGCTCTGCCTTCCTTCACCAAGTAAAATACTCACCGGGTAGACTTCAATCTTCTTGACTTTGCCAGACTTTTCCCGATAAACCCTTACGAGCAACCTTGTTCTTCAATGGTCCATTCAACTCTTTCCTAGAAAATAACTTATTAGCAAAGTGTGCTCAGCAGCACTGTTCCTTGCTTGAGTTGAACCTTGCCCAATGTTACTTAGAGATATTCCATTAAAACATCAAGTCTACTTGGACCACAATTATTAATGAATACCTTGCCCGGTCTTCCAATCACTTGGCTTCATGAGCTTGGTTAGCCAAAAGCTTACTCGGGAGTGAACTTTACTTGGCTTTGAAGAACAGACTTGCTTGATAAAATGAACCTTGCCCGGATTAGCATAAACTAGTGAACCTTGCCCGGTAATACACTAATTTGCAAACCCTGCTCGGATATCCACTAAAGAAGACTTCTTGATTATAACCTTGCTCGATAGACAACATATCGTACCCGGCTAAGTAAAATCTTGCTCGGAGGTCTAAGGTGTGCCCGGATCCATACTTAGCGAATTCTGAGGAGGTTGAGAAGATTCCAATCTTCCATATATCTCACTTTGGTCAAATCTTTGACTCAACAATCTCCCCCTAGATTGGAACACCTCAGCTGACCCAAAACATTTCTATGGTTACTTACACTTAGTCAAAATACAAATCAAATTAAAGTCAAATTACATATTCAACAAAACATAATCAATTACATAATCAGAATTATGTTCGAAGACATTACATGACAAAGCCTAATCTATGAATCTTGTCTTTTCCTTGCATTGTGGACGGCTTTTCATATGTTTACTATCACTGATGCAGCTCTCAGCCTAAAGATATCAAGGATTTGGTAGTGAGGATGACTTTCTGGTATGACCAAGTCCCTTATATCCATCAGATCCTCATCATGCAAGTAAGTCAAGTCTTCATCCTTCTTGATTATCCCCAGTACTCTTCTATCTGAGTTTCTCAACACATAATGGCCTACATCTTCCTTGTATTCAATCTCAGTTATGATGCCATTTCTTTGAACTGTGTAGTTGGGGCGTGTCATTATTTTTTCAAGACTGATACATGTATTCATCTTTGATAAAGGATTCCTTTCTCTGACATTCGTCTTGTAGTTCAGTTCAGCACTGTCCATTTTCTTTAACTTTTCAGTCCTTCTTGATCTGTGAAGTTGAATTGTTTTCCAGCTTCTTTTCTCTTTGAGGAATGGGAATCCCTTGTTGGCTTCATTCTTCAAAAATTTTGAGAGATCATTCAACTGTCTTCCATCCATCTTGTTTCTGTTTCTGTAGTCATACAAATTAAGTGTGGCCATTCTTTCCAATTGTTCTTGAGTGTATTCATAAAAATCACTCCTCACAACTATGTCTCTCAATTGTCTGCTTTCCATAATCACTCTCAGACATTCAGACACAGAATCATAGTAGAGTTCTCTTGGAAGATCCACATTTGATTGTGGTCTTGTAGTTCTTTGGAATTCAGATCTACTTGATTCACCTCTCCCACCTTGTTGATGTTTTCTTGAAATTGGAGGCCTGAATGGAATGGACTTTTTGGGTTTTCCAAGCTTCAAGTTGAAGGTGTTGATGTAGATTGCCTCTACCATCTCAGGTGGAAGGTTAGCAAGATTAATAAGATTGTGTCCTGCTTGTTCATTAAGAAACAATATTAAGATCAATATGGATCATGAAACTTGTACCTGAGGTTTACCCCGCATCCCTCTTAGCTTTCAACTCCTTGAGATAGGTCGGACAGTTTCTCATCCAGTGACCTATCTCCCCACAACCAAAGAACGGATCCTCAGCGCTAACCTTTAGCTTTTTGGGTTTTGGTTCCACCTTTGCCTTTCCCTTGAACTTTCCCTTGACTTGTCCTTTACCACTAGCAACCTTTGCCTTGGGTTCTGGATGATGCCTGTTCTTTAAGCCACCCTCATCGATCGCATGAACGGGTAAAACCTTTTTACCCATGCCGGTTTCGGCTGTCTTAAGCATTGCGTGAAGCTCACCAATGCTTTTGTCCCATCCGTTCATGTTGCAATTCATGACGAACGTCTCAAATTTCTTAGTTAAGCCATTGAGGATCAAATCCGTGGCTAACTCTCTTGAGATGTGACAATTAAGCAGTTCAAGCCGATCAATGTGGCTTTTCATCTTAAGTACATAAGATGAGACAGATTGGGTTTCTTCCATACGACATGCATGAAACGCTCGAACCGTTTCGAAGCGTTCCACCCTTGCTTGAGTAAGGAACATTTCCTTAAGCTGGGTGATCATATCATATGCCCCATGATTCTCGAATTCCTTTTGGATCTCGGGAATTTTAATCGTCAATACCCTTTAATTTCTCCAAGACAATTAATGATTAAAATCTAGAACCCAACGTTTCATTCAAATAGTAGTTAGGTGACCTTTATCCCACTATTCAAAATAACAAGGTAGTCAACATTTGACCATTGCAACCCTTTGCAACTCCTAGTTTTATGGGATCGATTAAACATCATATGTTTAGTTGGCATGTTTAATCCCATCAACACCTTTGTACGCCATGCTTCGGTGACCATATTCACATGGTTTCCAAATCAAGTTGTCCTACTTATACACACGTGTGAGTTTACAATACAAGTGGTTAGGTGACTTTTATCCCATAAGTATTGTAAATTCATCTCAAGATCACAAGTTTTCTTAAATGTGGTTTGGTGACCTTTATCCCACATCAAGTCTCCAAGTGACTCGAGTGTTGTATAAAAGGATGGTGTTCAACTTGTTTTCAAAAGGGATTTAAGTTTTCAAAATTCTAGATTGGAAAACCTTTATAATGTACCTTCTATTTGCATGCATACATTCAAATGTATGGTTCCCTTTGAAAACCAATTTTCAAATTCCTTTTAATAAAACCCATTTTATTATGAAATCATTAATAGTTAATAAAACCAATTATATAACTTAATAATTTCAAAGGAATCACTTTTATGCTGGTTGTCGATTTTAATTGTTAACGTCCAAAAATGATAAATAAATAAACATAAATCAACCACACAATAATAAAATACAATCACATGTTCATAACCTTAGCCACCTAAAATTTGACAACACTTTTTGACCGAAACAAGTATGTCATAAGGTCTTTCCTAAGGGACAAGCATGACACAAGGTATGAGATGGTGAACTCCCACTTGACTCCGCATCCTTATGCTTCAAGCGTTCAATTCTTGTTGTGATCCTTCTTCTTTATTTAGGCTTCCACTTGGGCTCCAACCACAATGGTGTTGTAGTTGCATCTTCTTTTACAAAATATATCCTAATAATTTTTTGTCTAATTAAAGAATTACAACTATTCTACTTATTATTACAAACCATTTGAAAGAATAAATAGATTACAAACCCGAGTAAAGAATATAACAAATAAATGCATACATCACAACAAGTCTCTTCAATATACACAAGGTCATGGCTAGGTTATGAACATCCAACACAAGTAGGTCAACCTTTGACCAAACAGGTTCCCCTTTTCCCTTAGTTCTCGGCCTAAAACAGAAAACACATAGTTCTCGGCCAGTAGACCAAAGCTTCAGAGTTTTCGGCCTGAAAGCTTTGGTTCACAGAGAACCTATTGTTCTGGGTTAACACCAAGAACTAAGGGAAATGGGGAACCTGTTTGGTCTACTAAGAGAGGGAGAGCCGGCCAACATGGGTGGGGTTTTCCCCAAAACCAATTCCTTTTTTTCTTATTTTCTTTTAAACATATATGTATTATCTATCCATATAATTAATATTTCTCTCAAACATAAATTATCCATATAATTTATTTTACACACAATTGCAAATATTTAGAAAACCCATTTTCCAAATATTATAAGTGTTGATAATCGTTATTTAAATCATATCAAATAATAATTATCGTGGCGTTTGTCTAGCTTGTTATTGGGTATGACCCGACTTGGATCATAACGTACTAGCCACATCAACTCTACTATGTGTCTTGGGCAAATCGATTCCAACAAATGACAGGCTATCACATTTTTGACTTTATTGTCAATATTTTTTTTTTATAACTAACACCCCTTTCAGCTTGGCTAGTTAAATTTAAATCTCGTACTCTTTCTTACTTGTTTGTTTTAAAGTATACCAATGCACTAATACAAGTAAGCACACGGCCTTTTAAGCTTTATTTTTTTTACTTGATATGGGACTAAAAGATCATTGTACTATCATCTTCCCTGTTTTCTTCAAAAACTCATTTTGAGGAGCGTTTTTCAATGTTATTGACATTTTATCGTATCTTAATGTTTTTGGCTTTTTTTTATATTGTTTTTGATTTTTCTCAAAATTTCTCCGCCTAAAATTAAAAACATATTTTTGAATTTTTAAAGAAACAAATATTTACAAAAACAAAATTTGACTCTGAAGAAGGGTTTACACGAGGTCCGAATCCATAATCTTGGGATCACTCCCTTGGCCACTGCCAAAATTATTTATACCATTAACCTTCAACAAATATAAAAACCTATTTTTATCAAAAACAATAGTAAAAAATATCGGGCTTTTTGTTCATCGGTGTGAATTTTGTCTACGGTTATAAACTTCTTCTTGTAACAATCATGGACTATGTGATACTATATTTCAAAATGTAATCACACTTCTGTTGTTGAATCCAAAGAACTTGAGAACATTAACTAGAGGCAGCGACATACTCAGCTTCATAGGAAGACAATGACACGGTTGTTTGCTTCTTGCATTGCCATGTGACCAACCTACTACCGAAGAATTGACATCCAGCAGATGTGGATATGGCGTTCGACTTATAGCTTCCATAATCTGAATCAGAGAAAGTTCTTAACACAAACTCATCCTCCCTAGGATACCAAAGACCGATTCCTGGACGTCCTTTTCGATAACGAAGTATCCTCTTGACAATCATCAGTGTGATACTTTCAGATTGGATTGATATCAGGTACACAAACAGGTAGGATACATGATGTTCGGCCTTGAAGCAGTCAAATACATGAGAGAGCCAATCATGGATCGGTATAATGTTTGATAAACCTTCTCCCTAGTGGTATCAGGACCAATCCCATGGCTTAATGGTAGTGGAGTACTGATTTTCATTGAATCGGCCACGTTGAACTTCGCTAGGATTTTGTTGATATACTTCATTTGGTGAATGAAGATACCATCGGGTAACTATTCAACCTGAATCCCTAGGAAAAATTTCTTCTCCCAAAACTGATATTATCCACATATACTTGAACAATCAATAAATGTGATGTGATGTGCATGTGTAGTTAAAAAGTTATGGAGGATTGGGATTTTAGCTTTCGCACAAGATCATGTTTTAAGTTTATAATAGCGATTTCTACTAAGACTAAACACACACAAAATAGGCAAGTGTACATATCGTATTTGTAGAATAGTATTGGTAGGAACCAAGTATCGATCCGTGGAAACAAATATTTCTAATAATAAATCTTCGTTTTAACTTAATCGGAGAGGATAATCATTTTGGGGTTGATTTTTAAACTTTCATAAAATAACACACATATATATATATATATATATATATATATATATATATATATATATATATATATATATATACGTATAGGTTAACAAGTAGAGAGATTCTAAATGAGTAATTCAATTATATGAAGGTTACCATCTAAGATTAAGAATCCACTCCATTCTTCCTTGATGATTATAAAGTAAATATGTGATAAACTTGCCGTAATAATGTATGATAGAATAGCTCCTCATTTCTAAGTGAACATATCTTATAACATAAAAGAAAGTAGCATGCATATTTTCAAGTCAACCCTTGCTTAATTTCATGTCTACCATGAGATTGTCAATTTAAGTAGGCAAGTAGTTTAGTAAAGTAGAAATATTATGATTGACTTCGATTTCTCAAATACCAATTCTAACAACTTCGGGTGTTTATAGTTTATCACAAAACCTCCCCTTGTAGGTCATAATTACACATTCCTTTAACATATGATTTCTTTAACTAGTATGATAACCTAAGCAATCGTGTTAACAATGTTATTTTAGAATTATCAACACTAGAGAAATAGAGCATAGCTTATATCTCATCATTTCTAAGTACAATATAAGGATCTATGTTTTATCTTGGATACGTTATCAAACTATTCTTTTTACCATTTCTAGTTTCTAAGAACATGAGTGAATCATGAATGGTTGTTAATCATCATCCTTGATTTGTTGAGTTAAAGTGAGAAAAAAATTTTCATCAAAGGATAATTGCAAGATAACCATGTATTTTACAAAAGTAAATCACCTATTTAAGATAATCATCAAGTAAAACAAAGCTTTTTCAAAGAAATTCGATGGTAAATGGAGTTTAGCTCATAATAAGCATGGTTATGAACATCAAACGAGATGAAGATAACAAACACATGATAAAACTAGAACAATCTAACCAAATGTGGATGAATCTTCCTTCTTCAATTGTGATGGATAATGATGATTATAACCTCCAAGCCTTCAAACTCTCCTCAAGACCTTTAATGTGAGTGTAAAGTGGGTATTTTTATAAGAGAAACCCATATAGAATTCTATTCAAGCACACAAAATGAATTCAATATGCTCCACTATTTATAGGCTGTCTGGACACTCAGGCACGGCCACGCGCTCCATGAGGCACACCCCCGTGTCCAGCTGTCCCCTCGCATTTAATGCTCTGTCAAATCGTACATGCTAACTCACCACGGCGGGCGTTCTCCATATGGTATGGCCCCGTGTTTTGGGTTTTTTTATTTTTTCTTTTGTATTTTCTGAAAGGTGACCACTGCCCCCATGTTCTCTGAAGCACGCCCTTGTGTTAAGCAGCGCAGTATTTTGTCTTTTCTTGCAGAAGAAAGCATGGGGGCGTGTTCCCTGAAGCATAGGAGTGTGTTTTGCTGTTTTCTTTGGTTTTTATTGATTTTTCATTGGCTTTTCATTCGTTTCTTCGTTTGAGGCTTGGATTCACCTGAAAATACGTTTTAACATGATAAGTAGTTATTTGAACTATATTATTTGATAGAAGTTGCAGTTTTTAGAGATTATTTGATGCTAAAAAGATGTATATTTCTATATAAATCAAACATCCCCACACTTGAACCGTGCTTGTCCTCAAGCAAGCTACTTATAATAGCTTAAACATATCCAATAGAGTTTCATGAAAATGTGAACAAAATAACCAACCTTAAATCATAAGAATATATGTAGTGATATATAAAAAGGTGATTTCTTTTTATGAGCTTTGGTTTATGCAAAATGTCACATTCTCACAATGTTCACTCACACTCGGTTTTATATATGATCATACTTGTGATATATGTATGTGAACAGTCTTAGCCAAAATGTGACATGTGATAAATAAGCTTGTAACAAGTTAAAATCTCCCCCTTTGTGAAGGGTTGAATAGATCAGAAGGTAATATGGGTTGATTTGTGTGAGTAGGGATTTGGTATTTTGTGGTGGTTCAATGGTTTAGGTTAATAATGGTGAGGATGGTAAATACAACTTTTTCTGATTGTCGGGAATCTTAAGATGTCTTCAATGGTAAGCTCTTTTCTCCCAATTGCTGATTTTTTGTTTTACAGCAAACCTAGTGATTCGTTTAAGGTCAGATCGTCAAGACAAGTTTTTTCGAGGATCTGAATCAGTTCATCCTCAATCCTGTTCTGAACATAATCCCCAACTCTAATAGATCGTTTGGCTTTAAGCCTAAGAGCCCCCACCCTCATTAGTTCAGTATATTCATATTGAGACTGAGTTTGACTTTTTCTACACCTTCCATTAGAGTTCATGGGACCACTTTCCGCATCCTAAGCATCGTTCATATCTTTTTGCTCTTCTTTTCATTGCGCTTTTGGAAACTCCATAAAATGGTGGTCTTTGTTCGTCTTGGCGACACTTTTTCCTCACCTCATAGCTAAAGAGAAAAATTCTCTCCCTAAGTTCTAGAGGCAACCTAGGTTTTGCGAAATATATGCAGCAAAGGAAATTGAAATCGAAAGAATGCATTTCCAGTTATTTAGGGTCTGCCGGTAAAAGACTAGTGTTGTATTTTTCTGGTGAGAGGGATAAAGTGGTAAGGTTTTTTGGATAAGGTTTTTGGATTTTGTATTTTGGAGAATGGTTTGAGGGATTTGTGATAAAATTACCTTCTTCTTTATACAACGCTTCGTGCGGTCTTGAAAATGAATACCTGAGACAAGTTCTAAATCACATGAAACATATGACTCACTCAATGCTTCCAAAAAAATGTTAATCTGGCATGAGATTTATCTCACAGTAACGAATGGATTGGGTATATGCGCCATATTTTGCATAAATTTATTCTCCATATTACAAACTACTTTTTACATTTACACTTTTTAGTTATAGTAGATTTTTAGTTGGTTATTTGCAAAAACTTTTCTTGGATTTTCTTTTGGTTTTGTCATAAAAGTAGTCTTTGTTTGCTACAAAAAATTATTTAAAGATTCACAATAAGATTCATATGAAGTATGGTGGGTAAAATGGAAAGGAACTTTCCTACGGGCTAACGAAATTTTGATAGAGCATCCCTTGTTTTTTCCTCTGTTTTCCTTTAGTGTACCTAAAAAAAACTACACACAAACAAAAAATAACCAAAGCATAATAGTACTGAAAATTGGGTATGGAATCATCCACACCCCGCCCACACAGGATAAATAAGTCTACAGTCAAATGTCTTGGCTCACCCGGCCATAACAAACATCAAACAAACAACCAAATAAAATTGTCTCAAACAAACGTAATAATAATTTTATCAAATACTACCACCCAAACCCATGCCCATACCCAACCTATCATCGTCGATGCTCGTCAGTTATCCGGATGTTCCGGGTCTAAGGGTCCCCAATGCCAATCCATGCGCTCACCTAACCGATGAATCTCCCGCCTGGTCTCCACGTACTCTGTGGCACGCTGTGCGTCAGATGCAGTGATCTGTCCTGATAACATGTCAATAGAGATGGAAGAGTGAATCTGAAAACAGTCAATGAGCCCATATAGCCCCTTAAAAGAGTACTGGCTATGATATTAAAAGTTGGGGCCGGCACCTGATGATGATGGGCCGCCCTGTTGTGAGTAAGTTCGGCGGCGGGTCTGTCGTGGCGGTGATCCAGTCCTCCTCTCAGGTACGTCTTGAATGGCCGTGTAGGTGGGGTTCTCGGGATCCAGATCTGGTTGTAGGCATCCTGAAACCTCCACTTTAGTGGGTTTCGTTCAATCTATTGGACCATTTGCATACTGATACAAAAGTTGAGATCGAGTGCAATTGGGTTAGGACTTCGTGTTCCTTCGTGATCTGTACTATAGGCTTTGTAGAGCTTATGAATTCAGGCATCACCAAAGATTGGGGTATTGGGGCTTTTTGCATTCGTGTTTGTTTTAAATAGCTGACAGAATAGGTAAGTGATGTTACATGTACCTCGTTCTTGATGCATCATAGGGCCCACAAATCCCTTAGCCCCACGACCCCCTCGCTTTGGCCACGTTGTGTCACTATGTGGCTCAACAAGTGGTGAATGTAATGCATCAACAAGTCGCATAGTGCGGTGCTTTTGGTGATGCTTTGTATATAACTTTCATTCCCATAGCTCAATTGTTCCCATGTCTCAAATCTGGTGCTCCCTGCTTCACTCGTCTCTTGATCATCCTCGTCCGAGAAAGTCGTCCCTGCCTCATTCTATAAAGCAGAGTCGGTTTCCTCGGACGTGTAAATACCCATATCAACTCCTAACTGTGTGACCGAAGTGTTATACCATGCTCCACCGATTCGGAACTGGATAGTTGTGTCTTCCTACATAGACAAATCTTTTGTTTTTGTTGAGAACGAAGCTAGAAATTCCTTGGTAGTTCGGCTACCGATTTACCCTTTTGTCTAAAGACACGTTCCCATGACCCTTTGACAAGCCTGTTTTACCTTCCCAGTTGATTCACTTGTTGCAACGTGTTGGTACATGCGTAGAAATTCGGTTTCAGATATCGTTTGTTTAAGTATCTCATCCTTTGTCGGGAGACATCATCCCATACTGTGCCCTCTGGAAAGATCAAGAAAGCATGCACATCATCCCCATACTCAGCCATCTGAAATTTAGAACAAGATTAGGAGGATAATCACAAACTTTAACTGAAAATATGGAAGATAAGCTAAACCATGCCCCTGTGCTTCAAGAAGCACAGCCCCATGTTTTGGGATTTTGGCATATTTGACTAATTTAACCAATTTTGACCTTTGGTTGACTTGCAGTTGACCATGGGGCGTGTTTCACATGAATACTATCCGTGCTTTTAATCCGAATTTTGAAAGTGTTATGATTCGAACTTGAATTTCAACTCGGTTCTAGGAATTAATCATCTGGGTTCGATTTATATGGTAGGGTTGTTCAAATCCTGAACCTGAACGATTTTCCTTCAAAAACTCTTTCAATCCTATGTTCTGATCGGGTCAAATCTCTTTTCACAAATCAAAACCCTAGGCTATAACAATTAAGCATCCTATTATTCGGGTTTTAACCCGAATAAATCAACAAATAGGTATGTATTCAGACATGGGGATCCCTTTCAACCCGATTTTGACGTATAATGGTGAATTAAAACCATAGAATCACTAAATTGACATACCTTATGCTGAGATTTGAAGGATTTAAGCAAAGATTGTAATGAAGGGTGTTGGGTCGCGGAGTGTGTTCTCTAGGGTTAAGTTATGAAAAATTTTGTGTTTTATAAAAAAAACCGTAACTGCACTGTAAGGTGGGGCACGGTCCCGTGCTTGGTGAAGCACGGCCTGTGCTGTAGGCTGTAGCCAGGTCATTTTTGTTTATTTTTTATTATAACGAGATGGGGCATTTTTAATTAATTTTTCTGAAGATTGAGGTTAAAAACATAAAATCCTATGAAATTCCATTTACTTCTTAAACATTACACCGAAATTAAAATAAAATGAACCAAGAAACATAAGAACTAGCTTAATCGATAACAAAGCCTAGGTAAGCAAAACAAGGCTTTTCCTACTCAAAACTACTAACGACCACCATTCACGAACAAGTCTTGAATGTATGGTGGGGCTCTCTTGGATTCCAAGAGTTCGGAAAGCTTTTTTTTTAGCTCTCCGATTTCCCAGTTAAGAAAGTTGAGCTTGAAGTCCACATCCTTGTTGTGACTTTCAATTATGTGGAAGTTCTCGAACCTCAGTAGTTCAATCTTGTTTGTCAGTTCGATCAAGTGAGCCTTCGCTTGAATGTTGCTCTCGACTTGGTCCTTCACTACACTTTGGAACCTTGTGATTTCTTATTCAAGATATGATGAATTTTCACCATTCTTGAACTTTCTCACTGGTTTCCATTCCATTCTTTTGTTAGCCGAGTGGGATATTTTTTGTTTGGTATGAATGGAATAGCTAAGTGTGTTTGCAACATATAGAGGGACAGGTCGTCGAGCACGGCCCCGTAAAACATGTTACACGGCCCCGTGTTTTTGAGGGAATAAATGTTTCTGATTCAGACAATTGTACGAATTCAGCGCGTATCATGCTGAAGATTCTTGGGTGACCACGGCCCCATGTAAAAGGATGCATGACCAGTGCTTTTAGTCACTGGAACTTTATCTTTGAATTTCAGCAAAACGTGAGAGTAGGAACTTTTGGAACGATGTTTAAGATGTTAATTAAACACATTTTCCGAACTAAAATTACTTTCACTAATAAAAGGTCCTAAACATATAGTCGGGATAAGCCTAAATATCCTAAAACATGAAATTAAGTCGGGATAAGCCCGAAAGTCCTAAACTTGTGCCTAGTGCACTTGATTACACATAAAAAGATAAAAACGAATCTAGATTCCACTGAATGGGTCTCCTCCATCGAACGGCCCGGGTGGAGGAAAGTAGGTGAAACGAAGGACTTGAAACTTTAACTGTTCGTTTATGTATCGTAATTCCATCTTCATACTTTCCACCGACTCGGTGAGTTGAATGAGATGCATCTCTGCGAGGATATTCATTTCAGTGAGTTCCTTCACGAACTCTTAGAGTTTGAGTAGTAGCTCAGTTTTGGAAATGTGTCGGGTTTCATTTCTCGGTTGGTGAGGAACGGGAATTTCATTGCTTATCTCAGTAGGAATTTTGGTGTTTCAGAGGTGAGAGTTGGTGTTTTCGTTGGTGCAAGAATTGCATTGGCAAGAGATGTAATTTATAGCCAAATAGTTGCCCGACACGGTCCCATGTTTCTGGGAACATGGCCCCGTGCTTCAGCCTGACAATTCTTTTACGAGTCAGACTGACTGAGATTTTTTCAGCGAACATTCCGGCCGGCAGTTTATGGCACTGGACCATGCTAACTAAAGCGCGCCCCCGTGTTTTGATTATTTTTTTAAGCAAAGGAACATATATACAAGGCCCGGTTTAATGAGGGTCTTGGCCAGATCCTACTTCCAGTATGTTCATTGGTTCTGATGGAGGATAACTACCTCTGAGACGGCCTCGAATGGTTCGTCTATGTATGGCTTCAATCAATGTCCATTAAATTTGAACTTGTGGCCGTCAGAATTTGAAATATCAACTATCCCATAGTCAAAAAGTGTTTCAACTATGTATGGGCCAGTCCAAGGAGATTTCAGCTTTCTTGGGAAAAGACGTTAACGTGTGTCATATAACAGTACACGATCGCCAACTTGAAACTCTTTGTTTCATTTTAAATGGGCGTCGTGTAGACGTTTAGTTTTTTTTTGTATGACCAGGAGTTTTCATAGACCAGTGCTCTTAGTTCTTCTAGCTCATGAATTTGATCTTCCCGGTTTTTACCGGCGGACATTAGATCGAAGTTCACTACTCTAAGAGCCCAGTAAGCTTTGTGTTTTAGTTCTACCGGTAGATGACATGCTCTACCATAAACAAGTTTGAAAGGTGTTGCTCCTATGGGGGTTTTGTATGCCGTCCTAAGGGCCCACAAAGCGTCATCTAACTTTCTACCCAATTTTTGTGATTCATCCCAATAGTTCTTTCGGGGATCATTTTTATCCCTCGATTCGAGACTTCCACTTGCCCACTGGTCTGTGGATGATATGGTGTTGCCAAACAGTGGTGAACTCCATATCGTACTAAGACTTTGTCCATTAGGGAATTGAAGAAGTGAGTACCTATGTCGCTGATTAAGGCCTTTTTAGTACCGAATCAGGAAAATACCTTTTCAGAAATCGTACAACAACCCGACATCGTTAGTGGGAAGAGCATGTGATTCTACCCATTTAGATACATAGTCGACTGCTACTAGGATGTGTTTATTTCTGAATGAGTTAGGAAATGGGTCCATGAAATCTATTCCCCATACATCAAAGACCTCAAAATTTAATTCCCTTTTTGAGCCATCTCAGCTGAGATATTCCTGGCTCTTTGACAAGCATCGCATGCTTGGATCAAAGCATGGGTGTATTTGTATATGGTGGGCCAAAAGAATCTTGCATCAAACACTCCTTCATGCCAGTGCTTGAGAATATTTCAAGGTTTCCTTTCCTGATACACACCTAAGAACAACTTGATCGGCACCTATCCTAAACAAGTAAGGATATTCCCAGAAGTAGAACTTAAGGTCGAAGAAGAATTTCTTCCGTTGTTGATGAGTTAGCCCTTTTCTTATGATTCTACAAGCTAGATAGTTCGCGAAGTCGGCAAACCAAGGAATTACATCCTCCTCTTTCATGAATGCTTGGATATGCATGAGAACTTCATGCGGAAAATTATCATCAATAATGTCCTTGTGATGATCTTCTAAAGTTGGGCATTCTAAGCGCGAAAGATGGACTGCGGCTACATTTTCTACCCCTTTCTTGACCTTAACTTCGATGTTGAATTCTTGGAGTAGTAGAATCCATCAGATAAGTCTGGGTTTTGCATATTTCTTGTTGAAGAGGTATCGTATGGCGGCATGATCGGTGTAAACAATGGTTTTAGAAAGAACTAGGTAGTTCAAAGATGAAAATTACGGCTAATAACTCTCTTATAGTTGTGGTGTAATTTTCTTGTGTGTCGTTAAGTGTTATACTAGCATAGTAAATTGGGTGAAAAAATTTTTCTCTGCGTAGTCCGAGTATGGCTCCAACTGCAAAGTCACTTGCATCGCACATGATTTCAAATGGAATGGTCCAATCGGGTGTAGTCATGATTGGTTCGTTGAGAAATTTGTTTTTTAATACATACTTCAGAGAAGACGAATGATGCATCCTTCTCCGGAAGTATGGTCATAGGTCTAGCAATTTTAGAAAAATCTTTTATGAAGTTGGTGACTGAAGTTCGGATATGGTTTCTGTTTTTGCCCTATCAATTTCCAGTCCTACTTGGGATATGTTATGACCAAGAGCAATGCCTTCTTTGACCATAAAGTGGCATTTTTTACCAGTTGAGTACTAAGTTAAATTCTTCACAACTAGCTAACATTTTGTCTATGTTTTTCAGACAATGATCGAAGGAGTCTCTAAGGACTGAGAAGTCATCCATGAAAACTTCGATAGAGTGTTCGATCATTTCATGACAGATGGCCACCATGCAATTTTGGAAGGTGGTCGGAGCATTACATAGTCCAAATGGCATTCATCGGTAGGCAAAGGTTCTATACAGACATGTAAAGGTAGTTTTCTCTTGATCTTCGGGAGCAATGGGAATTTGAAAGTATCCGAAGAATCCATCAAGAAAACCGTAGAACTTATTTCCAGATAAACATTCAAGCATTTGATTGATAAAAGGAAGTGGAAAATGTTCTTTTCTTGTGGCATCATTAAGCTTCCGGTAGTCAATGCAAACTCTCCATCCTGTGATGGTCATCATTGGTATTAGCTCGTCCTTCTCGTTCATTACTACTGTCATTCCTTGTCACACCCCGTTAAGCGAATTGCGGAAGCGCAAAACGGAAATGCAACAGATACAACTGGTATCAAATACATTGTTCATAAAGAAACATTACTAATTAATTTACAATATATTACATCGTTCTAATATCTTTTACAGACTAGGTGATACAATCAAACCGGTTCTTCAATTACTTTACTTCTAACTCAAATGCCCACGACATCAATCATCAGTCAGACATGTAACGTACAGGAAATTACTTCTCATATCTGATTACCTGAAAAGCATGTTAAAACAGGTCAACTACGAATAGTTGGTGAGTCTCATAAGTTTAACGAAATCAGTTCTGCGTACCACACAGTCATAGTTTGTAGTTTGTATGTACGCGCGTATGTAAAATATGTATTTACGTTTGTATAAATATGTACAGCCATATCCTTGTGTGTGCATATGCACACATGTAAGTTTATAATATAAATTCGAAATTTCAGTAAAATCGTGATTGTTTGTTCGTACTACCTGTTTCCAATTTCCGTGTTTAACCAACCACTGTGGACCCCCTTCCTCCCACAACGGTTCCACATAAACTCAACCACTGTGGCCCTCCTTCCGCCCACAACGGTTCCGTGTTAAGATCAACCACTGTGGTCCCCCTTCCACCCACAATGATTCCACGTAAACTCAAACATTATATAGTGTACACGCAAATAATTAGTATATTCTACACATAGTATTTCCTACGGCTAATCACATAGCATGTATATAGACACATATACACATATAGTATTTATCACGTATTACCAAATACTGTGGCTCCCCATCCGCCCACAATACGCATAATCACATTATTTTCTTAACATTCATGTCATAATCAAGTTAGTTCGTTTAATAAGTTGCAGCAGAACTTGGCTCATAGGCCATACTCAACTTTAGTTTATAAGTTGCAGCAGAACTTGGCTCATAGGCCATACTCAACTTTAGTTTATAAGTTGCAGCAGAAGTTCGCTCATAGGCCATACTCAACTTTAGTTTATAAGTTGCAGCAGAACTTGGCTCATAGGCCATACTCAACTTTAGTTTATAAGTTGCAGCAGAACTTGACTCATAGGCCATACTCAACTTTAGTTTATTACTATTTTGGCCCCCCTTCCGCCCACAATAGCCCCATAATCATCACAGACCACGTTATCCCCATGGCCATTACAGACCACGTTGTCTCCAAAGTTAGTTATGTTTAACATTACATAACATGTTTGTATAAACCTGCTGTCACGTGTAATTTCATTATGTTTTGCAATTCGTATTATCTCCACTCAATATATCAATCAACGATAATAATCATCTTTCATCAGCACGTAGTCAATCATTATGTTTGTAGGGACTCTTCATATATAAATGTTCAGATATTTTATATCCTGAATCGTTTTCAGATAGATAACGTGTATAAACATGCTTTCCACCCCAAAAGTTCGTAAAATAGTTTAAAGAGTGGGGTCATGAAACTCACGGTTTTGTAGGCACTCAGTGCGAGATCAGCACGGGGTTCGTTTCCCTTGCTATCACTTAGTCCCTATAGTCCATATTATAATAATATTAATATTTTAATATTATTATAATCTCAGTATTAAACTGGGCTGTATAACTAATCTGGGTATTGCTGGTATGCCCAGAAAGTGGTTATAGGCTTAGGCTGTGATGTTGTTCAGTGTCTAATACTTAAAACCGAACTTGGCTCAGATTCCCGCTTTCCCAGCTGGGCCAAGTTGTTTGTTTACGCGTTCAGAAAACAGTTATAGGGAAATAAGCTTGGGTAAATGTATTGGTTAATAAAATGATTAAGCAATAAAGAATGATCACATACTAGGGTACCGGATTAGCCTCGGGGCCCGTTTCCGTTTATTCAGTTTGATTTCAGAAGAAACGCGCACAATCCATCCGGATTGTCCAGGTTTCTCATAGAAAAGTTTGTTTTCACTTAATTAGTCCAAACATATGATTTTTGATCACTCTTGGTGTTTTGATTTTCCCGCAGGTTCACTAGCCGCGAACTTGCCGGTTGTTATAAAAACTGAATTTGTTTAATATTCATATTAGCATAATTAATTAACCGTTAATCATTAAATTATGAAAATTTAGCCACTTATCAAATAAAATATGTAGATTTTTATAAAAATATTTCTGGAATTATTTATTGATTTATTAATTTATAAAATTCATTTTATCAGCTATATTTCGCCTGAAAATCGTCCGTTTATCCCAAACAACTTCCACAAATTCCACCAAAATTCCTGAATACTCAAATCATGTCCCAAAACAATCTATATCAATTCCAGAATGTAAACAGCTTGTTCAATATTCTTTTCGGCCCAAATTCGGCTATAAAAATTCGCACAAACGCATATGTACAAAACACCTTTAGACTTCTCCAAATGATCTCAAAATTCATATGTCATCAAAATACATAATATCTGAGTTCCCAGAAAAATATCATAATTTTTGAAGTATTGTAGCTATTTTTCCCAAATAAACGTCCCAATTCGGTAACAAATTCGCCAAATATTCTCGGATGGTCGAAAAATTACCAAATTTGAACAAGGACTTATTGACATAGTACCTGATGTCCCTGCAAAATTTCAAGTCCTAAAAATATGCACATCACAACCTTAACCTAAACAGCCCGTAATCGAGTAAATCGGCATTACCTTTGCGGTTTTGGTTCGTTTTCGCTCTCTTAATCCAATTTTCGGGTTCTTGTGCTTCTAAGCAAGCTAGGTACAAGTCCTATATCACAAACCAAGCAGGTTTCATCAATAAAACAGCCCTTTAACTTAGGGTTTCGGCTAGTGCACAAAAACGAACTTTTGAACCGTAAAAATGTCGTTTCAACCCTTTAATCCGTGTTTATGGCCAAAAAAACTATCAAACCAGGTTCCTCACCATGTGTATGATCAAAACATGTTTATGGACCATTTTTAGAGTTTTTACATGGTTAGGAATGATCTTTGGCAATTAAACAATGTTTATATAATACTAAACATAATTAAAATAAGTTAAAATGATGAAATTAGTAAAGTTTACCTAGGGTTTTAAGGTTGAACTTAAGAACAGCAGGAGTCTTGTTATTTTTCTGGAAGTAAATGGTCACAAAATATCTAAAGTTGCTTATGTAGGAAGTTTGCAAAAATAATAATCATAATATATATAAAAAATGGCGTACGGAATTTGGGTTGGCCCCCCCTTGGCCCATTATGGCCCAATAAACTGATTCTAAAGGCACAAATGCGAAAGCCCAGGTCCAAATTTAGTCCGGGTTCGGTTTTTGGCGCGAAAAACTTATCGGGTACGACAAACAGTGCGAAAACGAGTGTTTTTCGGCTGTTTTTGTGTAAATTTAAAAAAACATACCATACGTTTGTAAAAATCGAAAATATTTTCACGGATCGCTTAAAACATTTCAAGTAAGTGTTTGGTAAGTCTTTTTTGGCTTAACGGATGATACAATGCTTGGTTTGTAACTATCTTTCGCGTTTAATTCCATAGCGGGTAGTTAAACGTTCATGTTTTCGTTTAACTTGTTTGCTATCGAACTAAGGCCATATTACTAATATTTTAGCTTGCATAGATCGTATATCACTTATAGATGGCACCCTGGGATATCCGGACCATAACCAGACCCGTTTGGTTATTCGTTTGTTTGTTACGCAATAAGCGGTTAAACGCTTATTCGAGTTTGTAAGTACTAAGGTGTACTCGGTTTTGCCACGGATGTCATATTCTCCCCCTGTTAAGAAATTTCGTCCCCGAAATTCAATATACCAAATATGCTCTTTTTGGGGAAAATTTTATAATCATTTGTTTTGGAATTCGTTTTTCTGTTTCCGAACACGTTTGATTCCCCGTTGTGGATTCCACTGGATTTTATTCAATGAGATTTTATTGTGTCACAACTGTTTGATTTTCCCCACTCAGCATTTTCATGAGTCTCTTATAGAGTTTAGTTGTCTAAAAGTTTTCAAATAGTACTAATTCCGCCCTGTCAGTAAGGCACTCGTTTTGATTCGATATATGAAATATAGGGAGTGAAATAATTTTGTTTAATACGTTATGGGTTAACTTTCAAGGCAATTTTGTATAGTGCTATATATTTTAGAATTAACTCACCGTTCCTCAACTCAACTAACAACTTTCAAAATTTGATAACTTCTCGTATTTCTCAGTATAGCCCTCTTGTTAGCCTTAGGCAGCCTTCGGTTTGTTATTAATATTACGAGCTTTATTTATGGTTATCGAAATCAAATCGGATTTTGTATTTTGGGGGTCACCAATTTTTCCAATTTTAATAAGATGGCGAGTTACATTCTTGCTCGTATAATATAGTATATTACCACTTGTATAATATTATGATGACTGTTAATGTACGAGGATTGAAATTACTGGTCTCACTTTCCTCTATTGTTTGAATAGTTTATTTGATTTGATTGTTTTATAGAGGATTATAGACCGTGCTTAGGCCAATTAGGGATCTAAAATTTCATACACAATTCACCAAGAGTAAGATTTTGTTAAGGCGAGTTTTTTTTTTTTTTTTTTTACTTGGATAGTTGTTACAATTCGGAAGAAAGTATTCGGAGTGGATCAGTCAAGAAACAATCATTCAGCTGGCATTGCTTTCTCGGGATGTTTTAGGAATATGTGTTAAGAGATCCATTGTAGTTTGTTTCCCACTTCCAATGGGGTATCTCGAATTGTTGTAGCATCTCCGAGGATCTTTTGTATTCCCCGTTAACTTATAATAGTGCACACTTTACAACATATGTGCCTATGATTCCTTCATATATTTCGCTTGCATCTATATACCATTACTCAGTTTATCCGCACATCTGGCCTGACTTTTCCTTGTTCATCACTCAGTTATTAAGGCTATAAAAGTTTAAAGTTCAAGTTTCGGTTACGGATAGTATAGTTTTCCTCATCCGTGTTTCATCATTGGGGTACTAGGTTTTGTTCCGTGTACCTGATCACTTCTTTATCTAGAAGAGGCAGTATAACAGTTCTATTTCTATATATAACCTTCATTTGAACACAATTAACTAGTCCATACTGACTATTACACAATGACTCCTCACTTCCACCGGGAGTGCATCGATAGGGAATAGCTAGTTATTTAGGTTAAGAGGGTAGTTTTTCGAGTAATATGGTTAGTATTTATAGTCTTACTTTTGGTGGTTTCTATAGTATACAGAATTGTTATTTTACTAGACGGTATATTTTCCAAAGTAATAACTTGTAGGAACGAAACGTCTATTAGTGTCCGTAATAAATAAACTAAAGTATGTTAGGCATTACTAAGAACGTACCTGTCACTACATTTGTTCTATCCGGTTTATTCACAATACATGACCCCTAGTCGAGTTGGACGTCGATGTCGGTCCTTGCCTTTGTCTTTCCATCGCAATTGGGTTCAATCTAGGGCAGTCTTTCTTGATGTGCTCCATACTACCACACTCATAACAGGCATTACGGTTTATTATGGGTGGTTTTGGTAGACTGGTTGTTGTCGTGTTGGTTGCGGTTGGGGTAGTTGTGAGTCCTGGAGTTGGGTTGGTGGATTTAAAGTATTCATAACGGTTCTACAATTTCGGGCATAGTGTCCCACCTTCCCACATTTGTGACACACATTGGTCCGACATTCACCAACATGATGATAACCACATTTTCCACATCTAGGCAAAAGCCCGTTATACTTATTTTGCTTCACATCGGAACTGATCATAGCGTAATTTTGTATTGCAAGGCGCGCGCATTTATTCCGTTGTTTTTCTTGTATTCCCGCTCCATAATTGGTTCGTTTTGTACCAGATGATTCCCCGGGCATTCTTAATGAACCACTTCTAATCAAATCAGAAGTTACAATGCCGGCTTGTAATACGGCATTTTCGAAAGTTACAGGGCCAGTTGAATTAACCAAACTCCTGACTTCGGGGGCTAAACCCCAAATGTAGCGTTCAGTACGTTTAGATTCTGGAGTAACTAACCATGGGACTAGACGAGCCAGTTCGTTAAAGCGATGGGTATAATCCAAGTGATCTGCACCCTTCATTTCTAGATTCCAAAGTTCTTGCTCTAATTTCTGAATTTCGTTTATCAGACAAAAGTGTTTTATCATAAGATTTTTAAGTTATGTCCAAGACATACGATTGGTTGCCTCTTGTCCTTGAATTTGCACAACAGTATTCCACCACATTAGCGCGTGGTCTACAAATGTAGAAGTAGCAAATTTGACAATACAATCTGGTGGACAGTTAGTGATATTAATGATGGATTCAGTCTTTTCGATCCACTTTACCAGTCCATTTGGTCCTTCAGTACCGCTAAATTCCATAGGTTTACATAGCATGAAGTTCTTAAGTTGATATCCGTGTTGCGGGGGATTTTGATTGTTACAAATATTGTTCAAGTTCGGTGCATTATTTAAAGTAATATTGGTATTCAACGGGGGAGTATTAGTTGTGATAGTATCAGTATTTATCGGGGGAGCATTTGTGGTTGTATTAGTATTTGTCAAGGGATTAGTATTTACAACCGCGTTAGCGTTCGGCACTTGATATGTATTCATAGTTGTATGGATACCAGCAGCGAATTGTGCTGCTATTGTCGGAAGTACTGTTTGTAGTTGTCGAGCGATCATCTCGGCTATATCTGCCTCAGACAACATGTTTACTTTCTTCGGGGCCATTCTATAACAATAACCAGTTATCCAACAATTAACAAAATTAACATACACTAATGATCACAAAAGGAATTACAATAACAAGTAATCAGGTATTTCAATTAACACGTATATATCACACGGGTTTGTTCTCGAGTTTGAATACTAAGGATAATATGTAAAGTTAGCCTAACAAAGGCCAATGTTTATATATATATATATATATATATATATATATATATATATATATCAAAAGTTGTCACCTAGTGACAAGTAATTGTAATCCAGTAAGGGTAAGTGTTTGTAATGAAATATCCAATGCGTCACCCATATCAACATAGCACCCTACCAGATGCTTGCATGGGGTATCGAAGGCTATATACAACAATATCGTACTACCCTTATCTATCTAAGTACACATTATACAATTATATATGGTTTACAACTTGCCCGAAAATTATTCCGGTACGATCCCATCATTAGGCAATTGTTTTTCTTTAGCCTCTTCCATAAGTAGACAATTGCTCGTTATGAGTTTAGTTAGTGTATTTATCATATGAATACACTCATATATTCAACTAGACCCTTAGAGGTTGTTAAATATAACTATAGAATATATTCCTTCGCCAGGTCATTCGGTGCACGCAAGTATGTTGGGCCTACTAAAAGTGGTAGTTTACTGGTTGGGTTAAGTATGTCCCGTTCCAGTCAGCATGTCATCAATTCGTGAGCATGAGGTTTCTCTCCTACAGTAACCAATTGGAATAGGAAAAATATAGGTGAGGTTGGATGTTCTTGTTCATAGATGGTTCGAAGAGTTTGCTAGTTAAGGAGGTTCATCAGAGTTAGTTGTACTGGTGAATTGTAAAGGAAATTATTATTATTAATATTTCTTTTTGAAATATCGTTAGTATATTATATGTACTGGTAGTCACGGTCTGTTTATAGAATTGGGGAATCAATAAAGTAGTTATTATATTTATAATTTGATAAATCGGACTCATCACTAGGTACTTTCCTAGGAATAGTGTTTGTTTTCGAGAAGCGAAAGTGGAGAGACGAACGAAAAACTGTTTAGTTTACTGTTTGAAAACGAGTGTATAGGATTGGATCCAATCAGAAAAGTATTATATATATTCTTTTGAAATTATTGTATGTAGGTCACACCTCCCACAGTTCGTTCCCGGGCCTTGTATATTAAGCCCCTTTGTGGTTCTGTCACATCACCAGACTTAGTTAAACTTGTTGAAGCATTCTCATATTCTCACTCGCAGGAAACACCGGTTCTTTATCTGTCGTAAAGCTACCCGATCTCGACATCTTTCGGTGCAATCGTTAATCAGAAGAAAACGTTTTTCGGTAGCTTAGATCATCGTAAAGGATATTATTAATTAATACCGAAATTAAATATTTTATTTGTTACGAACAGGTATAATATTAATTATAAAAAAAAATATAATATAAATTTTGATACGATATAATTTTAATCATAATATGAATTAATATTGATTATAACCGAATATAATATTCGTTACAATAAGATTCAATATCATCGGTAGTACCGTACGTACACATATCCCTATACTTCATCTCAGATAAGCACGTATGCACATTTCATATATACTTCACATCACCTTTATGCACGTATGTTGCCATTTTTACCTATCAATATGTTCCGCGACTTCACCCCGAATTCCCTCGTACAAGCAAGTCTGTTATTACGTTCCGGACCATAATAACTCACTTGCCCTACGAGTTCATCCCGGCATCCATCAGTATCTATCGTTACTCATTAATAAGTTTCCCAGTGATAATCGAGCCTACGGTTATATTATAGGTATCCTAAGGGATAACCTAATCCTTTATAACCAATGGCTCTGATACCAACTTCTGTCACACCCCGTTAAGCGAATTGCGGAAGCGCAAAACGGAAATGCAACAGATACAACTGGTATCAAATACATTGTTCATAAAGAAACATTACTAATTAATTTACAATATATTACATCGTTCTAATATCTTTTACAGACTAGGTGATACAATCAAACCGGTTCTTCAATTACTTTACTTCTAACTAAAATGCCCACGACATCAATCATCAGTCAGACATGTAACGTACAGGAAATTACTTCTCATATCTGATTACCTGAAAAGCATGTTAAAACAGGTCAACTACGAATAGTTGGTGAGTCTCATAAGTTTAACGAAATCAGTTCTGCGTACCACACAGTCATAGTTTGTAGTTTGTATGTACGCGCGTATGTAAAATATGTATTTACGTTTGTATAAATATGTACAGCCATATCCTTGTGTGTGCATATGCACACATGTAAGTTTATAATATAAATTCGAAATTTCAGTAAAATCGTGATTGTTTGTTCGTACTACCTGTTTCCAATTTCCGTGTTTAACCAACCACTGTGGACCCCCTTCCTCCCACAACGGTTCCACATAAACTCAACCACTGTGGCCCTCCTTCCGCCCACAACGGTTCCGTGTTAAGATCAACCACTGTGGTCCCCCTTCCACCCACAATGATTCCACGTAAACTCAAACATTATATAGTGTACACGCAAATAATTAGTATATTCTACACATAGTATTTCCTACGGCTAATCACATAGCATGTATATAGACACATATACACATATAGTATTTATCACGTATTACCAAATACTGTGGCTCCCCATCCGCCCACAATACGCATAATCACATTATTTTCTTAACATTCATGTCATAATCAAGTTAGTTCGTTTAATAAGTTGCAGCAGAACTTGGCTCATAGGCCATACTCAACTTTAGTTTATAAGTTGCAGCAGAACTTGGTTCATAGGCCATACTCAACTTTAGTTTATAAGTTGCAGCAGAACTTGGCTCATAGGCCATACTCAACTTTAGTTTATAAGTTGCAGCAGAACTTGGCTCATAGGCCATACTCAACTTTAGTTTATAAGTTGCAGCAGAACTTGACTCATAGGCCATACTCAACTTTAGTTTATTACTATTGTGGCCCCCCTTCCGCCCACAATAGCCCCATAATCATCACAGACCACGTTATCCCCATGGCCATTACAGACCACGTTGTCTCCAAAGTTAGTTATGTTTAACATTACATAACATGTTTGTATAAACCTGCTGTCACGTGTAATTTCATTATGTTTTGCAATTCGTATTATCTCCACTCAATATATCAATCAACGATAATAATCATCTTTCATCAGCACGTAGTCAATCATTATGTTTGTAGGGACTCTTCATATATAAATGTTCAGATATTTTATATCCTGAATCGTTTTCAGATAGATAACGTGTATAAACATGCTTTCCACCCCAAAAGTTCGTAAAATAGTTTAAAGAGTGGGGTCATGAAACTCACGGTTTTGTAGGCACTCAGTGCGAGATCAGCACGGGGTTCGTTTCCCTTGCTATCACTTAGTCCCTATAGTCCATATTATAATAATATTAATATTTTAATATTATTATAATCTCAGTATTAAACTGGGCTGTATAACTAATCTGGGTATTGCTGGTATGCCCAGAAAGTGGTAATAGGCTTAGGCTGTGATGTTGTTCAGTGTCTAATACTTAAAACCGAACTTGGCTCAGATTCCCGCTTTCCCAGCTGGGCCAAGTTGTTTGTTTACGCGTTCAGAAAATAGTTATAGGGAAATAAGCTTGGGTAAATGTATTGGTTAATAAAATGATTAAGCTATAAAGAATGATCACATACTAGGGTACCGGATTAGCCTCGGGGCCCGTTTCCGTTTATTCAGTTTGATTTCAGAAGAAACGCGCACAATCCATCCGGATTGTCCAGGTTTCTCATAGAAAAGTTTGTTTTCACTTAATTAGTCCAAACATATGATTTTTGATCACTCTTGGTGTTTTGATTTTCCCGCAGGTTCACTAGCCGCGAACTTGCCGGTTGTTATAAAAACTGAATTTGTTTAATATTCATATTAGCATAATTAATTAACCGTTAATCATTAAATTATGAAAATTTAGCCACTTATCAAATAAAATATGTAGATTTTTGTAAAAATATTTCTGGAATTATTTATTGATTTATTAATTTATAAAATTCATTTTATCAGCTATATTTCGCCTGAAAATCGTCCGTTTATCCCAAACAACTTCCAAAAATTCCACCAAAATTCCTGAATACTCAAATCATGTCCCAAAACAATTTATATCAATTCCAGAATGTAAACAGCTTGTTCAATATTCTTTTCGGCCCAAATTCGGCTATAAAAATTCGCACAAACGCATATGTACAAAACACCTTTAGACTTCTCCAAATGATCTCAAAATTCATATGTCATCAAAATACATAATATCTGAGTTCCCAGAAAAATATCATAATTTTTGAAGTATTTTAGCTATTTTTCCCAAATAAACGTCCCAATTCGGTAACAAATTCGCCAAATATTCTCGGATGGTCGAAAAATTACCAAATTTGAACAAGGACTTATTGACATAGTACCTGATGTCCCTGAAAAAATTTCAAGTCCTAAAAATATGGACATCACAACCTTAACCTAAACAGCCCGTAATCGAGTAAATCGGCATTACCTTTGCGGTTTTGGTTCGTTTTCGCTCTCTTAATCCAATTTTCGGGTTCTTGTGCTTCTAAGCAAGCTAGGTACAAGTCCTATATCACAAACCAAGCAGGTTTCATCAATAAAACAGCCTTTTAACTTAGGGTTTCGGCTAGTGCACAAAAACGAACTTTTGAACCGTAAAAATGTCGTTTCAACCCTTTAATCCGTGTTTATGGCCAAAAAAACTATCAAACCAGGTTCCTCACCATGTGTATGATCAAAACATGTTTATGGACCATTTTTAGAGTTTTTACATGGTTAGGAATGATTTTTGGCAATTAAACAATGTTTATATAATACTAAACATAATTAAAATAGGTTAAAATGATGAAATTAGTAAAGTTTACCTAGGGTTTTAAGGTTGAACTTAAGAACAGCAGGAGTCTTGTTATTTTTCTGGAAGTAAATGGTCACAAAATATCTAAAGTTGCTTATGTAGGAAGTTTGCAAAAATAATAATCATAATATATATAAAAAATGGCGTACGGAATTTGGGTTGGCCCCCCCTTGGCCCATTTTGGCCCAATAAACTGATTCTAAAGGCACAAATGCGAAAGCCCAGGTCCAAATATAGTCCGGGTTCGGTTTTTGGCGCGAAAAACTTATCGGGTACGACAAACAGTGCGAAAACGAGTGTTTTTCGGCTGTTTTTGTGTAAATTTAAAAAAACATACCATACGTTTGTAAAAATCGAAAATATTTTCACGGATCGCTTAAAACATTTCAAGTAAGTGTTAGGTAAGTCTTTTTTGGCTTAACGGATGATACAATGCTTGGTTTGTAACTATCTTTCGCGTTTAATTCCATAGCGGGTAGTTACACGAGCATGTTTTCGTTTAACTTGTTTGCTATCGAACTAAGGCCATATTACTAATATTTTAGCTTGCATAGATCGTATATCACTTATAGATGGCACCCTGGGATATCCGGACCATAACCAGACCCGTTTGGTTATTCGTTTGTTCGTTACGCAATAAGCGGTTAAACGCTTATTCGAGTTTGTAAGTACTAAGGTGTACTCGGTTTTGCCACGGATGTCATATTCCTCCCTTCTTGGGTACTATTTGAAATGGACTAATCCAAGGTGAATCTGAGATTGGGTAGATTAATCCGGCATCAAAGAGTTTTATTACTTCTTTCTTCACCACATGTTGGGATTAAGACGTCTTTGATGTTGGACCATGGGTTTATATTCTTCCTCCATGAGGATTTTGTGAGTATAAAAAGAAGGACTTATGCCCTTGATATCCATGATCTTCCATGCGATAGCCTTCTTATGGTTTTTAAGAACCTTTAGAAGTTCCCTTTCTCTTCTTTAGAAAGGTGTGATGAAATAATTACTGGGTGTTGAGAGTTTTTTTCTAGAAAAGTGAATTCGAGATGGTTTGGGAGTTCTTTTAACTCTACGGCTGGTGGTTCTTTGATTGATGGTTTCGATTTTTCATTACATTCAGTGATCTCACATACCACTTCTGATGTTTCTTGATTGTTATTGTAGGCATCGGGATTTTCGTTTTCTAAAATGGCTTTGGTGATAGTTTTGCTAAGACTTGTGTTTCTAGTGTGTTAATGATGGAGGAGTCTCGCACATAGCAACTCACGATAGAATCGATGATGTCGACATAGTATAATGTGTCATCATGATGTTGCGGATGTTGCATAGAGTTTCCAATATCAAATATAATTGCCTTGTCATTGACCCTAAGAGTGAGTTTGTCGCTGCAGATATCAATAATAGCCTTTGCAGTGGCTAAAAAGGGTCTTCCTAAAATCAGAGGTACACCTTTGCCTTCCTCAATGTCTAGATTTACAAAATCTACTGTGAAAACAAACTTGTCAATTTTGACAAGCACGTTTTCAACGATGCCCCGGGGAAATTTAACGGATTGGTCAGCTAACTGAATGCTCATGCGGGTGGGCTTTGGTTCTCCTATCCCTAGTCTTGCAAAAACCGCATAAGGCGTTAAAATAATACTAGCTCCTAGGTCAGCCAGGGCATTGCTAAAAGATATATTTCCTATGAGACAAGGGATAATAAAGGTCCATGGATCGGTCATTTTTTACGGAATCTTGTTTTGGAGGACAACTGAGCATTCTTCACTCAAGGTGACATGCGAGAGCTCCTCCAGCTTCCTTTTGTTGGTCAGTACTTCTTTAAGAAACTTTGCATATTTTGGCATCTGAGCAAAGGCTTCGACGAAAAGGATGTTGATGTGGAGTTGTTTGAAGAGTTCTAAAAACTTCCCATGCTGAGCTTCTAATCTCTCATGTTTCAGCCGTCCGTGGTATGCAATAGGTGAAACATAAATTTGGACTGGTTCTTTAGGTTGTACGGTGCCTGCTGGGATCAGTCTTTCTTGTGTTTTATCAAGAACTTCCTTCTCCATAACTGGTTCTGAAGTTGGTGAGGCAACAGTGGTTGTCCCACTTCTCAATGTTACAACGTTTGCTGTTGCATTTGGGTTTGTTATTGTGTTACTTGGAAGAGCGCCAGGTGGTCTTTCAGACAATTGTCAGGAAATTTGTCCGATCTGAGTATCTAGATTCTGCAATGATGCTTGTCGACTTTTTAGGTCAGCTTCATGCTTTACAATACTCCGCTGATATCAACGTCTCTTAAGTCGGCCTTCTTCACTGCTCATTTGTCCTGGTTATGATTTGGGTCAACATTTCTTCAATTATTGAATAGTTCAAATTTTGATGACTACTAGAACTTTGTTCTTGAAATTGAGGTTTAGTTTGGACAGATTGATTCATCGGCCTCTTTTCGAATCCGGGTAGGGTATGAGTGTTACCACCTTTTTTCCAACTGAAATTCAGGTGGTTTCTGCATCCTGGATTGTAGTTATTGAAAGCTTTGTTTTGACGAACGATGAAGTCAAATTTTTCCATGGTCATAAGCACTTGTTTGTAGTCACTCGTTTTATGTGTTCCTCCACATGTGTCATGTGATTTTAGTTTTTGATATTTCGGCTTGAAGTTGTTCGAACTTTTTAGAAAGTGCTTCAAGCTGTGCAGTGACAAGGGTGTTGGAATCGACGTGGAGCATTCCTTTATGTGCTGGTGTAGATCTTTTTGAGTAATAATCAAAACTCTTATTTACTGCCTTCTCCATGAGTTCAAATGCTTCGTTAGGTGATTTGGATCCCAGGTCTCCACCGGCGACTTGGTCGACGACCTGTTTGTTTTGACTGTATTGTGCGTCAAAGAAAGTTTGTACTTGTAACCATACGCTCAGTCTATGATGTGGGCATCTTCTCAGAAGACTTTTGTATGTCTCCCATGCTACGTGTAGGCGTAACATCATCATCATACCGGTCCGGAATCCGGTAATGCTGGCTCAATATTTAACAGTTTTATCAGGCGAAAAGTATTTGAGGAGAAACTGTTCAACCATCTGGTCTCAGGTAGTTATGAAACCAGAAGAAAGGGATTCTATCCATTCTAATGCTTGTTCCCTTAGAGAGAAAGGAAAACGTTTGAGTTTGATCTAATTTTCTGAACAGTTTTGTATTTTACAGGGTCCGTAGATCGTAAGAATCAAGATATATGAGAAAGAAGATCTTCGTCGAGGATACCATGAAATTGAATTGAATATTCCACCATGTGAAAGGTTCTTGATTTGATTTCGAAATTTTCGGTGATCTCGGGTGGAGCCACTCCATTGCCGTAGCCTTCAAGGGTTGGCTTAGCATATTGGCTCATGTTTGGTTCATTAGGTTGTGTTGCCATAATTTCTTCTACTTGACTTTCACCTGATGTTGTGGCTTCTACATATTCGTCTTTGATTGTTTCAGTGGTTTCTGCTGTCCGTTTGCGTATTCTTCGGCGAAAAAGTCATTCAGGTTAAGAAATTGGAAAACAAGCTCAGGCCCGAATGTAAAGGACATACATGGGATTAAACCAAATTAAAACTAAAGTAAAGGTTAGTTAAATTTAAAGGTTAGGCTGGCCTTAAAATAAGAAAATTATAATCTAATAGTTATATAAAAACAAAAGTTAGAAATTTGTACAAGTTATAAACAATGAGTAAATTAAAACTTGGATTGTTCTTAAAAATATATCGTATCCCCGACAACGGCGGCAAAAACTTGATGTGGTGTGCGAGTGTATTTAAAACGTTATGGAGGATTGGGATTTTAGCTTTCGCAAAAGATCGTGTTTTAAACTTATTAAAGTGATTTCTACTAAGACTAAACAAACATAAAATAGGCAAGTGTACCTATCGTATATGTAGAATAGTATTGGTAAGAACCAAGTATCGATCCGTGGACATAAATATTTCTAATAATAAATCTTCGTTTTAACTTAATCGGAGAGGATAATCAATTTGGGGTTGATTTTTAAACTTTCATAAAATTACTTATATATAAATATATATATAGGTGAACAAGAAAAGAAATTCTAAATGAGTAATTCAATTATATGAAGGTTACCATCTGAGATCATGAATCCATTCCATTCTTCTTTGATGATTATAAAGTAAACATGTGATAAACTTGCCTTAATAATGTATGATTGAATAGCTCCTCAATTCTAAGTGAACATATCCTATGAAATAACAGAAAGTAGCATGCATATTTTCAAGTCAACCCTTGCTTAATTTCATGTCTACCACGAGAATGTTAATTTAAGTAGGCAAGTAGTTTAGTAAAGTAGAAAGATTAGGATTGACTTTGATTTCTCAAATACCAATTCTAACAACTTCGGGTGTTTATAGTTTATCACACAACCTCCCCTTGGTTGATTTAAGTAGGTTATAATTACACATTCCTTTAACATATGATTTCTTTAACTAGTATGATAACCTTAGCAATCGTGTTAATAAGGTTATTTTAGAATTATCAACACTAGAGAAATAGATCGTAGCTTATATCTCATCATTTCTAAGTACAATATAAGGATCCATGTTCTATCTTGGATAAGTTATCAAAGTATTCTTTTTACCATTTCTGGCTTCCAAGAACATGAGTGAATCATGAATGATTGTTAATCATCAACCTTGATTTGTTGAGTTAAAGTGATAAAAAAAATTTCATCAAAGGTTAATTGCAAGATAACCATGTACTAA
The DNA here is from genome assembly GCF_021521415.1 of Bidens hawaiensis. Taxonomy (NCBI): domain Eukaryota; kingdom Viridiplantae; phylum Streptophyta; class Magnoliopsida; order Asterales; family Asteraceae; genus Bidens; species Bidens hawaiensis. The sequence continues at coordinate 255,554 of NW_027493000.1, read as the reverse complement.
ACTAAACTAAATCACATATTTAAGATAATCATCAAGTAAAACAAAGCTTCTTCATAGAAATTAGATGGTAAATGGAGTTTAGCTCATAATGAGCATGCTTGTGAACATCAAAAGAGATGAAGATAACAAGCACATGATCAAACTAGAACAATCTAACCAAATGTGGATGAATCTTCCTTCTTCAATGGTGATGGATGATGATGATGATGCATGATGATGATAAACTTCAAGCCTTCAAACACTCCACAAGATAGAAAGCAGGAGTAAAGACAGATGTTTGCAATTTCAGAATGACTTCTTGTAACTCTTTCATGCAAATCTCCAATGATGTTTTCAGAAGGATGATTCTTTTCCACATAAGGAGTTTGTATAATCATATTTGTAGACAAATTTGTGTCAAGATTTGTTTCATTGAGATCTGGTTCTTCAATGATCAAATCAGTTTCTGCATCATGAAATTCTGGTGCTTCATCATTATGTTGTCCTGAAGTAGATGCACCATTGTTTTCTAAGTTTAATCTTTGAAATAGATCTTGAAATCTTGCAGTAGAGGCAGCTTCTTCTCCACTTGCTTGGTTGCTTGTGTCACCCTCATTCTGAACTTGATCATTCTGTACATCTTGATTGTCTTGATTGTTCTCAGTATGATCATGTTCAAAATTGTGATTGTTTTCTTGATCAGGTTCACCAATGTCACATGAGGAATTTTTCACAAAAGTATACTCCTTTTCTTTTCTAGCAACCTTCTTCGATAATTCTTCCAAGTCTAATGATTTCTTCTTTGTCTTTTCAATTTCACTGGTCTTGTAGAAAGATTCATCAAAGTCTTCAGGATAAATCTTGAAGGACCTTATCAACTTCTCATGATTAAACAGCCATGCTTCACCATCAACTGTATTGAATTGATTTTCATTGAAAATGATGTCAGGTGATTCTATAACACTCAAATGGTCTTTCACATAAACTATATAAGCTTTTTAGTGTGTAGAATATCCAACAAAGAAACAATCCAGGGATTTTTTTTTTAAACTTGTTCAAATAGTCCCTTGTGTTCAGAATAAAACATTTGCATCCAAAAGGCTTGAAAAACTTGATATAAGGCTTTCTGTTGTGAAATATTTCATATGGAGTTTTGTTATGCCTTTTGTTCACAAGTACCCTGTTCTGAACATAGCAGGCTGTATTTATGGCTTCAGCCTAGAAAGTGACAGGTAGATTAGCATCTACTAACATGGTTCTTGCAGCTTCAATTAAAGTTCTATTCCTTCTTTCTACAACACCATTTTGTTCAGGAGTTCTAGGAGCTGAGAATTGTTGTTGTATTCCTTATACTTCACAAAATTCTTGCATAACTCCATTCTTGAACTCAGTGCCATTGTCACTTCTCATCATTTTCACTTTCTTATTCAATTTGTTCTCAATCATTGTTACACAACCCTTAATCAACTCTGCAGTCTCATCCTTGGTACTTAGGAAATAAACCCAAGTGTATCTTGAATAGTCATCAATGATCACAAGACAATATCTTTTCTTCCCTATACTTGGCACACTCACAGGACCAAAGAGATCCATGTGAAGTAATTCAAGTACTTGATCAATTGAGTTTATGAGCTTTGGCTTATGAGTAGATTTGTGTTGCTTTCCGTTTTGGCATGAACTACAATGATCTTCCAACTTGAACTCTCTTGTAGGTAAGCCTATGACATGCTCACCTTTAACAAGTCTATTTATGTTCTTCAAGTTCACATGACACAGTTTCCTATGCCACAATTTTGACTCATTTTCAATGGCTTTGGAAACAAAACATGCACCTCCTCTGGAAACAGCTTCTTTCATATTCAATTCATACAAGTTTCCATTTCTTGGTGCCATCATCATAATTATTTCAGGTGGAATCTCAAACTCAGGCTTCAAGATGAAACAGTGGGAATCATCAAAACTGACTTTGTATCCCTTATCACACATTTGTGATATACTAAATAGATTGTATTGAAGACCTTCAACATGAAATACATTATCAAATGAGACTTTCCCATTTGTTATGATTCCTTTTCCAACAATCTTTCCACTATTTTCATCACTCCCAAAAGCTACAGGACCTTCATACTTTTCTTCATAATTGACAAGAGACCTCTTGTCACAAGTCATGTGCCTAGAACAACCACTATCCATGTACCATATGTCATTCAGAGGAGTGGACTGTTCCTGCACATACAAAGAAAGTTTGATTAGTTGAGTGATGAAGTGAAAGTCTTATCAACTTGCAGCTCATCAGATTCAGTTTCAAACACAGCTTGGGAAGTGAGTGTTGTTGGTTCAGGATCTTCATGAGTGAGTTCTAGATTGTCTGAATTGTCTGTTTCATAACCACACTCTCTTGGGGTTTTAACAAGTGAGGTTGAGTTTTGATACTCAGCTGAGTCAGAGGCATACTCCTTTATTTTCAGAGTAGTCTCTCACATCAGTAACTTGCTCAACCTTTGTTTCTGTTTTAGGTTTCCAAAGAAAACCTTGTGGTTCATATCCATGCTTCATCAGAAACTTTTCATCACCAGTGAGTTCTGTTGGTTTCTTTCTTGGAAATCCACCTCTTCTTCTTGTCTTCTCACTGCTTGATGATCCTTGAGAACTGTCTGAGTTCACAGATTGAGTATCTTGTTTGATTCTCAAAGGCTGATAGTTCTTTTTGGTCACATTTTCATGCTTCTTAGGAGACATATTTCTTCTTGCTGATTTAGTCACTTGCTTCTTTGTTATGACATCAGTTTTCATCCCAATCCTTGTCTCCTTTGCTGATTTCATTTCACCTTTGTCTATGGTTTCATTTCCACAAACCTTTCCTTTTCCCAAATATACATCATACTTTTGTTTGTACAGGACAATGTCTTGGCCATACTTTGTTCCATCTGGGACATGAAATGGTTGAAACTTCAATCTTTCATTGCAGGAGTCTGTATGATGACCATACTCATCACACTTCTTGCACCAAACCTTTCCTTTGAATATTTCATGTTCTTTTGGTTTCTTGAACCTTTCACTTGGTCTTGGTGAATCAACTCCAATTGTCTTTTAGATTTTAAACTGTCAAAATCAATTGAGTAGGGAAAAAATTCAGCTATCCTAATGTCACTTCTTTCTACTTTCCCTTTAACAAAGGCAGTTTCCCTTAAACTCAAAGGTTCCTCCTCTATGTTTTCCCTTTGTCTTGATTTCCTCTTTTTATATTCCTCTATTGTTTCTACTTCTCCAATGTCAAAGTCTTCAATGCTTGAGAAAATAGGGTAAACTGGAATAAAGTTTTCAACTTCACATCTTCTTTTACCCTTTTCTTGCCTTTTTGCTTTAACTTTTCCAATAATTCTTTGCTTGGAGGTCTCACTGCATTGTAATTTACCTTCTTCTTCTCACATATATCAAAGGACACATGTTCTCTCTTTGTTCTTTCATTCAGTTTTTTCATTCTTGATGTGACAGGTGGATACTTTGGAAGTTTGTCAATGGATTCTGGCTTCTTGAATGTTCTTCCTCTTTCAGCAGCTTTAATTTCTTCTTCAGTAATTTGATCACTCAAGTCATCTTGATTCAAATCAATTGACTCAAGATACTTGAACTCCAATTGACTTTTCTTCTTTCAACTCTTTCTTCACAACAAACTCTCCTTCTTCACTCACCTCAACATTCTTGTACAAATCCACAAGTTCTTCTTTGTCTTGAAAGACATCTTTGAATTGTTGTAGATATGCATTTATTTTCTCTTTATCAACTCTTGGCATAAATTTGTTGTTGAAAGGTGGTGGTACTGCTTTGTACTTGTCTTCTTCTTTAACTTGGTTTAAAATTCCATAGATGTTTCCAGTGGAGACCAAGTTCTTCAAGAGTTCATTGTCAGCTTGCAGTTTTGTGTTCAGCACCTTCTCTTCTATAATCATTTTCTTCAACCCATCAATTTCAGTGGTGAATCTTTTCTGAGCTCTGTAACTGTTTACAAAGTCTTCTTCCAAACTTTTCATTCTTTCTTCACTCACTAGTTCACTTGCCTCATATGCATTGATGATACTTTGTTTCTTAAAACACTCACTTTCCAGCTTGCCTACTTTCATTTTCAGTTCATTGATAACTTCTGTTAAATCAATAGTAGGAGTAGAATGTACCTGAGATGATGATCCAGCTTCTTTCTCAATTATAGCCATGAATGCCACATTTTCCCTCTTGATATCATCTGCAATATCTTTTTCATGATTGCTCCAATCAAAGTTACCTTCATGCTGTGTTGTTACAGCAACATTTCCTTGATTTCTGATCTGGTTTTGATTGACTGGAACAGTGTTGTTAGGAACATTTTGAAGGTTTTGGTTGTTGTTTCTCTAAAAACCTTGATTTTGAGGCACTACTTGATCATGATTGTTCATTTGAGGTTGGAAGTTGTTGAAGTTGGGATTATAGTTGTTGTTGGGATTGTTGTTAAAGTTGTTGTTGAAGTTGTTAGTGTTTGGTCTCTGCTGATATTGAGGCTGCTATTGATAATGAGGGTGTTGATTTCTTGGTGGATTCTGAAATTGGTTTACTTGGAAATTTCTTGGCATGTTACATTCTCGTGCAAAATGACCAGGCTGTTGGCAATTGTAGCAAATGGCTTTTGACTTGTCAAAACCAATTCTTTCATTTGGTCCTGATAGGAGTGACCTACCAGTCCTGTTGTAAAGCCTCTTGCTTCTAAGAGCCAACATAGCTGCTTGCCACTTCAAATCCATGTCCTCCAAATCATCAGCATCTATCTGCTCAAGATCATCTTGTACTACACTTGTGTGAATTAAGTTCTTTGCAACAAATGCATTATATGACTCAGTGAACATTGAAAGCAATGCCTGTGTATCACTGCTTTGACCATGTCCACCATTAGTGTGAGGAACATTTCAACTTGCCACAGAGGCAGAATCAGTGTCATCAATCAGCTGCACATTGAACCTCTGTTGGTTTCCTTGATTGCTTGTGCTCACACCAACAAATGATTTTGAAGTATCAGAATTGAGTTCAACATGTTCTTCAATGATAGGTATCTGTTGTTGATTCTTTGTAGTCAAATTGCCCATAGGTGCAATCAATGCATTTGAAACAATGAATGCAGGGTCTTTCCTCCTTGATATTTCATTCTCTATCATCTCTATTTCAGCAGCTTGAAGAAAGCACACTACATCATCCACTTTTAGCTCATTGAAGTTGTGTTTTGTAAGTATGAACTTGCATGCAGTGTACCATTCCATTGGCATAGAGTTAAGCAGCTTGGTATTGAGGTCAAAATCTGTCATGACATAGTCTGTGGTTCTGAGATCATTCACAATTGCTAAGAACCTCTCCAGAATTGATTTCAACCTTTCTTCTTCTTTATACTTGAATCTTTCTAGCTGCTACTTCAATCTCTGCTTCTTGATGTTTTTGAGTTCAACATTTCCCTCAAACATTTCAAGTATTGCATCATACATTGCCTTGGCATTGGGATGATGTGCAACCTTGGTAAGTATTTCCCAAGACAGACCTAGCTTCAACATAGTTAAAGCCTTGTCATCTACTTTCCTCATCCTTTCTCTCACAGCAGCAGTTGCTGCTGGATTCGCACCTTTTTCAACTTCCCCTTGTGGACCATTCTTGATGGAGTTCCACATATCAACATCATTATAGCAAACAGCTGCTTCAAACAAGACCTTCCATTTAGTGAAATTTTTCTGTCCATACAGTCTGGGAATCTTGTTAGTAGAGACTTTTTGTTCCTCGTAACCAGACATTTTGAGAAATCAAAAGTAGTTTCTCTTTAAAAAAATTCAAAATAATCATATCTGAAAGCTGATTGTTCAGATATGAGGTGTCTGATGCGATAGGAACAAGATTTATATATAAAGATTAAAACTTTAATTAAAATAAGGAAGAGAGAACACCAACTGATTGTAGATTTGGAAGAAAAATGAAGAACAGAGCTGCTTAAGTCACTTTTCAATGTAACAGTGGTCTGCTAACGTCATTCTTCTTTAAATCTTCAATCAGCAACAATATTTCCAAAATAGCAGCAACAAGCTCTGATACCACTTGTCAGGTCCCTTGATTTCAGTTGGATCTTACTTAATCATGTCATACTCACACAAATAAATGTGTCGACAAGAGAGTTAATGACGGGTTGCTATATTTAGAAAGATAACTGTTTGTTAAAGGCGGAATCAATAACAAACATACGGTTGCTTAATCAGTATTCAAAGGTAACCAACACAAACAAGATTCACTCAAAAGATTTCCATTTATATAATATCAATCATACAAACGGATAATAAATTTAGGGTTTCTTGAAGAAGGGTTTTTTCGGTACGTATTCTAGGACAGCCGTCACACAAAATATTCTATTTTAATTAATGTGTCGCTCTCTGTCTTGTCCTTAGGCGGTGTGCCCTAAAACATTCTATTTATAGGCCTGCCACCTAGGACAGCTGTCATTCCTTCTAGAAACCCCAAACGTAAATACATATTCAAATTACATAATCAGAAAATATTCTAAGTGTAAAACAAGTCTTCCGGGTAGGCTTTGCAACAGTCTTCATTTTTCGAGTACACTGTGTACTCTGCAATCCTTCACAACTTGGTAACATAGAAGTGTGCTCGGATCAGTTTCCGGGTAGACTTTACTTAAAGAGTATTTTACCAAGTAAAATACTCACCGGGTAGACTTCAATCTTCTTGACTTTTCCAGACTTTGCCCGACAAACCCTTACGAGTAACCTTGTTCTTCAGTGGTCCATTTCAACTCCTTGATATAAAATAACTTATTAGCAAAGTGTACTCGGGAGTATTGTTCCTTGCTTGAGTTGAACCTTTCCCGATGTTACTTAGTGATATTCCATTTCAATCATCAAGCTTGTTCGGACCACTATTATTAATGAATACCTTGTCCGGTCTTCCAATCACTTGGCTTCATGAGCTTGGTTAGCCAAAAGCTTACTCGGGACTGAACTTTACTTGGCTTTGAAAAACAGACTTGCTTGACACAGTGAACCTTGCCCGGATTTACATAAACTAGTGAACCTTGCCCGGCAATGCACTAATTTGCAAACCCTGCTCGGATGTCCACTAAAGAAGACTACTTGAAGATAACCTTACCCGATAGACAAAATATCATACCCGGTTAAGTAAAAGCTTGCTCGGAGGTCTAAGGTGTGCCCGGATCCATACTTAGCGAATTCTGAGGAGGTTGAGAAGATACCAATCTTCCATATACTTCATTTTGGTCAAATCTTTGACACAACATTTGTCAACCAAGTATGTACAAGACATCTTGAACAAGTTCAAATGCCAAGACTTAAAAATTGTTTCTACTCCAATGAACACTTATGAGAATACGATAGCTGATGAAAAGGGGGAGTCTATGGATGAACATGAATATAGAGCTATGATTGGATCTTTGATGTATCTAACTGTTTCATGACCAGACATTATGCTTGTTGTGTGTGTGTGTGTGCAAGATTCCAATAAAATCCAAAAGTTTCTCACATGACGGCTATCAAGAGAATCTTTAGATATGTAAAAGTAAAACCTTATATGGGCATTTGGTATCCTAAGAACCATGATTTTGATCTAATTTCTTATACGAACAATGATAATGATGGCTGGAACATGAGTAGGAAGTCTACATCAGGTAGTTGCCAATTTTTGGGAGACAGACTATTATCATGGCAATGCAAGAAGCAAATGACTGTTTCAATCTCAACTATTGAAGCTGAATATATTGTTGCATCTGCATGCTTTGCTCAAGTCCTCTAGATTTAAAATCAACGGCTAGACTATGGTTTGAATTACTTGAACACTCTTACTTATATTGATAATATTGTTGCTCTGTATATTGTTAAGAATCCAGTCCAACATTCAAAGACCAAGCACATTGAAATCAGACACCATTTTATCAAAGATTGCAATGAGAAAGGTCTAATAGAAATGAAAAGAGTTGACACTAGTGACAACTTGGCAGATTTATTCACCAACATTTCACTTTCTACTAAAAGCTTTAGGCATGATCAACTCTAATAAAGTCTGATTGATGATATGTGCTCAATGTGCTAACTGAATATCTTTTAGGATGTCTTTAGTGAGTAAGTTGTGTTTTATGTCTGATTTTTTTAAATCTGTTTTAAGTGATGTGTGCTTTAAATGATTATGCTTTACTTAGGTATCTATGATACTAAGGTATGAATTCAGTGATTGATCATAATGTCTAGATAAGTGTGTCAATATCTGCTTTGATTTGATAAATCTGCATCCTTATCTGATATCTTGTATTTTGATAAGATAATCTGAAATGATGATGTGCTTAGAACAGGATAGACTTTTCATAATTAATCTAGATTTGAACATTATGTTAGTCTGATGGTGTTAATGCATGCCATTCATTTTTTATTATTCTTGAATATGTTAATGAATGCTTGTGTCAAAAACTGTGCTTTGAAAATCAAACTTGTATGCTCAAATGATTATTTTACAAAGAAATTCTTCAAAGAAAATTGTTGGGATGTGAAAAGACTAAAGGAAGATTGGAATTTTCTCAACCACACTTAGGCATCCGAGCAAGCCTAAACTTAGTCAAGCAAGGTATTTTGCTCTTCGAGCAAAGTTATCTCTCTGGAATTCTTCTTAAGTGTTAGTTCGAGCAAACTACACTTCATCAAACAAGGTTGTTCTTTAAGACAAGCAAGGTTTGTTTCAGAGCAAACTCTTGACTAAACCAAGCTAAAACCAAGTATTTTGGTGGATCAAGCAAGGTTTATTCATAACAAACAGTGGTCCCAGCAAACTTGAAGGAAGTTGAAGAAATTACTTAAGGACTTCTACCGAGCAAGGTTAAACCTCGAGCAAGCTACAGTATCACCAGCACACTTGTATTTGTTCAAATAAGTTAAGTAACAAAGGTTGAAGGGATCTCTGAAGAACAAGTTTGCTCGTAGGGCCTTATCGAGAAAAGTTCGATATAGTCAAGAGGATTGAAGTCTGTTTGATGAATATTCTATAAGGAAAATATTCTAAGTAAAGCTTACTCGAAGATCTATTTACACTTAGTAACTTTTGTAATACGTTTGAATATCTTTAGTATCAATGATTAGGGTTTCTAGAAGGAATGTCAGGTGTCAGGGCAGGCCTATAAAAGGAAACTTTAGGGCACGCCTATGATAGAGACGCGACAACGGACACTGAGCGAATATCCTGTACAGAAAGCTTCCATAAATCCATGCATTCCACCTAGAAACCCTAATGATTTTCGTTTGTATCCTTCACAATATTAAATGGAAATCTTTTGAGTTACTTTGTGTGTTTGTTACTTTTCAGTCCGTTGAGCAATACTAAGAGTATTATTGATTCCGCCTTTAATATTCTTAGTTTTACACAAAAACTTTTGAGTTACTTTGTTTGTTTGTTACTTTTTGGTCCGTTGATCAATACTAAGAGTATTATTGATTCCGCCTTTAATATTCTTTGTTTTACACAAAAACTGTATGTCGTAGCCTTCTTGTCGACACGTTTGTGTGGGTTAGGATAGTTTGTATGTCTTTATCCTGTACAGAAAGCTTCCATAAATCCATGCATTCCACCAAGAAACCCTAATGATTTTCATTTGTATCCTTCACAATTTTAATGGAAATCTTTTGAGTTACTTTGTGTGTTTGTTACTTTTCGGTCTATTGAGCAATACTAAGAGTATTATTGATTCCGCCTTTAATATTCTTTGTTTTACACAAAATCTTTTGAGTTACTTTGGGTGTTTGTTACTTTTCGGTCCGTTGAGCAATACTAAGAGTATTATTGATTCCGCCTTTAATATTCTTTGTTTTACACAAAAACTGTATGTCGTCGCCTTCTTGTCGACACGTTTGTATGGGTTAGGATAGTGTGTAAGTGAGCGATTAAGTGAGACATACCGGACCGACAAGTGGTATCAGAGCTTGTTTTTCTGATTTTGTGAACAACTATTGCTGAATATTGTTGATTTTGAAGATGAAGAATGACGTCAGTTGACAATTGTTCCATTGGTTTGTGACATTAGCTGCCCTGTTTTTCATTTTTCTCAGATCTACAATATTGTTAAGGTTTAAAAGTGTTTCTTACTCAGATCTACATTAAAGTTCTTTACTTTGTTACAGATCTTGTTCTTATCCATCCAGATCTATCAGATTTGAGGAATTAATCCTCAGATCTGATTGTTTTTCAAATTTACTAAGTTTTTATATAAGTTTGTTAAGTTTTCATTTCAAAAAAATTATTCTAAAATACCAAAAATATGTCTGGATCAATGGATGAGCAAGAGGTTTTCTACTAACAAGATTCCAATGTTGTTTGGACAGGAGAACTATATCAAGTGGAAGGTGTTGTTTGAAGCTGCCTTTGCTACAATGATGTGGAAATGTGGAACTCATCAAAATTGGACCACATTTTCCTGATGGGAAAAACAGTAATCACACTATAGATCGACAATTGAAAAAGAAGGATGATAGAGCATTGTCTATGCTAAAATTAGGTCTATTTTGTTGTAGTGGCTCATCACTACAACAAAATCATTGTTTGATGATGTGGTAGAAATGTTTGAGGGAAACACAGAGCTCAAAGATATCAAGAAGGATAGATTGAAGCAACAACTAGACCATTTCAAGTTCAGGGAAGGTGAAATATTGAAGTCTGTGTTGCAGAGGTTCACGGTCATTATAAATGAAATCAGAACAAATGATCTGGCTATCACTGTTTTCGATTTGAACAAGAAGTTATTATCATCTCTATCAGGTGAATGGTACACGGCGAGCAAGTTCATCAAACAGAAACATGACTTCTCTTCTTTGAAGCTGGATGATGTTATTTGCTTTTTGCAAGCAGCAGAGCATGAGATGATAGAGAATAATATGATCAAAGAAGACAGACCAAGTTTTCAAGTGTCTAATGCTCATACTGAACCCATGGGGAATATGTCTACAAAGAATCAATAGCAGATTCCCATAATAGAAGAGCCAAGTGAATATGGTGGTGAGATACCAAGGGGGTTTGTTGCTGGTAATTCAAACAATCAAGGTGGACAATCAAGATTCAATTTCCAAATGAATAATTATAATGATACATCCTCTATGGCCAGTGGACATGCTCCTTATGGTGGTGGAAATGTTAATAAAGGAAACGAGTATCAAGCTCTATTTTCAATGTTATTAAGAATAATAATAATAATCAACTTAAATAACACTTATAACAAAGAATCACATTATATTTATATCTTTTTCTTTTATGTTTCTTTGTTAGGTTTTCTTTTGTTATTTTCGAGGTATCAAGTACATCCTCGACTTAGGGTTTTAAGCCTTTTAATATTTTATTAATATTTTCTTCGGGCATTATGCTTACCTTGTTTTGCTTATAATACCCTTAGATAATTGGACAGCACTTTGACGTCTTTTTGTTTCCTTGAGCTTCCTTGATCAATCACCCCTTTGGCACGTAAATCGAGGCGTGTCGTGCTTTAATCTTATTGGCACGCACTTCGAGGCGGTTGTCGGGTCGTCTCTTGGCAACACGTTCTTCGAGATATTGTCTTCGGTATTTTGCATGTATTTTGAGGTAACTTCGGTTGGGCACGGAAATCGAAGAAACGCTTGGCACGCTTTACGAGGTTTTTAGAGAGAGTGTGGGATTTCTAGATAGAGAGAGATCAGATCTTGGTGTGATGAAATGAGGGGTTTGAGCCCGCTATTTATAGAAAAAATCTAGGGACCCATCGCGATTCGTGATGATCCCAAGAACACCCGTCGCGTATCGCGACGTAGGGTGTTGACTCACCAGGTAGGTTTGCCACGTGGCGGACACGTTGCCATGTGGCGAGACATAGTGCCACATGTTGACATGTGGCGACACGTTTATCATTGTCTGAGAGGGTCCTCGTGTAGCTCTAAGGCCGTCGCATATCGCGATCGGCCATGAAGTCAGATTTTTCTTTTTGGTCCTTTTATTTTGAAACTTGCCATTTTTAACCCGATATTTTCATAATGTTACATTCTCCCACCTTGGAATGAATCTCGTCCGCGAGATTCGCTCTTAGAACAAGTGGGGGTACTTTTTCTTCATCTCGGATTCAAGTTCCCAAGTGTATTCAAGGCCTCTTCGTGAGTCCCACTTTACTTTTACTATTTTCAACGTTCGTCTCTTGAGTTTCTTTGTTTTAGAATCTTCGATTTGTATTGGTCGTTCTACGAATTTTAGATTTTCATTTATTTCAACATCTTTTAAAGGCATAGACAAAGATTCATCGGCTAGACATTTTCGCAGATTAGAGAAGTGGAATACATCATGTATCCCATTCATTTCCTCGGGTAGTTGCAAACGGTATGCAACAGTACCAATTCGTTCGAGTACCTCGAAGGGTCCAACGAATCGAGGACGACTTAGTTTTCCTTTCTTACCGAAGCGAACAACGCCTTTCCATGGCGAAACTTTTAATAGAACTCTATCGCTTACATTGAATTCTAATGGCTTACGATGGACATCTGCGTAACTCTTTTGGCGGTCTCGCGCCATCTTAAGTCGTTCGCGGATTTGCAAAACCGTATGGGTGGTTTCTTGGACTATCTCGGGTCCAGACAATTGATTATCTCTGTCAGGCCAGCATACCAGAGTTCTACATTTACGACCATACAACGCTTCGAACGGTGTAGCTTGAATACTTGTGCGGTACTATTATTGTAAAGAATTCCATTAGGGGTAGATGGTCGCCCCAACTTCCACCTAAGTCAATCACACAAGCACGGACCATATCTTCCAACTTTTGAATTTTCCTTTCACTTTGCCCATCAGTTTGAGGATGATAGGCGGTTCTAAGGTTTAACTTTGTGCCAAACGCTTATTGGAAGCTCTTCCGGAAACGAGACGTAAAACGACTGTCTCAATCAGAGATTATAGACAGCAGTACTCCATGCAAAGCAACGATGTTGTTCACATAAATTCGCGCTATTTTGTCCATTGTATATGATACATTGATGGGTATAAAGTGTGCGGATTTTGTTAGTCTATCCATGATAACCCAAATTGCATTATGTTGGAGTGGTTTTCGGGAATTTCGTGATGAAGTCCATAGTTTTCAATTCCCATTTCCAAACGGGAGTTCGGGTTGTTGAAGCAATCTCGAGGGCTTTTGATGTTTGGCTTTGACTTTCAAACACGTCAGACATCTTGCAACATGCAAAGCGATGCCCTTTTTCATTACGTTCCACCAGTAGCTCGGCTTAATATTTTGGTACATCTTATCACTACCGGGGTGCATCATGTATTTGGACTTGTGAGCTTCGTTCATAATCTTTTCACGCAAGTCCCCAACGATTGGTACCAAAATCCGGTTTCCCATTCTAAGTATATCATCGTCACCCTTGACTAGCGAGTCAATGGTGCCGTTATGTTTTTCGTTGGAGATCTTGTTTTCATTAATTGCTTGGACTTGAGCGGATTTTATTGCTCGATCAGATCTACTTGGAGTTCTAGTCGTAGCTCTTGAACTCTTTTTACGCTTTTCATGTTCCCTATGACTTAAGGCATCAGCCACAACGTTGGCTTTACCTTCGTGATAAACGATTTCACAGTCGTAGTCATTTAGAGTTTCCATCCGGCGCCTTAGACGCATGTTGAGTTCTTTTTGTTCAAGATGTGTTTAAGACTTTTGTGATCGGTATGCACGACAAACTTGACTCCATAGATATAGTTCCTATCTTCAATGAAAAGATTATGGCACCTAACTCTTGATCGTGAGTTGTGTAGTTCTTTTCGTGTACCTTAAGTTGACGAGAGGCGTAAGCGATCACTTTCTTGCGTTGCATTAGTACGCATCCCAAACCGGAATGAGACGCGTCACTAAAGACAACAAAATCCTCGGTACCTTCTGGCAAGGCCAATATAGGTGCTTGGGTGAATTTTTGTTTGAGTATATCGAACACCTCTTGTTGTTTAGTTCCCCATTCATACTTGATATTTTTACGAGTCAAAGAAATTAGGGGAACAGCGATTCGGGAGAAAGTTTCTATGAGCCTACGCCAACCAAACCTAAGAAACTTCGGATCTCGGTTGGAGACTTTGGAATCTCCCACTTAGAGATAGCTTCAATCTTTGCGGGATCGACTTGAATTCCATTCACGTTTATGATGTGTCCAAGAAATTACACTTCATGAAGCCAAAATTCTCATTTCGAGAACTTGGCATACAATCTCTCGGTTCTAAGTAATTCAAGTAAGGTTCTGAGATGTGAGACATGATCCTCTTTTGACTTAGAATAAATAAGTATGTCGTCGATGAATATGATAACAAATTTATCCAAGTAAGGCTTACAGATTCGATTCATCATGTCAATGAACGCGGCTGGGGAATTAGTGAGACCAAACGGCATGACCGTGAACTCATAATGTCCATACCTTGTTCGGAAAGCGGTTTTCGGAATGTATTTGGATTGAACTTTGAGTTAATGATAACCAGAACGCAGATTGATTTTTGAGAAATAGCTTGCAACTTGGAGTTGGTCGAAAATATCGTCGATTCGAGGGAGTGGATATCCATTCTTGATGGTGACTTTGTTTAAGGCTTGATAATCGATACACATGCGCGTGGATTAATCTTTCTTTTTGACGAAGAGAATTTGTGCTCCCCACGGCGATGAACTTTGTTGGATGAAACCTTTCTCGAGTAGCTCATCAAGTTGGTTCTTTAACTCTTTCATCTCGGTTGGTGCTAGTCGATATGGAGCATTGGCGATTGGAGTAGTTCCGGGCATGAGATCAATCCTAAATTCGACTTCTCTATCAGGAGGAATACCAGGAAGTTCATCGGGAAAGATATCGGAAAATTCGGAGACAATAGGTACGTCCTTTATCTCCTTTGGTTTGGATTCTTTGGTGACGTAGGCCATGAATGCTAAGAATCCTTGATTTAAACATTTGTTAGCCCTTATCATCGAGATTATGCTAACTTGGCCAGCGTCTTTTTCCCCTTCAATTCGAATGGTTCGTTTATCAGGGGCTCGAAGTTCAACGGTTTTGCTATTGCAAATGATACGCCATGGTTGTTCGACAACCAGTCCATACCAAGTACAATGTCAAAACCAGCAAGAGTCATTGGTAACAATTGAATAGGCAGAACGTAACCAGCTAATAAGATTTTTCCATTTTCAAGGGCTTTGGAGATTTTAACAATTCCGCCACTAGCGGTCTTGATGCTTAGAGTTTTATTAAGTTTTGTTAAAGGTTCGTTTAATAGACTACAAAAGCTATAATCTGTAAAACTTAAGTTGGCACCTGAATCGAACAAAACTCTATCATACATGTCGTTAACTAAGAACGTACTGGTGATGGTTTCCGGCATGTCGGCCGCTTTCTTAGTATCGAGGATGAGGACTCTTGTGTTTCCTTTCTTCGTTTCATTCTTTTGGCCACTTCCACCCGCACCACCACCAGCGTGTTTGTTTTTGGGGCACTCAAAGCTTAGGTGTCCCATTTCCTTGCAGTTGAAGCAAGTCATTGTCTTTTTCCAACAATCGGCCATTGGCCGGGTTAACATGAGTCGCAAACGGTTGTGGTTGAAGATGGAGCAAAGTGGAATCTTCCCTTGTGGTACTTCTTGCATGTCTTGCATTGGGTGTAGTTGGACTTGAATCCGGTTTTTCGTTGATCTACCCCCCTTGCCCTTGAATCGGGCGCTTCCTCCGGTCTTCTTGTGGTCTTGAGTTGGCACCACCTTCTTGTCCTCTTTTTTATTGCGGATCATACCACTCATCAGATATCCAGCCAACTCATTGCAGAGTTGGCGGTTTGTGGTAGGTGAGACCTCACCATGTCGCAGATTTACCTCAGAAGTCCCTAAATATAGTGTGTTACTTTGTTGGACTCAAGGGTTACCAGTTGTAGCACGAGTCGGCAGTACTCATGGAATTTTGTGTTCTACTCTCGAAGATTAGTTCCTACGACTCTATGGTTGAGGAATTTTGTTTGGATTTGATCAGTCTCATGCATGGGGTAGAACTTCGTCAGCATCATCTCCTTGAACTTTTCCCACATCAAGTTGTACAACATTTGCCTTCCCTTGCTCATGATGAGATTATTCCACCATTCTAGCGCTTCGCCTTTAATCATTTGAGCCGAATATTGTATCTTTTCTTGCTCGAAGCATTTGCTTATGATTACGATCGACTCCATTTCTTCTAACCACCTTAGCATAGGAATGGCGCCTTTATCGCCATAGAATTCTTTCGGTCCAAAGTTTTTGAAGTCTTTAAAGGAGCAGCTTTCGATTTTTTATTTCTTAAACTTTTGTTTTATGCCGCCATCAACGTTTGATTCATGGACACTTTCCTCAAGACGGGATAGATTAGCACGGGGTTTGGATTTAAGGGATTTGACGGGGTTTGCATTTAACGGATTTTCGAGATGGTTCGATAAAGTGAGATTGCCTAGATTGAGTTCTAATGTGAGATTCGGCTCTCACTGCTTCTTTATCATCTTTTGAATTTGGTTCATATATTTTTCAGGGATTTGCTCATGTTCTTGTTCTTTTTCTCTATCTTTATTTGCATGATTTTCTGCTTCCTTTCGAGAAGCTTCAGCATTACTTTGGTTTGACATTATGAAATTTAAATTACATTCTTTTCTTAAACACATATTTTATTCATTACACACACACACATATATATATATATCATAAATGATATATATATATATATTATTACAAACACATAGAGATATATATCGTCACTCGATATATATATTCATATCCTTATTTTAGAACGATTTAACAACATTACATCACAACATCCATGTTGGGTTTTATACAAGTTTATCAAAGTCAAGTTAACCACATTTAACTAGAAAACGCAACGGAAGCTCATATTTTAAAACTTGTTATTGAACATACCATTATGTAAAACTAAAACCCAAAGCCAAAGATCAATATTACAAGAACAAAATGCTCACATAATGTAAATGTACCTCTTTTTACCTTTTGAAGAAGATGTAGATGGATGAAGAAGATGATGTCTTCAAATGGCAAGGTTGCAAAGGAGAAACCCTCAAGCTTTGTATACCCCAAGCTTATGTAGCAACAACACCAATTTGTGCTAGGATTTGAACACCAATTTGAAGCTCACAAAACTCCCAATTTGAGCCAATATGGCCGTGAGTTTTTGAGAGAGAAAGGAGAGTCTTTTTGACTTGATTCAACTCTTGAATAATAACAAAACCCAAGACCCAAAATGCATGTATGGGAAAATGGAGGATTAAAAGGAACCAAAGAGTTTGATTGGGTAAAACCACCACCCCACATGGGTGGCCGGTTTTGTTTGTTTTCCTTTTTTTTTTTTTTTTTTTTTTTTTTGTTTTGTGTTTTAACATTTAAAACATCTCCATCTCATATTTTATAAAACTAATTTTATAAAACATACATGCTATCTTAATTATTTAACCAATTAAATAATTAATTTATATAAACAAATTATCCAAATAATTTATTTAAATCCTCAAGTGTGTTTGTTTAGAAAACCAATTTTCTAAACGCGTAGTGTTCGGTATTCGTTTAAATGATCAAATCATTAAAAGAATACATTTGGTGTTGTCTAGCTTGTTATTGGGTATGACCCGACTTGGATCAAACACAGTTAGCCACATTAATATAAATATGTGTCTCGGGCATACGTAATTCCAACAATCTCCCACTTGCACGAGATACATAGAAAATTAATGCAAGTGGTGAATACCGCCTAACAACAGTTCACCACCCCTAATGTGTTTGACGAAGTGCCATTCAATAACATCATCCCTTCAAGTCCCTTACTTGATATGATTTAGGTGAATCTATCATTATATCCCTTTGTTACTAGATGTCATGTTGGATCTAAGAGACATAGGCGATCATTCTCTTTACAATTCAACTTTATCAGGCCTTAGACATCTAAACTCTCAACACATAAGAGGAACAAATTCCTTCTTGACTGTATACGCCTCTCACTATCACTTTTATACTCCACCTGAGCTCATCCTTATGTACCATCTTTTACGAATAGCGAAGGGGAGAGTCAAAGTGTAATACTCGGTGAAAATCAAGACCCAATATACATCTCAGGTCTAAGGATAATATGAAATTCTCCTTTACTCAAGATTACTAATGATCAAGTCAATCGACTCCATGTAGTAATATTGAGAGCGGGTCAGTCCAATATTTGTATCCCACAAATATCTATGAACTTTGGCAGCAAACCTATGCTCCATATTCATTTCTTATGAATATCCACCAAACCTAGTTCATAATAGTCTTGCTTCATATTTGTTCCCACAAATGTGATCGACTACGGACTTTTAGAATAAGATAACTTATTCATGGATTAAACATGCAAAATTAGAATTTAACTCAAGATTCCATAATCATATAAAAGAGTTAAATTACAAAAGTCTTTTAAACTTTAATACAAAATAGATCAAATCCAATTACTAGAATATCGAAGTCCTAAGCCACTCGCATGACGCTCATGTTTAGGTCTTTCTAGGAGCTTCGTGAATGGATCCGCAAGATTTTGATCAGTTCCAACTTTGTGAATACATATCTTTCCCTTTTCAACTTCATCCCTTATGTAGTTGAATCTCCGCTCTATGTGCCTTGTCTTTTGGTGCGAACGAGGTTCCTTGATTTGTGCAATCGCACCCTCGTTGTCACAAAAGATTTCTAGGGGGTCTTGAATGGAAGAGACCACCCCTAGATCGGTAATGAATTTCTTCAACCATGCAGCTTCTTGAGCTGCCAATGAAGCGGCGATGTATTCTGATTCTGTAGTGGACAATGCTACCACTTCCTGTTTTGAGCTCTTCCAAGAGACAGCTCCTCCATTAAGAGTGAACACATACCCAGATTGTGATCGAGAATCATCTCGATCAGTTTGGAAGCTCGCATCCGTGTAACCTTTTATAGCGAGTTCCTCCTCACCAGATCCATATATCAGAAACATATCCTTAGTTCTCCTAAGGTATTTCAATATGCTCTTAACAGCCATCCAATGACTGTCTCCTGGATTCTGTTGGTATCTGCTTGTCATGCTCAAAGCGCATGACACATCCGGTCTAGTACATATCATCGCATACATGATGGATCCTATAGCAGAAGCATATGGGATTTGTTTCATCGTCTCTTGCTCACCCTTTGAGCTTGGACATTGAGCTGAACTCAATATGGTCCCTCTTTGAATAGGTACAAAACCTTTCTTGGAGTTTTCCATCTTGAACCTTTTCAAGATCTTATCAATGTATGTACTTTGGTTCAAACCTATCAAGCGCCTTGACCTATCCCTATAGATCTTTATTCCCAAAATATAGGCAGCTTCACCAAGATCCTTGATGGAAAATCTGCTTCCAAGCCAAGCCTTAACGCTTTCCATGGTTGGAATGTCATTTCCAAATAGTAGAATGTCATCGACATACAATACTAAGAAGGTAATTATACTCCCACTAGCCTTTTTATACACACAAGCCTCATCAGCGTTCTTGATGAATCCAAAATTTTTGATTTCTTCATCGAAACGATGATTCCAAGTTCTAGATGCTTGTTTCAATCCATAGATTGATTTCTTTAACTTGCATACTTTATTAGGATGTTTCGGATCGACAAAACCTTCAGGCTGAACCATATAGACATCTTCCTCAAGATATCCATTTAGGAAAGCGGTCTTGACATCCATTTGCCAAATTTCATAATCATAATGTGCAGCTATGGCAAATAATATCCTAATAGACTTAAGCATTGCCACAGGCGAAAAAGTTTCATCATAATCAACCCCTTGAGTTTGAGTGAAACCCTTAGCTACAAGTCTTGCTTTATAAGTATCCAAGTTTCCATGCATATCAGTTTTCCTTTTGAAAACCCACTTACTTCCAACAGCTTTGGAGTTGAGTGGTGGTTCAACCAATTCCCAAACTTGGTTGTCATACATGGATTGCATCTCAACGTTCATGGCTTCAAGCCATTTGTCACAATCATTCTTGGACATTGCATCACGGTATGTGGTCGGTTCATCCGAATCTACCACGTAGCAACCTTCTACAAAAAATCCATATTTTTCAGGTGGATTGCTAATTCTACCAGATCTGCGAACGTTTTGTGTGTTTTGATCAACCACTTGATCACTTTCAACAACCTCTTGTTGAGTGCTAGTATCAACCAATTGTGTATCATCTTGTGATTCTTGATCCTCATCAAATTTCACTGTTCTACTATTAGTTCCTTCCTCAAGGAACTTAGTTTCCAAGAACTTACCCTTTCGAGCAATAATAACATTTTGCTCACTAGGATCGTAAAAGTAATATCCTAAATCATCTTTAGGATAACCTATAAAGATACACTTAGTGGATCGGACTTCTAATTTGTTTGGGGTGTATTGCTTTACATAAGCTTTACAACCCCAAACTCTTAAGAATGATAGCGATGGAGCCTTTCCATGCCATACTTCAAAAGGTGTCTTCTCCACTTTCTTGGTTGGAGCCATATTCAATATGCGAACAGCGGAAAGTAAAGCATAGCCCCAAAATGATAGAGGTAAAGTGCTTCTAGCCATCATCGATCGAACCATATCTAATAGGGTACGATTTCTCCTTTCAGACACACCATTATGTTGTGGTGTTCCAGGTGGAGTAAGTTGTGAAATAATTCCACAACTCTTAAGATGATCTTGAAAAACACCACTTAGGTATTCACCTCCTCTATCACTACGAAGTACTTTGATTGTTGTCTTAAGTTGTCTTTCTACTTCAGTTTTGAAGTCTTTGAACATTTCAAAAGCTTCATCTTTGTGTTTCATTAAGTACACATAACCATATCGACTATAATCGTCAATAAAGGTAATGAAGTATCTTTCACCATTCCTAGTCATTGGTCTAAAAGGACCACATACATCCGAATGTATGATACCCAATAATTCTTTTGACCTTTCAAAAGTTTTATTAAAGGGTTGCTTTGTCATTTTGCCTTGTAAACAAGATTCACATACATCAAATGAATCAAACTCATTGGTTTCTAGAATACCACTCTTGCGAAGAGTTTGCATGCGATTCTTGCTTATATGTCCAAGGCGACAATGCCAAAGATAGGAATCACCCAAGTCCTTCTTGAGTTTCTTGGTGTTGACATTATACATTGAACTATTATGTGACATACCACTTTGATCTATTTCATATATACCATTCATGGGTATAGCTTTAAAATAAAATATGCCATTCATCAAAACATGAATATCATAATCAATAAACTTAAGATCAAAGCCACATTGTTTTAAAAGAGACACGGAAATAATGTTTCTCCTTAACTTAGGAGCATACAAAACATTCTTCAAAATTACTTCCAAACCACTTGGAAGCTTTAATATGTAGTCTCCTTGGGCTTGGACTTCAACTCTTGCTCCATTGCCCATAAAGAGACTAATGTCCCCTTTGTTGAGTTGTTTACTTCTTTTGAACCCCTGCAACAAATTGCAAATGTGAGTTCCACATCCGGTATCAAGTACCCATGTATTTGAAGAAATAACATTTAGTTCAATATGTATAGTAAAGATAATACCTGAGGTATGCCCCGCATCCCTCTTATCTTTTAACGCATTGAGATAGGTCGGACAATTCCTTTTCCAATGACCTATCTCTCCACACTCAAAGCATGGATCTTGCGCCGCAACCTTTTGCTTCTTTTCCTTCGGTTTGATGGGCGTGATGGCTTTCC
Source organism: Bidens hawaiensis (assembly GCF_021521415.1). NCBI lineage: Eukaryota > Viridiplantae > Streptophyta > Magnoliopsida > Asterales > Asteraceae > Bidens > Bidens hawaiensis. The sequence goes on along the minus strand of NW_027493000.1, from coordinate 233,789 downwards.
TCTTTCCCTTTCCTTGGACGTGGCCCTTGCCCTTAGCAACACTTGCTTTGGGGTTGGAGTTATGTCCCCTTTTCCCTTCATTGATTGTTAGAACGGGTAAAACCCTTTTACCCATTCCCGCTTCGGCCGTTCTTAGCATTGCGTGAAGCTCACCAATGCTTTTGTCCCACCCGTTCATGTTATAGTTCATGACAAAGGTTTCAAACCTTTTGGTCAAAGAGTTGAGAATCAAATCCGTAGCCAACTCATTAGAGACGGGACAATTCAACCTACGAAGCTTTTCAATGTAGCTTTTCATTTTTAGGACATAAGATGAGACGCTTTGGGTTTCCTCCATACGACATGCATGAAACGCTCGAACCGTTTCGAAACGTTCCGCTCTAGCTTGTTGAAGGAACATTTCCTTCAATTGAGTTATCATGTCGTATGCCCCATGATGCTCGAAATCCTTTTGGATTTCGGGAATCATAGTCCCTAACATGAGGCAAGAGGCTTGCACCGAATCTTTGGTGTACTTGACCCAATCGTTATACGCCTCCTCATCTTCCACGTTAGGCTCATCGGGAATGGGATCGTCTAAGACATATGATATCTCTTCTTGTTTGAGAACTATTCTCAAGTTGCGATACCAATCCATAAAGTTATTATGGTTTAGACGATCCTTTTCAAGGATGGTTCTTAAGGATAGGTTACGGGTGTTATGGGTAGAGGTGTTTGCATTGTTAGCGGCCATCTACAAAATTTAACAAAGTTTTATTTTAGTATTATAAACAATTTAATTATTAATACCCTTTTATTCCAAATTTTAAAATAATAATTAAATTCTAGAATCCAACGATAAATCAAATTTCGGTTAGGTGACCTTTATCCCGTTATTTGATTTAACAAGGTAGTCAACCTTGACAATTGCAACCCTTTGCAACTTCTAGAGGTATGGGACCATTCGAAATCCTTATTTCGTGTTGGCATGTTTATCCCATCAACACCATTGGACCCCATGCTTAGGTGACCTTTATCACATGGTTTCCAATTCAAGTCGTCCTACTTGTATAAACATGTAAGATTAACATACAAGTGGTTAGGTGACCTTTATCCCACAAATATGTTAATATTACCTTAAGTATATTAGTTTGCTCTAAAATGGTTAGGTGACCTTTATCCCATTTAAAGTTTCCTAATACGTTAAGTGTCTTACAAAAGGATGGTGTTAGACTTGTTTCCTTGGTAATTATGAAAAAGGGATTTTTAAGTTTTCCAATATTCTAGTATGAAAAACATTATGCCATATCCTAACATGCATTTAGAAATATGGCGATTTTGAAAACCAATTTTCAAGGTTCTAGTTATAATAAAACCAATTTTATTATATGTGAGTAATCGCTTAGTTTTAATAAACCCATTTAATTAAACTAATTGACGCGATATTACCAAATATATATTAGAACCCGTTTTATGCTTGTTGTCGTTCCTATGTGACGGTTTGGATATCCTAATATCTATCAACCACACATTACATAAAGTAAAACAAACAACCAAGCATACACATGCAAAATATAGTCATAACCGAAAACCGCTAAATTTGACCATACTTGTTAGCCGAAACAAGTATAGGTCATAGGTCACACCTAAGGGATAAAACATGACACAAGGATGGAATGTTGACTCCCACTTGATCTTGCATCCAAATGCTTCAAGTATCCTTTCCAAGTTGTTGTGTTCTTGTTGGGCTTGTTAATGGGCTCCAAACTTCCAAAAGTCTTCTTGGGCCCAAGAGTGAAATTTATGGGCCTAATGGGCTTGAATCCCATGATGGGCCGGTGAGGCCCAACAAGCCCAAAATTTCGGTCCAAGGCCCAAATCCACTAATTCTTGCATCTTCAATTTTTACAAAATGTATCCTAATACATATTTTTCTAAAAAAAGAAAATGCAACTAATCTATTTATTACAAACCAACTTATGAATAAATAAATTACACAAGACTAAGATTATGAATTATTACAACCATATTGAATAATAAACATAATCAACATACACAAACAACAATCAACACATCCAAGGTCTAGGTTTCGGTTATGACACATCCAAACATACCAAATGTTCTAAGCATGCAACCTAAGCAACCAATGCCCAAAATCACCAAATAAAATCAGCCCCCCCCCCCCCCAAGAGGCTACGGCCCAAATTATTATTATTATTTTTTTTTATTTTCAACATCCAAATGTTATTAATGGTTTCCTAAGATCTTTCATGCATGTCAAGATCTTATAAATCCATGAGGGGTAAAATCCACCAAAATTTCGGACCCCTTTTTCACCCATGAAAAAACCGAAATCTATGAACATGTAAGAAGCATAAGTCCTTGTAACCGGCTCTTGATGCCATTGTTGGGTTTTATACAAGTTTATCAAAGTCAAGTTAACCACATTTAACTAGAAAACGCAACGGAAGCTTATATTTTAAAACTTGTTATTGAACATACCATTATGTAAAACTAAAACCCAAAGCCAAAGATCAATATTACAAGAACAAAATGCTCACATAATGTAAATGTACCTCTTTTTACCTTTTGAAGAAGATGTAGATGGATGAAGAAGATGATGTCTTCAAATGGCAAGGTTGCAAAGGAGAAACCCTCAAGCTTTGTATACCCCAAGCTTATGTAGCAACAACACCAATTTGTGCTAGGATTTGAACACCAATTTGAAGCTCACAAAACTCCCAATTTGAGCCAATATGGCCGTGAGTTTTTGAGAGAGAAAGGAGAGTCTTTTTGACTTGATTCAACTCTTGAATAATAACAAAACCCAAGACCCAAAATGCATGTATGGGAAAATGGAGGATTAAAAGGAACCAAAGAGTTTGATTGGGTAAAACCACCACCCCACATGGGTGGCCGGTTTTGTTTGTTTTCCTTTTTTTTTTTTTTTTTTTTTTTTTGTTTTGTGTTTTAACATTTAAAACATCTCCATCTCATATTTTATAAAACTAATTTTATAAAACATACATGCTATCTTAATTATTTAACCAATTAAATAATTAATTTATATAAACAAATTATCCAAATAATTTATTTAAATCCTCAAGTGTGTTTGTTTAGAAAACCAATTTTCTAAACGCGTAGTGTTCGGTATTCGTTTAAATGATCAAATCATTAAAAGAATACATTTGGTGTTGTCTAGCTTGTTATTGGGTATGACCCGACTTGGATCAAACACAGTTAGCCACATTAATATAAATATGTGTCTCGGGCATACGTAATTCCAACAATCCACACATCACTTAACCCTATTCTTTAGTCCTTCATGAATTTTTTCACCATCTTGATCATTTTGTTGCATTTACGAAGAAGCTTCTCCTATTTTCTTCTTTTTGGCTCCATCAACAGCTAACTTTCTTCCATAGATCATCAGTCTCGTGCAAGGCCCTATCAAGATGCTCTCCCTGATATTGCGGGATCTCATTTGGGTATCCATATAGAGGTGGCGGGTCACGATATCCCATCATAACTATGTCATAGTGATTCTTGGGATATGGTGACGAGGTAACGTCAGACGGATAGTTGAAAAAGGCTTCAGCTGCTTCATTTTGTTGACGGATCTCGTTCGCTTGTTCCTCAATTGTCGTAATCTTTCCTTGATACGTTGGAAGCTTGGTGGTGACTTGTTCTTGAGTTCTTGAAGGTATTGCACATAGAGGTCCACGGAGCCATAGCTTGGACTTTTATGAAAGAATGGTTGTAGACATCCTTGACTTGGTGGATAGTCACAACTTGTTGGTTCCTCCATTGGATTCATTTCCTCTGCAAGTTCTTCCTCGGGGTCTTCTTCCTCTTCCGGATCTTCTTCCTCTTCGGGGTCTTCTTCTTCCATCAGTTTTGCAGTCTCATGCACCATCGGGTGTAGACGAAAACTTTCGTATGGTAGCATATCTCTCATTCTTGGCTTTTGGGATGGCTCTTTAGAAGAGTTGGGGTGAGAATTTACTGCGTTGAAGGTAGAAGTTCCGGTATGCCATCTTTTTTGGTCGGAGTGGCATTGCATCCAGTCAAACGATTCGGACTCAGGTTCTTCCTTGATTTGCTTATTGGAGAGGAATGCATATGACGGATGAGGATTCGGTGGTTGATACATCGGGATGTCGGACGGATGGTACGTCGGAACGTCGGACGGATGATATGTCGGGATGTCGGACGAGTGATACATTGGTATGTTTGATGGATGAAAACTTAAATGTCTTGGGGCTTCATTCACTTGCCTTGGTGGATCATCGGGTATGTCGATTGGCAGTTGTTCAGTTCCAGGGAAATACACCGGTACGGTTCGGTCGATCGGGTGGTCGTGATTGAAGAAGGCCTCGTAGTAATTCTCGCTTATATTGTCCATGGGCAATGGGTCAGGACATCCAGCTCTTCTCGCGTCTCTCATGAATCCTTCCATCATCTTTTTGAACGACATCTATGGGACCTTATTTTAACAGCCGGAACAGTAACAATGAAAATGGCCCCTTCCTTAGTGAGATTGTACGAGCAAATGCCTGAACCAAAATATGTTATTGCTATGGGAGCATGTACAATTACAGGGGGGATGTTCAGTACTGATTCGTATATAGGAGGGATAGAAAAGGTTACCAACCTATCTTATTCCTATTAAAATAAACAAGTAATATAATTTTTCTTATTCATTTTGATCAAAGCTTAGATATTATTAATTAATACCTAATTCGTTAAGATCGATGGCTCTGATACCAACACTTGCCACACCCCAAACCACAGCCTAGGCGTATGACACATATGTTGGTACCACAATTGTAATTAAATCAGAGTTAGCGGATTACAGCGGAATATATATATGCGTGGATTATATTATTTACTTAAAAAACACGGGATATAAAACTTCACGGTTTAATGTTTACAAAAGTTAACTTGTTTATCAAACCACCAATTTACATATTTAATACTTCAACAAAATGATCTGAGTCATCATATTGCCTAGATGTCACTTCAATTCTTCAAGTGGCTAATCTTCTTTACCTGTAAAATGTTTTGAAAATATGTCAGCAACACAAGCTGGTGAATAAGCCGACGCATAAAAGTATTTTCTTAACTTGATTACCCCTCATGACATAACATAGGTCCAGCCCATCGTGGCTTAGGAATAATCAAGTTATAAAACAAAACACAATTATAAACTTAAGTTACACACAAGACTCCCCAGCAAACACCGCAGCATTCGACATTACTTAGGTACCATACGTATACACATGATCACCCTCACTCGGACGTAACTTAGGTCCGGCTCATTGTGGCGGAGGCTCATGACCAGGTATGGTGCGGTGTGCCCACCGACTTTTTACCAGATATGTAAGGATCCAAACAAACGTACACGACAGCCTGAGGGCTAGCGATTACTTTTGTTTATAATGTTTTAGAGATACGTAATCTCATGTAGTCAATTATTTGTTTGACTCGATTAATACAAGTTTATAAAGTTGGGTGTATTCACCTTTTCTTGAAATGATCAGCTTCAATACACTAACCGGTTCTTTTCCTTTCTTTGCTATCTCGCACCTATAGTACGAGCATAACCTTTTATTAATACCAGATCTTTAATCCGGCTTAAGACCTATAGTCTCTTTTTATAATCTTTACATCAATTATATTTTCTTTACGAACCTTTAATTCAATACATCTTTTCTTTATTTTAAATCTTTAGTTTAAAAGTATCTTTTTCTTTCTTTTCTTTTACAAGTTAAACCTCTAGTTTTACTTGTTTACTTTTCTTTAAATACTACGTTTCTACTTCTCGAAGAAACGTATACTTTCTTTCTTATTATTTAAGAATAATAATAATAACAATCAACTTAAATAACACTTATAACAAAGAATCACATTATATTTATATCTCTTTCTTTTATATTTCTTTGTTATGTTTTCTTTTGTTATTTTTGAGGTATCAGGTATATCCTCGAATTAGGGTTTTAAGCCTTTTAATATTTTATTAATATTTTATTCGGTCATTATGCCTACCTTGTTTTGCTTATAATACCCTTATATAATTAGACAGAACTTCGACGTCTTTTTATTTCCTTGAGATTCCTTGATCAATCACCCCTTTGGCACGTAAATCAAGGCGCGTCGTACTTTAATCTTGATTGGCACACATTTCGAGGCGGTCGTTGGGTCGTCTCTTGGCAGCATGTTCTTCGAGATATCGTCGTCGGTATTTTGCACATATTTCGAGGTAACTTCCGTTTGGCACGGAAATCGAGGAAACGCTTGGCACGCTTTACGAGGTTTTTAGAGAGAGAGTGTGGGATTTCTAGAGAGAGATCAGATTTTGGTGTGATGAAATGAGGGGCTTGAGCCCGCTATTTATAGACAAAATCAGGGACCCATCGCGATATGTGATGGTCCAAAGAACACCCTTTCGCGCATCGCGACGTAGGGTGTTGACTCACCAGGTAGATTTGCCACGTGGTGACATGTGGTGAGACATAGTGCGACCTGTCAACATGTGTCTCGCTTTCAGAGAGGGTCATCGCGATAAGCGATGACATTGGCTCTAAGGCCGTCGCGTATCGCGATAGGCCATGAAGTCAGATTTTTCTTTTTGGTCCTTTAATTTTGAAACTTGCATTTTTAACCCTATATTTTCATAATGTTACAACTTCAGTAACAACTACAACAACAGAATAATCAACAAGTGATCCCACAACAACAAACCTTTCAAAGAAACCAACAAAACCCTCCACAAGCTCCTACAAATCCGAACAGAACCAAAGCCATCCAACCAAGAAATCAAGGGAATGTTGCATTAGCTCCACAACATCAAAAAGGTGTAGTTGATTGGAGCAATCATGCTGATGACATTGAAAAGTCCAATGTAGCATTCATGGCAAAGATAGAGAATGAAGTTGAGCCCTCATCATCTCAGGTACGTTCAAATCTTTCAAAACCTGAATCCCTTGAAATGAATGAATCATTGAGAATGACTATTGGAAAACTACAAAGTGAATGTTTAAAGAAACAAAGTATGATAAATGTCTATTAAACAAGTGAATTAACCTATGAGAATCAAATTAAAAGTCTGGAAGAAGATTGTATGGATAGTTATATGAAACAGTCTAGATATGTCACTGAAAAATTGAAGAACTGAAGAAGATGTTCCTTGATGAGAAGTTGAAAAATACTCAACTTCAAGTTGAAAATGATTTTCTGAAGAATTTAGTCTCAACTGGAAATATTTGTGAAAAACTGAAAAAAAAATAAGGAGGGAGATAAGTTTAAGGTTGTTCCTCCACCTTTCAATGACAATTACTCTTTGAATGTGGATAAGGAAAAGAGAAATGCCTACCTTGATCAGTTTAGAGAAGTGTTTAAAGAAAAGGAGGAATTCATTGAAAATTATAAGTTAGTTGAAGTTAATGACAAGGGTGAGTTTGTGATGAAGGAAGAAGTGAAAGAAGAAAAGTGTGCTGAGATTTCTATTGGTGTGCAAGTGTTTGAAGATGATTTTGGCGATGACTGATTGAACAAAGATGACTTGAGTGATTCAAGTGATCAAAGTTTAAGTAATGAAAATTCAAAGGTTGGAAGTAAGGGCAAACCAAACTCAATAAGCAAGCTTCCTTTGTTGCCAAAGATAACTCCGAAGATGAAGAAATATCATGAGCAAATGAGAAAAGAACACAAATCATTTGATATTTGCTATGGTTCAAAGGCAAAGAAAAACAATGAAAGATCAGCCTACAAAGTTCCACAAAGAAGGGAAAGTATCAAAGAAAACAGAACAAAAACCATGAAGAATGATGATCTTTTTATTCCTGTTTACCCTGTTTTCTCCAACCAAGAGTTATTTGACATTGGGGAAGTGGAAAGTATACAAGATTATGAAAGAAGGCAATCAAGGTTTAGAGAAAACATAGATGATGAACCAATCAATATGGAAAGGATAATCTTTGCAAGAGTTCAGTTGAAAGACAAGATATAAGAATTAAGGAATTTGACCTTTCTCAGTTGACTATGATGGTCTAAAAACTCAAAAGACTATTAGAGTTGATCTCCCAAGACCAAGTAAAAGATTCAAAAAGGGGAAGTCAAGTGAGACCTTGAAAGGAAAACTGTGGTGCAAACTGTGATGTGTATGGACATCACACTGATTCTTGTCATGAAAGATTTACCTTCAAACTAATTCATGTTTCAAATTCAACAAAGTTTGGACAAGACTTTGGTTTTTACAAGAAGAAGTATGATGAATATTTGGGCAAGGGTAAGAAGTTATCTGATGATACAGTGAACAGTGTTGAAACAAAGAGTGAGAAGAGAAATGAAACTGTTGACAAGGCGGAGAAGAAAAAATTGAATGAACAGAAGAAGGCTTCTATGATCAAACAACCTATTAGAGTTAAACCTGATAAAGCTGTTAAATCTATGAAATCAGTTGACCATGGAAAGTCAACAGAGTGTGAAGAGAAAGTTAAAAGGGAAGTGTTCAAGAGAAAGAAATCAAAAGAATTGAATGGTGATGAGAAATTTTTGTTGAAGCATGGTTTTGAACCACAAGAATTTCTATGGAAACCCAGAAGTGAAACAAAAGTGACATGTGAAACATTAGTAACAAGTGTGAAGAGAGAATTTGTCATTGAAGAATCCAAGAGCATAGTTCCATATGTGGGAAAATCTCATGAAACTGGATATGAAACAAATGATTCTGATGAATCTTGTGAAATTGTTTCTAAGGATCCCAAACCCAATGCAACAATTGTTCATGTTGCTGATGATTTGCAAGCTGATCTATCACTTAACTAATTATTTTCTTTGATTTGTGCAGGAACAGTCCACACCAATCAATGATGTATGGTATATGGACAGTGGATGTTCTAGGCACATGACATTTGACAAGAGGTCACTGGTAAACTATGATGACAAGTTTGAAGGACCTGTTGCACTTGGGAGTGATGAAATGGAGGGAAAATTGTCGAGAAAGGCATTCTTACCAGTGGCAAAGTGTCATTTGACAATGTGTTTTATGTGGAAGGGTTACACAATAACCTTTTGAGCATATCACAAATGTGTGATAAAGGTTATAAGGTAGGATTTGATGATTCCACTGTTTCATCCTCAAACCTGAATTTGTGATTCCTCCTGATATGATTATGATGATGGCCCCTAGGAATGGTAACTTATATGAACTAAGGATGAAATATGCCATTTCAAGAGATGGTACATGTTTTATGTCTAAAGCCACTGAAAATGAAACAAAATTGTTTTAACAAAATTTGTCATGTTAATCTGAAAAATATGAACAAACTTGATAAAGGCGAGCATGTTATTAGCTTACCCACAAGAGAATTCAAGTTGGATGACAAATGTATTTCATGTCAGAAAGGAAAGCATCACAAATCAACTCACAAGACAAAGCTCATAAACTCCATTGAACAAGTGCTGGAAATGCTTCATATGGATCTCTTTGGTCCTGTGAGTGTTCCTAGTATTGCGAAGAAGAGATATTGTTTAGTGACTATTGATGATTTTTCAATGTATACTTAGGTTTATTTTCTGAACTCCAAGGATGAGACTGTTGAGTTAATTAAGGATGTGTGACAAGGATTGAGAATCAATTAGATGTGAGGGTGAAGGTGATGATAAGTGACAATGGGACTGAGTTCAAGAACGGGGTTATGGCTGAATTCTGCCAAGCAAAAGGAATTCTTCAACAATTCAGCTTCCCCTAGAACTCCTGAACAAAATGGGGTAGCAGAAAGAAGAAATAGAACACTCAATGAAGCTGGAAGAACCATGATAACATATGCTAATCTGCATGTTACTTTTTGGGCAGAAGCTATCAACACTGCTTGTTATGTTCATAATAGAGTTCTTCTCAACAAAAGTCAAGACAAAACTCCCTATGAGATTTTGTACAAAAGAAAACCCTACATCCAATTTCTCAAGCCTTTTGGATGCAAGTGATCATTGTTAAATACTAAAGACTACCTAAACAAGTTTTAATCAAAATCTTTATATTGTTTCTTTGTTGGATACTTCACACACTCAAAAGCTTATAAAGTATATGTAAAATATCACTTGAGTGTGATTGAATCTTCTGATGTAATATTCAATGAAAACCAATTTAATACAGTTGATGGAGCATCCTTGCTGTTTGATCTTGAAAAGTTAATCAAGTCTTTCAAGATTTATCCTAAAGACTTTGATGAAACTTTTTATAGAACAAGTGTCCAAGAAGAAAAATCAGAAAAGAAGGTTGATTTGGATAAATCTTGGTCAAAAGTTGCTGACATAAATGTTGAATACTCCTTTGATAAACATGCTTCTGACATTGAATCGGAAGATGAGCAAAATGACAATCTGGAGCAACCACCTGTTCAAGAAAGTCCTGTAATGGATGATGTGAAAACTGACAACCAAAATGTTCAAGAGCAATTTGTCAATAATGAAGTGCAACCTAATGACTAGAATGATCAAGAACAAGCTGAAAGACAACCAAATTTTGAAACCTTGTTTCAAAGTTTGAACATTGGAAATGATATTGCTTCAACATCCCAACAGAATGTTGAAGAAGTGGTTGAAATGAACAATACAACATCTGATTTGGTCATTGAGGAACCAGGTCTCAATGATACAAATCTTGATTCAAATATGTCTTCAGATCAAGTTTTGCAAACTTCCTTTGTTGAAAGAAATCTTCCTCCTGAAAACATCATTGGGGACACATGAAAGAGTTACAAGAAGTGCATCTGAATCTGCAAACATTTGTTTATACCCATGCTTCCTATCCCAAATTGAATCCAAGAACATTGTTCAAGCTTTAAAAGACAATAGTTGGGTGGAAGCAATGCAAGAGGAGTTGGCTCAATTCAGAAATTTGCAAGTGTGGGAACTTGTAGATAAGCCAAGAGGTAAGTATTCCATTGGTACCAAATGGGTGTTCAGAAACAAAAGGGATGAAAGAGGGATTGTAATGAAGAACAAAGCAAGACTAGTTGCACTAGGATGCTTACAAGAAGAAGGAATTGATTTTGAGGAAGTGTTTGCACCAGTGGCAAGGCTAGAAGCAATCAGAATCTTCTTAGCGGCTTCCAATAACATCAGAGTATTTCAATTGGATGTCAAATATGCTTTCTTAAATGGAAAGATTGAAGGGGAGGTGTATGTGACTCAACCTCCAGGTTTTGAGGATCCTGAGTTTCCAATTAGAGTCTATAACATGAATGAAGCTCTATATGGATTACATCAAACTCCAAGAGCTTGGTATGATGAGTTATCAAACAACTTTCTTGTGAATGGTGTTCAAAGGGGAGCCATTGATAAGACCCTCTTCTACAAGAAAAGAGGAAGAGATTTGCTCCTTCTTCAAGTGTATGTTGATGATATCATCTTTGGGTCTAGTTTGAGGAGGTAATGAAGTCCAAGTAGTGCATGAGCTCTATGGGTGAAATGAATTTCTTTCTAGGGATTGCAAGTTTAACAAAAGAAGGATGGAATGTTCATTTGTCAATCAAAGTATGTGCAAGACATCTTGAACAAGTTCAAATGTCAAGACTTGAAGACTGCTTCTACTCCAATGCATACCCATGAGAAGATGATAGCTGATGAAAAGGGGGTTCCTTTTGATGAACTTGAATACAGAGCAAAGATTGGATATCTAATGTACCTGACTACTTCAAGGCCAGACATTATGTTTGTTGTTTATGTGTGTGCAAGATTCCAATCAAGTCCAAAAGTATATCACATGACTGCTGTCAAGAGGATCCTTAGATATTTGAAGGGGAAGCCTGATTTGGGAATATGGTATCCAAAGAACCAGACCTTTGATCTGTTTGCATACACTAATAGTGACTATGATGGCTGCAACATAACTAGGAGTCTACATCTGGTGGATGTCAATTTCTAGGAGACAGGCTGGTGTCATGGCAATGCAAGAAGCAAAATACTGTGTCAATCTCTACTGCTGAAGCTGAGTACATTGTTGCATCTGCCTGCTGTGCACAAGTCCTTTGGATTCAAAATCAACTGCTGAACTATGGTTTGAATTACTTGAACACTTCTATATTTATTAACAATACTGCTGCTTTGTTCATAGTTTAGAACCCAGTCCAACATTCTAAGACCAAGCATATTGAAATCAGACACCATTTCATTAGAGATTGCAGTAAGAAAGGTCTTATTGAAATGAAAAGAGTTGATACTAGTGACAACTTGGCTTACTTATTCACCAAGCCACTAGATATAACTAGATTCCACTTTCTCCTGAAAGTTTTGGGAATGATCAACTCTAATGAAGTCTGATTAATGATGTTTGCTCACTGTGCTAACTGATTATTCTTATGGCCTTATGAGTGAAAGTTGTGTTTATGTGCTTACTTAGATGAATGTTAACTATTATGTGCTTTGAATGACAATTTGTGTAACTTAGGTGTCTATGATACTTATGTTTGATTTCAGTAAATGCTTAAAATGTCTTGATAAGTATGTTTGCATATTATATGAAATGATGGGTGCTTATCTGATATTTTTGAATATGTTGGATGATCTTATGTGATGATGTGTTTAAACAGGATAGATTTTACATAATTAGTCTTGGTTGAACATTATGTTAAGTCTGCTTATGATAGTTCATGTCACCCATGTTTTTATTATTCTTGATTATGTGACCTTTTTCTTGTGTCAAAACTCTACTTTTGTGTTAAAATTGCATGCTCAAATGAAAATCACTCAAGGAAATTTCACAAAAACTTTTTTGACAAACTGAGCAAGTTGATGGTGCTGAGATATGATAAGACTATTCAGTTCAAAGCTGAGAATTGATCCAACCTTTGGGAAATGATAGTAGATTGATTATTTGTACCAATCATATTGATTTAATAGGCTAAAAAAGACTATTAGTGCAGTCATTGATATGTATGGTTTCTTTCCATGATGTGTAAAAACTGAGGTGATATAAACATAATGAAAATTATAAACTTAATATGGAGATACATTGTTGAATATGCATGTTTCAAGATAAATCTCTCCGAATGATAGGCAGATAAGTGATTACCCAGTCATACACGAGCCTGTTGGTATTTGGTCACCAAAATGAAACATCTTATGTATATGACAAAGAACAAATGTGAGCAAAATTTTTATATTCAACCAAAAGTTGACATATGTTCACAAATTTTGAAAGAAATGCAAACATGAGGGTTAATTATAGAACTACAGAGGTGGGGCATCAATATAAGTCCTTAAACACCTTGAATGAAAGGCCTGTAAGTCCGAACTGCGTGGCCTGTAAGTCCAACGTTAAACCTCAATATGTTTGAAAATTTTGAAAAGAAAAATTAATAAAGAAAATTTAAATGTTTTGTAATAAAAATATTTTGACCAAATATCAGGGGGTTGAAGTCAAATTGGGGTGATCTAGGGAAAGCCAAATAAGCTTTGAGAAGAGATATGGGACATCATAGTGCAATAAGTGTTAACCATTTTTTGTATTATGCAAACTAATTGAACTCTAAGCATATCACCAATATGTAATGAAATTCATGCCAAGTCTAGACCTGCTATTAACCTGTATGATCTGTCATAATAATGTTGGGAATGAAGTATTGAAAGGTGACTTAATCAATATGATCCCATGTTGAGATCTTTTCAGAAAAGAGAAAAAAAATTGGAAGGAAATAACTGAAATTTGATCTCATTATGCACCATTTGCCCTTAAAACTCTGAGATTCAATGAAAAAAAATGCTTTATGAAAAAGTTTAAGTCAAAAAGTGTTTCATTTTACCATGAGTATGTCTGCATACGTATTTTCGAGTAAGCCTTGATGTTGTCAAACTTTTGAGTAACCTTAGGTGTTTTTATTTGAAATTTAACTCATTCGAGCATACGTGATACTTATTTGTCCTTAAGAGTATTATCCATATATTATCGAATACACTTTGATAATTATCTACTTTCAAGTAAACTTGGCTGTTTAGAAAGTTGTCCTTATCAAGCACACTTGATGAATATGTGATGCTTGTATGAATATGCTTTAAATACTTGTTTCGAGTAAACTTGGTTGTTTTAGTTGATATGAGTATTTGTCTAGCATACTTCATTAAATTAAATGATATTTTCTGAAATTGCAAGTGTTGTCGAGTAAACTTCGTTTCTCGAGTAAACTCTATGCTTCGGCACTTTCAAGTGTTTCTCCAAGCATACATGCAAATTTCAAGTGCTTTCGAGCAATCTTTACACCAAGAGTACACTTAATGCGTAGAGTTTACTGTATTTAATTATAACAAGTCTTCTCAAGCATACTTTGAACTCGTTAAGTATTGTATAGTAAACTCTACTATCGAGTGTACTTGAGTAACTATAACTGAAATCTGTTGTTTCATAACTTTTCTAAGTATAATCGAGTAAGGTTAGTAAAAACAAGGTATTCGAGTAAGGTTGACAAATTAGAATATTTCTAAGTTATTATTTTTGGATTCTTTATTGATTCCAAGTAAGGTTGCCTGTTTGATGAATTATACTTGATTATTTAACTTGTGATTTAGTTCTCGAGTAATCTTGTATATTCGAGTAAGCTTCCATCATTTTATCCACTTAGTTTATTTTTAATTACTTTAAAATACCTGAGCATACTCTAGGTTCGAGCAAGCTTTTGAAAATGTACGTTATCGAGAAGGATTTATACTAAGATATTTTAAAAGGGTTTTTGGCAGTATTCTCACACTAAATGACAAAATTCTTTTAAAACCCACTTTCAAAATGCAAAGAGTACATCATATAAGGGGGACTTAGAAAAATGTTTCATTTCACCTTTTTCCCTCTTCCCTAATTGCATTATTGCCAGTTTACTCGCTACCTAGAATCCCAATCGTTTCAAACCTAAAATTGTCTGCCAACTTAATCCGACTCCGTAAGCTTCAATTGAGTGATTTCCAACACTCAATATATGGGTTTAGGGCTTTAATTTCATGATAACTGACATCTCTTTTTTATGTGTAGGTTATCAATTTGTCAAAGAACAGGTTCTTATAGACTAACTTTCATTTCTTCTTTAAATTATAACTTATTACATGGTAAACCTATGGGCTTTAATGACTAATCGTTTCTTTGAATGTGTTCTTGTCTATGTGTGTACAGATATGGCGTATCCGTTTGAGAAAAGCACAACATGTGTGCTCTTCTCCAGGTCACTGATGAAAATAGACCTGTCGACTTGATGATTAGATGGATGCAGCGGTCTAATCTTCGATTTTCATTAACTGAAAGCCCCAATATACAGAAATCACCAACTA
This sequence comes from Bidens hawaiensis, assembly GCF_021521415.1. Taxonomy (NCBI): domain Eukaryota; kingdom Viridiplantae; phylum Streptophyta; class Magnoliopsida; order Asterales; family Asteraceae; genus Bidens; species Bidens hawaiensis. The sequence continues at coordinate 218,495 of NW_027493000.1, read as the reverse complement.
GATTTCAGGAATTCTGCTGAGTTGGAGGACGATGAGTTTTGTAGGCGGATAGAGGCTATTGTGGCAGGAAATGAAGTAATTATTACTGAAAATCTGATTCGAACAAGTCTTCTGCTGCATGATGATGTGAAAGCTCCCGTACATTTTTCTACCAACCGCTTGTTGAGGATTTTTCAAGAAACAATGGGTTACCAGGGAGATGTCCATGAGGGACAGTTTAAGAAGGGGATGTTTCCCAACCTGTATTGATTCTTGATACATCATATCATAAAGGGCTTCACACTAAGAAGGGGAACATGGACCCCCATGAGTAGGGACATTGCTAATGCCACAGTTGCAATTATATACAACCAACCGTTTAACTTTTCAAGACTAATTTTTGACGGCTTGTGACAAATTTGAGGAAAGATAGAGATGATAGACTTTTCGTCTATCCCAGATTCTTGCAACTTATTTTCAACATTGTGAGCCATGATTTAGCAACCTTGGGAACAACACATGCTTTACAATATCCAAATGTATACAGGAGGATAGCAAGGTTGGCGGCCACAAGTAACTTCGATCCAAATGTTGAATTCGACATTTTGCCATGGTTGGTTGATAACAATATGGAGATTATGGAGGTACCAAAATCTCCAAGAGTGACTTCAGAGGAGGAAAAGAGTGAGGATGATGAAGAATTTGATTCTGATGATGATGTTGATAGTGGAGGTGATGGTAATGATGATGGTAATGATGCTGGCAATGACGATGATGGTGATCATGTGGTTGTGGAGGAGGAAAACATTGAAGAAGTACATGCTGAGGCTCAGGGGGAGACATTAAGCCAACCCATTCCAACACCACCTACCTACCCCAAAACCAACCATTAATCCAAGACCAATCACCACCCCAATACGAAACAAATGATCCATATATTCCATCCCCACCAACTTCACCACAAACACAAACCCTATCACCAACCCAAACTCAAGCCCAAATCTTAATCCAACATTTAATCCAAACCTATACCAGCCTATACATGAACCTTACATCCCTCAATATGTTCCAGCCGACCTTATAAACCAGCCCAACACACCATACCAATCCCCAACCCATTCACAAACAACTGACCAACCATATATCCCAAATTTCCAAATCATACACACGTATACACCTACAATAAGAACCATAAACCCATTACCCACAAGCAACAAAAACATCATAGAAAGCCAACCTCAAGAACCCATCAAAACCCAAAATCCTGACCCATTTGCCATATCACCAATCAACTCCCCTTCCCCTGATGCACATTTCAGATTATTTGATATACATATGGATGTACTAATTTAAATTTCACTCTAAGGAGGGAAAATGAGGAGCTGAAGAAGAGAAATTTTGAGCTACAAGCCCAAATAGACCAGGCTCTATTAAAAATTCAATCTCAGGTTAGTGAGGTTGGGAAGACCTCAGCTGCACCAAACCAAGGGGAGAATTTGCTTGAATCTGGTATTAATGATGATGTGTTAAAATCACTAGTTGATGCTTATGGAAGTGAGGAGGATGAGGATGAAGAGGAGGAGAGAGATGATGGAGTATACGATGCTGATGTGTCTGAGGAGGTAGTTCAAGATTATGATGTGCATGAAAATGATATAGTGGTGGAGAAAAATATGGTTGAGAAGGGAGTTGAAAAATATTATGAAAGAGATTGAAAAGAATATTGATAATGTGATGAGTGAGCCTGTAATGATTGAGGCTGTGATGACTGACGCTCACACTGATGTAATTGTTGAGGATGCCAGTGGAACTGAAGAGGTTGTGATCTCAGGAGAAACTGCGGTGATGACTGATAAAACTGCAAAGCTAACTGCTGATGATGAAGATGTGAGCTCAAAATTGAAGGAGGTGGATAATGAGCAAAATGAATTATTTGATGATATTGATAATTTTCCCGATGAACCAACTGTGGTGAGGGAAATAGGTCCATCCAAACCTTTGACTGTGGATGAGGAGAAAATGAGGTTGAAGGGTAAGTCTATAGCAGAAAATGAAGAACGGTTACAGCCATTGGAACCAAAAAAAAGATTATATCAAGTGATAAAGTATTAATGGTTGATGAATCTGCTAAAAGGGTTGTGAAGAGACATGATGAAATTGTGGGTGAATGGATAAAAGGGAGATGATTTCAAGGTTCTTAACAGACAAAGAAATTGAACATCAAAGAATTCTGAAGTAAGAAGCTGAATTAAAAAAGAAACTTGATAAAGGTAAGGGGAGATAGAGCAAGAGGTGATTGAGGGATCGCTGAGGTTGCAACAGGTGGAGGAAGTTGACAACTCATTAGCTATTGTTATATACCAATTCCAGCAATCCCCCAAAACTCATAAAACAAAATCTAAATCACCTGAGCCTGAACAAACCATTCCTACTGCCACTGCTGATAAACCTGAAAATGAAAATGATGCTAGGAAGTTGGTTACTGACGAATATGATGCAAAAACTGTGGCTCAGACATTGGCTAAGATATGTGATCAGCATGTAATTGATGATATTAAGGAGAATGAAGAAAGTTGAGATGCTGATTACTTGAATAAGTATGCCAAGAAATATGTGAGGAAAGGAAAAGGCAAGAGAAAGATGAGAGTTCTGAGGAATCTAAGGCAAACAAAAAGGTAAGCCTTATAAATTTTGTACCTCTTCAAGTAGTCAAGCCAACTGACACTGAAAATGAGCCCAAAGTGGATGAACCTAAAATTGATGGACTTATTGATCTGTCTGATATAGAAGATGAAGGGAATGATTCTCCACATGTCATTATGGCTGATACTCACAGGGAGAACATTCAGATCATGCTAGATAAAGCAAGAGGGAAGACCCTAAGATAATTATCCTGATGCATCATGGCTATAAATTTGAGACCCTGGCTGTGATGAGTGATGAAAAATTACAGGTGTTACTTGATGAGGAAGTGAAGGAATTGAGAAAGGAAAGGGAAAAGAAAAACAGAGATACTCAAAAGTTCTTGGCCTATATAAGACTTCATGGGCTCTCAGAAAAACTAGTTGAGTCATATGAAGTTTGAAGAACTGCCGGTGATTTAAGTAGACCATATGAATCCTGACTGTTCTCCCATACTAGTCACACTGCTAAATGAAGTTTGGGGAAATAGTGCAAGTTCAAGAAAAAGAAAGGTGAGTCTAGAGGACCTTGAGAAAAATTTGATGAAATGGCCTTGTATTCGGTCTACACGAGTATAACCATGATAAATAAGGTGTGGGTCCGACATGTCACTTACCGAGCTTACACGGGAAACTCGGTGGGAAAATGTTCAGTTCGCCCCCGATCAACATTTGGCGCTTCACAGATAAGAAATAATGCATGCTAGACGTGTTAACTATCGGGCATATGCTAGAAATTCTAAAGGTAAAGGTGCATTCACATCGGCCCGTTTTTGTTTATCATACATGCTTAACATGAAGAAGGAGGTAGAGCCAAGGCGTGTCAACTACCGATCTTTTATAGGAAACTCAGTTGGTAAATGTTCCATTCGGCCACTATAACCGCCAAATCGGGTAACGGTCCGGCTGAAGACCTTGATAAAAACTTAGCGCTAACCTGGAGGCAACCCGAATTTTATTTTCAGTTTGTATTTTACTTTATTTTATTAGTTTGTTTAACCGTTTTATTTCAAGCGTACCACTGTAGCAAAAGTCAAGTGTGGGGATACCACACATGGAAAAGTCGAAGTTTGAAATGTTTCGCTAAAGAATCATATTGACATGAGTTGCAGCTACCCAGGGTGCGTTCATACTTTGCTACGGTTGATTCAGGTACGTGTATATTATGTTGTATTTAAAACTTTGTGGGTGTAGTTTCTTATAAACCCTCACGATACCTCACTCGTCCACTCGGGCTACCGGGGGGTTTAAAGGGCTTGTTGCATATGCTAAATGCAATCGTGATTCCTATGAAAGTGAGTTAGGTCTTTTAACATATTTACTCGTTTAACAAATTTAATTATGAAATTTATTTAACTCGGCTTGGTAATTAAGATCAACAGTTTTGCAAACAATTTAAAAGGCCTATTCTAATATTGTGAGAAGCATGCTTCTACACGTGTGAGAGGTTGCAGATATTGTTGAGTGAGTTGAGGAGACAAGTTCATTTAGAGCAAGCACGAGTGCACACGAGTTACTAATTGCTACATCAGGTGATTTCGTTTTCATAATTTTCTTTGTTTTGCAAGTTTGTTTGTTAAAAGTGTAATTGTATAATTTAATATTCCAATCACATTAAGCCCGAATTTAAAATTAATAAGAATTAAATTTTAACCTCGTCCTCGTTAATGTTCTTTTAAAAGTTATTTATTTATACATTGAGGACAATGTCAACCTTAAGTGTGGGGATGGGGGGAAATTGAAATTTTTGCTTTAGAGTAGCTTAATTGTGCGCAAAAGCCGGAATTGTAACTTGTTAATTGTTAGTATTAATGCCAAGTAGAGGTCTTTGGTTTTTAAGCTTCTCGAAAGTCTTCTCATGCAAATGTTTTTCAAAAATAGAAAATTGAAATGAACCATTTAGATGGGGATAACTAGTCATGGGGACAGGTACACATGTTTCATGTCGGCAGCCTAATTCTTCATGTACGTGTGTAAGATTTGCCTTATATATAATGCACATATAATATATAGTATATACACATGTCATTTGAGTGTCATTATAGAGAGTAACCAGTATGCCCATAATATCTAGAACTTTGTTGTCTCATGCATTTCGAGATATTAGCTTGGCATGAATGCAAAAGTGATAGAGGCAATTAGGTTAAGCCTCGTCTGGATGAGTGCGAGTGTGGGTATTGGGGGTTGGGCCTCATACATTATATATATGAGCGTGGATAATGAGAGGGGCGGGGGTTGGTTTTCTTAGAAAACATTGTTGGACCTATTCTTTCATTCAATCAAACCCGATGTTATATTGCGAGACGATTCGGCTTAATAGGTTTCTTTGTAATTGTTTTAGTATTTATTAATAGGATGTATTAAGCATTATGTTTATTATGCTTCAAAAAAATTGTGTTATGTAACATTCGTTAATTTTCAAAACTGAAAACCTGACCCGTATTAAATTTTCAGATTTGTTTATATTTAAATTTATATAATTTTATAATATTATTAATTAATCTCAATTTTCGTTAATGTATTTTATGTGATCATTTATATGCAATTATACTTTTCACCACCCTTGTAGTATTACATACTCATTTAAAACATTCATAATCAAGATCAAATATTTATGTACATGTTCCATGCAATTTACTAGAATTATTATTTAGACAAAATGGCAAAAGATGTCCTTTATGTTTGCACGGTTTTTCAATAGACGTCCTTTGGCAAACTTAATGACAGAAAACATCCTTTAAGTTTCAAATCCCTATTACGTTACGTCCTTTGTTACTAACGGGGTTAATTTTTCTCTTTAAATCTGATCATGTGCAAAACACATGAGGCTAGTTTTGTAATTTTATAATTTATTTAATAATTAAAACTAAAATATATAAAATTTACACCCTCTCTCTCTCTCTCTATCTCTCTCTCTCTCTCTCTCTCTTCTTTCTCTCTCTTTCTCTTCTTTCTTCTACCCTTGCTTTCAACCTGCAGGTTATCATCTTCAAAAAACCCAAATCCCCCAAATTAAACCCTAAACACAATTCATCTAATAATCCAAATTCTCTCCAAATCAAAACCTTAAAACCCAAAATCAACTCATTCTTTCTCTCTACTCTGTCTTTATACCATCAAGAAAACCATCACCGGCCACCACCAAGTCTGTGTAGGTAAGGGTTTTGTGATCCATCTTCAACTCTTTTGGTTTCTCTATTTCATGTCTTCTCCAAAATTATCAATTATCAGAAAACCTATAACCCAGATCTATTCGACATGCCCAGATATGTTCGACATTCCTCGATCGGAACATACTGCTTCTGGTTCACTATTACGCTCCCAGTTCGCCGGAATTTGAACCCATTGGAACTTGTTGTACGCTAGGGTTAGCTGTTATAACGACGGGTGTGCAAAAAGCTCCGGCGGGAAGGTTCCGGTGAGATTGTTGTAGATCAGGTCTAATACTTGGAGATAAACGGAATTTTTTACTAGATTTGCCGGAATATTCCGTTTATCTCGAAAAAGAAAAACCCATTGTTGGTAGATTAGGGTTTATGAGATGATGATGATGGTGACTGGTAGTGATGATGGATAGTGCACTGGTGTTTGGTTGTGGTGTTGAAGGTGGGCTATGAATATTTAGGGAAGAAGATGGGGGTTAAAGGGAGAAAACTTTTGTTTATTTAAAGACTAAAATTTAAAGCTAATTACGTAAATAGCCCCTGATGGGGGTAAAAGACCAAATTGCCCTCACATGATGTGCACATGACTGGATTTAAGGGGAAAAATTAACCCTCGTTAGTGAAAAGGACGAATCGTGTAAGGTTTTTCGAACATAAAGGATGTTTTCTGTCATTAAGTTTGCCAGCGGACGTCCATTGAAAACCGTGCAAACATAAAGGACGTCTTTTGCTATTTTTTCTATTATTTAACTACTACTTTTATTATTATTATTATCATTATCATCATCTTTGCATATCATGTTACTTAACTAATAAAAGAAACTAATGAATGTTTTAATTAAATAAAGTTTATTAAAATAGTTAAACCTTTTGAATGCCCCATTAAACAATTTTTAATATATGTTTTAATTATATTAAACGTAATTTAATTTATTTAATTTCATAGGCATAACAACTCTATATTTTCACTATAAAAAGGGGATAAATCCTCCATTATTTTCACACCTCAATACATTGTTTTCTTAAGCTTAAGAGCACTGACAAGTAAGTTTTATGATTTCATGCACTTTATAGTTTTTGTTTTGATTTAATGTTGAATGTTCATAATTTGTTCTTCATGGTCATGATACTTTCATAATAAAAATATTATATTTTGGTTATAAAAAATCACTATGATCATGGATATCCAAGATAAACATTTTGATTTTTCTAAATCTTGGATCAAACCTAGCTATTTTGCAAGAACAAGCACGAATATATATTAAACTATATCTTATGATATATTGATCATCATAAACTTATAAACTTTCTTTTAAATAAGAAGATTTATAAAAAAAAAATTATTTATTTTACAATAGGTATAACATACTTCATATCTTTAAATTAATAATTGAGTAAATTAATTATTGTTTATTTTATTTCAACATAAACTAATATTTATAATTTCTTTAAAAGAATTCATGCAAAACATTTAAGTTAATTAACTAGTAAATTAATTAATTATGTTACTTGAAAAAAAAATGTTTAATCTTAAATTTTTTTTTAATATTGTTATTTAATCTTATATTAATAAGTTATACTTATTTATCTATAAATCATTCTTCAACTAATAAACATCAAATGATTTATATAAACTTTATTCATTTTCGTCAAACTCATTAAAAATCCCCAAGTCCCCATTTGCCATAAGTTAATGATAGAGATATTAAAATAATGCACAATTCCTAAAACTAATATTATTTAACTTTTTTATTCCCGATAGTTAGTCTTTAAATTTGTATTTCCTTTTTAATTATAGTTTGTGAGGTTCGATCGTTTCAATTTCCTTAAACGCGCTTTAGGTTATTATTTCAAGTTGTCTTCAATCTCAAATGTGAGTTTCTCACACCCCCTTTTACCATTTTTAACTATTTTGGGGGTAGCATATATATCCTATCAACAATTCAATTTCTTTTATTTATTATTTACAAACTACAATTCGTTACATGGACTTGTTTGTTTACTTGTTACTTTCTACAATATTACGTGCATGGATTTCTTCGATAAGTAGGATCATCCCCCCCCCCCTTTGCACTCAGGACCATTGTTTCTAGTCGAAAAGGGACTCCGATCTTAGTATGTTGGTGCACAATCCCAACTGGAAAAGACCTTCATTTATTCTTTACACTCGGGACCTTTGATTCTAGTGTAAAGAACCATTACGTGCTTTTCACAAGTTTTCATGGAACTGTATGGTTTTTATATAGTATTTAAACTATGTGAACTCACCAACTATTCATTTAGTTGACTTTATTTTATATATATGTTACAAGTACATTATTAGAGAATGAAACGGAGATGACACTAGAACTTAGGTTATATTAATAAATGGACAAGTTGTTAATTGTTCTTGTATTTTCTTTGTAGTTCTTGTTACAAACTTATGTACTTGATGTTTAAATTAATTAATCCATATTGTCACTTAATAGTGTCACATGTGTTTTGAGCAATCTGTACGTCACACTCAGGCGTAATCCGCTTTAGTCGGGGTGTTACATGTTAAAGTTGCAATGTTCAAGTGTTGAGTTGAAAAAAGAAAGAAAAAAAAAGAAGAAAAAAGTTAGTGATGAAATCAGTTGTTTATGTCATTGTTTATTTAGTTGTTTCGTAATAAGCCAGATCAGATCGTTTGAGCTACTTTAAAAATCCCCTTCCATACCCTTACACTTTGCCCCCTTATATCCCGTTTTAAGCCCTCCTGATTTGCATTTGTGTTAAAGAATTTAAATGGGTGGAGATATGACTTGCTCCCAAGCTTATTACATTGTGTTCATACTTGGTATAGAGGGCAGAGAGATAATCTCACATTTTTTGCTGGTCCAGATATTAAACCGATTGGAGAGATATTATATTATGATGGGTATGAACATGTGTGCCTTAACCGGAAACAAAGTACACTCGTTTGGGCGGTTTCATCGTTTTAAAACGTATCATTAAATTGTTTGGTGGGTTATCAACCTTGATAGTGTCAGTTCTTGGGAATTGGGTATGACCTTATACCTCACTAGTATTAATGCTGATAACTGATGAACCATCGATCGAGGTGTATGTGTTGCATGAGAGTTTGCTTGAGGGCAAGCAAATGGTAAGTGTGGGGATGTGATGTATGGGTGATAGTATGCGTTTATAGGATGTAATCTCGTGCGTTTTATTTGTTTATATGTATCGAACGTGAGTACTACGAGTGGTTTAATGTTTACAGGTGTGTGGAGCTTAAAGGAACTAATTTGGAGCATTTATGATAAAGTGAAAATGAAATTAATGGTATATTATATTATATAGAATTGAAATACGAAGACGTGGCCGCAAATGGGGAGGAAAACGGAGTTGGAATGAAGATTTTATAAAGAAAATGAGTTCGGAAGTGATTAGTGCGCACCTAAAGTAAAACGGGCATATCCGGGGCTAGAAAATGAGTTACGGAACCCATAATATATTAATTTTGGGTTCTCGACGAGAAGACTATGAAAGTGGCATAATGGGAACCGTAAGGTAGAGGCTGAAGGCCGTAAGCTACGGCCCTGGCGTAAGCTACGGTGGCCTGGCCGTAGCTTATGGCTAGGTCTGACGGGAATTGCGTTTTGGGCTTTTTTTTCTTCCATATTTAAGTTGGGATAAACCCTAAATCGATTATTCTTCATATCCTAACATCCTTGGGTGATTTTGGAGCCATCATACACCATCCTAACACTTACCAATCAGCACAATCATCCATGTTCTCATCATCTCAACCAAGAATCAAAATCTTTAAGATGCATAAGCAAGACCTTTTGGTATTTGAATCTTTACATTGGAACTTGAGTTGATCAATCATCCGGTTGATTAACCTTTTCTGTTTGTTTATGCATTCAACAGATTTTATCATTTTATTGATTTGTGGTCATCAACTTTTAGGATTAAGTTCTTTGAGTCATTTACCCGTTTATCTTTAGCCATTAAATCTCTTATATTTATCAAACCCTAAAGCTAGTAATCAATTAGGTTATTATTCATCCCAACCAATTGTTCGGATTAAGTTCTGTCAATCAGTAAGCTCAAATATCTAGTCTTTTGATTATATGTGTAATCAAACGAATTTTCCAAATAAGTTTAATCAATTGGTCTATTCTGCTTCACAACCTGAAACCTGGAGTTGGTTATCTTTCTCTCAATTGTTTTACAACCAAACAATATTAAAACCGCTTGACATTGTCTGTCTGTCTTAGTTAATTAATTACCGAATAATAAACATAACTTTCACTTTCAACTGATTCCCTGTGGAGACGACCTTACTTACCCGTACTAGTTATAGGTATTTAAGCATTATAAATACTTTTTTTATTAGAGCACGACATCCACTTCAATGGGTGCATACTGATAATGATAGTGAGAACCAGTATTAGGCATTGTAGAGGTTTGAGCAAATTGAGCTGTGAAATGGTTATTGAAGGATTGTTGTTGTGAATGAGAATGGAGAGGTGAACTTGGATAGATTATTAAAGGTTGGACATGATTGGGACTAGGCTATGACTGAGTTCTGCATTCCCGTGCAAAGTGTCCTAGTCTGCCACACTTATGACATGTTATTTTCGCCTTATCATAACCCACTTTTGTCCTATTATTGATTCCACGGAATTTCCTTCATGTCCTTTTGTAAACTTTGTTTGACTTGACTGTCAATATTGCCAAGAAATTAAAAAATCTCCATTTCCACCAAATTGATTGAATCTATGTGTTGAAAATCTTACATAATAAATGATAGATTTTCAGACACATGTGGAGAATTCTCTTGAACAAAAAAATGCTTAGTTTTCAACTGTTGAACCAATACCAGTTGTTATGTTTATGTGGTAGTCATAACCTTTGTTAGCAGTTTTGACAAATTGAGTCTCTTGACATAGAAGTGTTGATCCGATGGTAAAATATCAGTTGATGTAACTGTCGATATCAGTTTTTTCTTTTGACTCATCTCTCTCACTAAGGTAAGTAACATACCATGGAGAACAGTCAAACTCAAATCTTGAAAATTTGGTAGAGTTCTTAGTATGATAGCATGAGGTCCCAATTTTCTGGAAGTGACTTCAAAAATCGGTTGTTAAGAGCAGAGTTTGCAAAAGTAACACCAACCATTGTGAATCGTTCATATTGTTGAGTTAAACTCTTTCCTCTTAAATGACAAAATGCTTTGTACTATTGTCTGAGAATTTCACGAGCATTCTCAATGACTTGTGGAGTTCCACCATATTGTTCTTTCAGTGCATCTCACAATGCCTTAGCAGACTTATGATGAATTAATCCACCATAAATTTCATTTTGAATTTCCATGGCAATAATAGCATGAGCTTTGGCATCCAATTCAAATTTCTGCAGATCCTGATCAGAATAATCCATAGGATCCTTCTTAATCGTTTTATTTCCATACAAAGGATCAACATTTTCATGGAAATGAAGCCCGTGAGCATTCAAGTCCTTAAATAATTTAAGAGTTCTATGATAATACTCATCCTCCCACCAGTCGTTTGGGGACGAAGCTATGTTCTGGTGGGAGATAGTGGAACAGAGAAAGACCCGAGAAGAGATTTAGGCTATGAAGTGGGATGACCTGAAGGAGTTGGTGATGAAGCAATTTTGTGTTGATGCCGAGGTTGAGAGGGCCGAGATGAAGTGTTTGAATCTGAAGGTGGGAAAAATGACACACCGTGAATACACCACTGAGTTTAACCGCATGTCTAGGTTGGTTCCCGACATGGTTAATACTAAAGCAAAGAGAATCAAGTGCTACATCAGGGGACTACCACAAAGTGTCCGAACATTGGTTACGGCTAATAAACCCGCAACATTCGATTCAGCTATGGAATTGGCCGAGATTGTTTATGATGACCTTGCCATCAGTGAAGAGGAGAAGATTGAAACGAAGAGAAAGAACCCAGCCTTAAAACCAGATGAAGCTAATGAAGAGGATCCACTTAAGAAGAAGGAAAGGAAGGATGAGTTCACTTTCTATGGAAAATGTGGGAAGAAACACCCGGGAGAGTACAGAATGGGATTAGGTGTTTGCTTCAAGTGTGGAAAAGCAAGACATTCCTCCTGGGAGTGCAAGGATCAGCATAGGTGTCACAACTGTGGAGGGCATGGAAACCTAGCAAGGGGTTGCAGGAAGCCAAGGGAAGAGCACGAAGCAGAAAAGAATGCTTAAGGCTAACAGTTTCCTCCGTAAGCTTAGGGAAAACCATTCAAGAAGGCTAGTTACTAGCCATAAATTTTATTTTATGCGTGACTTATTAATGACTTGATACGTGTTATTTTATATTAAAGTTTAGACTGGTGATTGTTTAAATTAATTATGCTATGAAATTGTCATGAATGGATTTTGGTTATGATGATTATTTTGGTTATGATAGAGTGTCGTCTCAGGCGATAGGGTTAAAATAGTACGAAACTATGTTCCTTAGAAAGACGAGACGATATTTGCTGAATCAAACGTGAAGCAGTGCATCGAGGGCCTCATGGACAGGCTACCTTGAATAGCTAAAACACATGAACACCACTCGGTGACTGCAAGGTCAGGAGTAAGAAGGATAAGACGGTCCAAGAAAGTAGGTGAATATAGGAAGCGTTCCACTTACAAGGGTTAAGTAGGTTTCCCCGAAACCACTTTTAAGGAGGGTAGACTTGTAGATCCCGAAATTTCCAAGATTAATATTAAAATATTAATTACGTTGGAAAAGTTAAATTAAGTTAGTACAATAATAATAGTAATATAATCATAAGATAAAAGGATGGTGGGCTAGACTAGAAGGAATTAATTTTGGACTTAAGATGAACATGGGCCTAAGGTCCATGGGCTTAGGGAGTATAAGTACCCCTTAAACCTTAATCTTTTCCATCTCCATCCTTTTACACCTTAGCCTCCACCATCAAAAACACACACTTAATCCAAACACTCTCTACTTTATTATATTCAACGATCTTAGGCCAACCGAAGGTAAGAAATCATTAATCTCATCTGACCCATCATTCTGTAACCTGACACAGCAGCCCCGGGTTGTCGTATAAGCTTTTTGGATCTAGTTCTAGCTTATTTCGGGTGTTTAATCAACCAAAATGAGCTTAAGGGCCACCTTAGCTCAGATCCGGACACCCTGAAGCTACCTAGGTCATAAACGATCAAACCTCAATCAACCATGGTGGTTAACGGCGGCTAACGGTGCCGGAATCGAAGAAGAACCTTAAAAACGCGTGAAAAAGAAGCTGACATGCACTTATACGTCGTATAAGTATATACGCCGTATAAGTTGCAGCGTGTAAGTATGAAGCGCATATGTATGGAAGCGTATATGTATGTATGTACCGTATAAGTCTATGAAACGTATAAGTATACTTGCAGCGTGTATGTATGAAAGCATATATGTACGAATGGACCGTATAAGTATTATCAACGTATATGTATGCATGCAACGTGTATATATGACTTATATGTTATAAGCTTATGCGTTGGATAACTTATATGCCGGAACAACTTATACGTTGGAAGGAACTTATACGCTAAGGAAAGACTTATATGCAAGGACTTATGCGCCATAATGCCTATACCCCCATAATAAGTTATGCGCCCGTGAACTTATGCGCTAGCATAGAAATGATTTTATTTAATAAACGAAAGATAAACAATGTATACGTACGTAAACTATAGATATGGACTTATGTTTAAGATAAGAATAAGTAAATAGTTAACAATGAAATGTAACATTTAAAATGAGGATTTGATTTGATTAAACAATTGAACTTCAGTTTTTCTGATGAAGTTTTTGGTAAAGGCTTACTAAGAAAAATCCAAGCTGACCTGGCAGCTTAACCCCGGCCAGGGGCTCTGCCCCTTGGACCCAACTAGGGGCTTCCGCTCCTAGGACCCTGTTGCCAGGGGTGCCGCCCCCGGAACCCCGTAGCTAGGAGTTACAATAACTTAGAAGTATGGTATAGCTAGAAGTAGTTAATTGATACTATGATTAATACACATTTACCCGAGCACAGCTCAAGAAGGGCATAATCGTAAATTCATAAAGGAATCGCTTGCAGGAGAGTTTCTAACCCCATTTCCTTGTTATGTTTTCGGGGTTGTGTGCATACTCAATGTGAAATGTTAATACGCTTACCTTAAGTGGTAAGTGTATGTCATATATGATTTAGGTGATGGTTATTATTTTTAGGTTATGGACGAATGTTTGTTGGTACGTGAATAATCTTCGGATATTACACGCACCGCCAGGGAAGGTGATCGTTAGAAGATAAATGTGAAGGATGCCCAGTGCGTCCGTATGTTATGATGTAATTTGCTTGTTTACGTTGGCACATTCTACGTCCGACATAGTAAGTTAGAATGGAAAATCCCTCTAACTTCTAATGGACATAGACGTGGATTGCGATAGCGTAGATAAGGACTTTGGACCTTAGTAGTGTTCCTTAAATGGATATTATATATTTAAGTATATGTTCCTCATACAGATAAAACGTTGTTCCGCCTATGGATAATACGTAGGGTTCCTTGTATGGAAAGTAATTACTGTTCCTTCTATGGGTTTTACACGTTATTCCTTTTATGGATAATATATAGTGTTCCTTCTATGGATAATACACGTTGTTCCTTCTATGGATAATATATAGTGTTCCTTCTATGGATAGTACACGTTGTTCCTTCTATGGAAAGTATATAGTGTTCCTACTATGGACAATAATAAATGTTCTTTGAATGGATATTACATAACGTTACTCTTATGGATAAGTATGAATATGTACCTTTAGATACGTATGTATGTATGAATTAGAATGTATTATATGTTTCCTGATTAACTAGAACTCACTCAGCGTAGCTGACTTTTAGTATGCACGCACGTAAATAGGTTTAAAGAGCTAGCATGAGGATGGCACATGGTATGGACTGAACGGTTGGCATCTAATGATGGAAGAAAATGATGTTTTAAATACGATGATTTATGTTAAGTTTAAAGACAAGTTATGACTGTTTTGTATTGAATGATTGAAGTTTTATATTCCACGAAAGGTTTTTAATCAACTCTGATTTGTAGAATTGTGTTTATGAGTAAATCCGACCCAAAATGTAGGGCACTGGGAGCGTGGCCTTACAAAGCATAATCACTTAATAAATTATTAGAATTGAATTTTATTAAATCCAGAAATCGAATAAAGATTTGTTATAATATACGATGGAGAAGGATAAATTATGTTTAGATAGAAATGACAAAAACATCTTCTATGATAAACTTAGTTATGATTGATTTGATTCATCTGATTTAAAATAACTAGATTAATTATAAAAATTTGAGTAATTGAAGTTGATTGAATTGAAAATATTTTGGTTAGGTTGCAAAGTAGGGTTTAATAGAATAAGTTTGGAAATTTTGAGCTTAATGAACATGATTGAATCGAGAACACACATGGCGTAGCTGATTATGGTTTCCATAGTTGGAGCAAGCACGTGTAGCAGGTGTGTAGGGTTAAGTAGACGACATAGACTGTTGTGTGACGTCTTGTACGCTAGGCGATGTAGGACAATTATTTGCAAGGTTGATCGAAGCGATTACATTGGGTGCAAAAACGACAGGAGGATTGAGTCGAATGATGAAAGTTACTAGTGGGACATAACGAGTGAAGTACCGATGGAGAGTTTCTTGCTGAGAATACTTTAATTTTGTCGAGGTTGATGATTGATTTGATTAACAACATAGTTCTTATGATTAGACTTACGTTTCTTGTTGTTATTGTTATGAGAATGAGTAGGGGCTAATGAATCAAAATTACCAACAATTAGTTTATTGAACAAGATTGAGTTGATTGTATTTATGTTTTGGAAATTGAGTTTATATTTTTGAGATCGCGGGAGCTATCTCCTTGACTAACATGTGGCCATGAGGCGATTATAGAAAATAAATGATTGATGTTGTTTGATGTTGACAAAACATTCTATGATTAATACATATGTGATTTAATGAGAAGATTGGATAGTTGTGTAGATTTCATATGAGTTATTGGTGTAAAACGAAACTTAAATATGTTATGTTGATGTTTATTCATAACTTAAGGATAATTTAGAATCTAAATTGAAAATCAATGAGTTAATTTGATAAGTGAATGAGTTTTATCAAAGTCTGACATGTTTTAACAAATTAAAATTTGAAGTTGAATACTTGATTATGTATATGATACCATGAGTATAAGAAATCCATTCGATTATTAAATTGTGGAATAATATTATTTAAATTACTTGATATTTCGATAATATAATAACGTGATAAGATGAATAAGTGAAAACCAATTTAAGAATAGAGTGTAAACTATTTTGATTTGCTCGTTGTAACCGAGTCTTGATGAGTGAAGGATTTGTATCCGATCAAGAGAATAAAAATGTTTTGAGTGTATAAATAGATCGAATCAATAGAGCTTGATTCAAAAGTAATTTAGGAAGTAAGAAATAGATTAATTGCATAACTGAGTAATAGACTAATTGAATAATTAAATCAAATCATAAATTGTTTCGTATAAAATCAAATAAATAAAAAAAATAAACAAATAACGAAGGTTCTTCGATGTGTTGGGTTTCCCATGAGCTTTCCATGGCATTTTGTTCCCCAACTTATTAGCATATCAAAACCAAAACAAATGTGTGAGTTGGCCTCCCATGAGCGTTACATGGCAATTTGAATGGCCCAACTTAATTAACGAATTAACGAAACAATTGAGTTTGTCGGCTCATGCGCGTTACATGGCGATTTAACCGACAAAACTAAGTAACGAATAAACGAACTCAAGCATAAGTAGTTGAAACATCTCGTGTATCACCAGGGATGATAATGTTCCAACAAAATATCGCAAATATAACAAATTTTGCAAATGTACAGCTGGCGTGTCCATGGCGTCCCATTGGTTTTACACCCGACTAGACATTTTAAAACAATAAAACATAATGAAGGGTGTAACCGTTGAGCCGATTACGTTAAACGCTTAATTCTCGGTCGCATGACAATTTTCACTATCGCGGGGAATCTTGTCACACTCCCTAGTTTTAAGTGAAAAAGAGCAAAAAAGCTAGGAAACTCTCAAAGAATTTTCCAATAATGAATCACAATTAACTAACATTACAAAAATATTTTGAGGATGAGACATAGTCCCGGAGTAATAAAATATTTTGAGAGTGAAGCATAGCTTTGGAGTTGTGTGTGTGTATGAAAAATAAAATAAACAATTAGTTAAACAGGTAAATAAGTACTTAATCTAGCAATTAATTACGTAAGTTGTAAACAATCAAATAGAACACATCATGTAAACAAATAAGCACGTATGGGGCTCATAAGCATGTTACTAAGGCACCACTAACGACCTATCTTAAACTTTCGTCTCATATACCAATCAGTCACACCCCAACCTAAGGCAGAAATGCCGGGGCGTGAACTGATTACTCACACCTCTCAAGGTACTATCAGGCAAAATTTATAATATTGAAAGTCCTTGTTCCGGATCATATACATCATCATATACGTGTAAAACGATACGATACAGATCGATAATATTGTGTTTACTATACTATATAATATTGCCGAATCATATCATAAAGGAATTGCTAACACGTTCACTCATAAACATTATATATTGATATAACATTCAAAGTACATTCTCTGATCATATTGCCAAAAAACAATTACAAAATATGACAATTAAGCACTATATATACAACTGCCTATGGAAGCGTATAAGACTTATACGCAGCGTATAAGTCTTATACGTTGGCTTACTTATACGTTCCTTAACAAGAATTCTAATATTGATATTTTAAGCCCCTTAACTATACAATAATGACATATTAAGCCCATAAGACCTAGCATTAGACATTAATGCTCTAACAAACTCCCCCTTGGATAATGCTAGATCTTTGAAAATTGTAATATGTTATTCCAAAACTTTTTAATTACGATATGTACGATTTGTGGATATAGTAAGCCTCCGTCATATCAACTTCAAAATTTGGATCTATCAAATTACCCATGGCTGATTGACAGCACCCCAGGAGCCCGAAGATTCACTCGGTTGACCTTGGTCGTATCTATAGTAGTGATGGTGAATAAAATTTTGATGAAAACACCATCATAGATTCCGATCATCCATTCAATAATCAGGCAAATTATATTATGGGAAACAATCCAACATCTTGCGGATATTAGACTTTAATAGAAACCTTGTAACAATCCTTTCGTCCTCTCCTTGCAAACCCTTAAGTAAACCATATCTTCATCCTCATCTGAATCATCATTGAACCATCAATAGTTGAAACATCAAAAGCCATATGTAGTTTCAAACAACAACAATAAGTAACTGTTGAATATAAAATCTGACGCATATCTTCAACAAGAACAACAATACAACAACAATTACAGTTACAATCCATCTTCCGAAAGACCCATTTCAATGAGTTAACACACATGCATATGATTATCGGATATACATACCTCAAGATATACAGTGAAAATGTTAACTTGAAGTTTAAAAAAATTTGATCAAGGTGTAGAAGAGATAAATTGGGAGTTGCAGCAGATATTCATATCTGAGTATTTTACACAATCTACTAGTTTGTCGGCAATTCTCGAGAATCACGTCTACAGTAAACCCCACTAGAAACATCTAACTGATACTATATTATAAAACATAATATATGCGTATAAGTATGCTGCAAAACCGTATAAGTGTTTGACTTATACGCCCTATAACCCATTACAGCTCATACGCCGTATAAGTTAACCACTTATACGTTGAAACTTTCAATCAATGGTTAAACTTGACATATTTCACACTTTAGATCCCAGTCAAATCCAAATTAATGACATTGATGATTCCTCTTGAAATTAAATCTCAATTTTTAACAATTTGATTTTAAACAACCATTTTCACTTTTTCGAACTTAATCAAGTCCAAATTAATGACCTGCAAAAAAAATCATTTGCACATTAAATCCCAGTTTTGAATATCTTTATCAAAAACAACCACTCGATTCAGATTCTTGGATATCCAAACCATATTAACCATTCCCCAAAATAGAAAATAATACAAAAATGTAAAATCTATTTGATTTTAAGAACAAAAAAAATGTCAAAATAAGAACTAATTAACCAACATAAAGAAACATATTTTTGTGAGTTGAGCAAGGAATGATATTGATCAATCTGTTCTTCCATCAAGGTTTTATATTTTGGCTTTATTATGTCTGAAGTTAAGCCTAGTCATTGGTATTGTTGTCCACTTAAACTTTTAAAACAAAAGATTCAGAGTTATCAGTGATATGATTTAGGGTTCAATTAAGCACAAAATATCATAACATGATTAGATTCTAATCTTGACTCAGGCTTGATTTGATTTTTACCAAGTCACCCCAACTTGACTTAAACCTTAGAACCAGCAGATCAAAACATATAAAAGTTTTAATTTTGCAATCATAGCATCAGCTTTCCACAACAAGGCATGCCCCCGTTATCAAGCAATACCCTAAGTTTCTTTCACCAAAGATGAGTATGCACGATTTCATCCGTTGTCTTGTAGACATTGTATCCCATGGGGTCCGTTTCTTATTGGTATTAAGACGAGTGCAAGGGAGGAACAATATATGACTAACAGCGTGTTTTGATCAAGTCATTAATGAGAGTTGTATAGAGTACAAAGTGATCAAACTTTAATGACTTTTGGGTTTGCTCATTGAGCATGTTTATTAAATATTTACCGAAGTAAATACCCAGATGATAAACCGCATAAAGACCTCAATGGATCCAGAACCCTAATGCATCCCGTCAATACAGGATTTAAGGTCATAAAACCATACACCGTTGAAATGTAGACTGTGTACTAGACGCTTAAAACACTTTATTAAACTTTATTTTTGTGATCTACTGAAACATAAGGCTTGAGTGTGATAGGTTATTCATTGTATGCCATCATCACCAAGACTTTAGTGCTAGAATGATAACCCATCTTTCAATTTGGCTTGTTAGGTTTATATCACTTATTCCTTTACTTGTTTGTTTTCAAAGCCTACCAATGCACCAACATTAATCAATAGACTTTTATACCTCATTTTTACCGGTACTTGGAACAAGATGATCAATGTACTATCATTTTCCTTTTATGCTTCAAAACTCATTTTGAGGAGCATTTTCTACTGTTTTTGTATTTTATACATTTTTCAATGTTTTTGGATTTTGTACTTTTTCAAATGATTTTGATTTTTAAAAATTTTCAAATGTTTTATGTATTTTTCACAAACCATATCTCCCCCTAAAAACAAAAACCATTTTAAAAAATATTTACAAAGAAATGTGACCTGGTGAACGGTTACTCAAAGGTCGGAATCCATAACCTCGGGAACACTCATTTTCCCACCATCCATGTTCTTAATACTGTTTAGCCCCAACAAATACAAAAATCTGTTTTTATCAGAAGCTTTAGTAAAAAGATCATCTTTTTGTTCGTCGTTGTGAATTTTGTCAACGGTGATCAACTTCTTCTCGTAGCAATCACGGATAAAGTGATACCGTATGTCAATATGTTTTGTTTTAGAGTGACTTACCGGGTTCTTAGTTATGGATATAGCAGCAGTGTTATCTATAAAAATAGGAGTAGTAAGAAATTTCAAACCGTAGTCGCGTATCTGTTATTGTATCCATAAAACCTGAGAACAGCAACTAGAAGCAACTACGTACTTAGCTTCACAGATAGATAGCGATACAGTTGTCAGCTTCTTACACTGCCATGTCACCTACCTGTTACCAAAGAATTGACAACCAGCTGTGGTAGATTTGGCATTCAGCTTGCAGCTTCCATAGTCAGAATTAGAATACACTCTCAGCTCAAATACATCGTATCGAGGATACCAAAGACCGACCCCTGGACACCCCTTAAGATACCGAAGTATCCGCTTCACTAACGATAAGTGAGAGACCCTTGGATTGGATTGATATCGGGCGCACAAACATGTCAGATACATGATGCCTAGCCTTGAAGCAATGAGATACATGAGAGAACCAATCATGGAACGATAAAGCGTCTCGTCAACCTTTTCCCCGGTGGGATCAGGACCAATTCCATGATTAAGCTGGATAGGAGTGTTGATCGGCGTTGAGTCAGCCATATTGAACTTTTCAAGGATATCATTTACATACTTTTTCTGGTGAATAAAGATACCATCAGACGTTTTTTCGACTTGCAAACCCAAGAAAAACTTCAATTCTCCCATGGCGCTCATCTTAAACTCCGATTTCATAACTTCCTCAAAATCTTTGCACGGATCATCGTTTGTCGACACAAAGATGATATCATCCACATACACATAGACTATCAACAAATGACCATCTACTTCCTTCGTGAAGAGTGTACAATCGACGGTGCCACGAACAAAGCTAGTGTCCAACAGATGTTGAGAAAATGTGTCATACCAAGCTCTTGGGGCTTGATGTAATCAATAAAGAGCTTTGTCGAGCAGGTACATCTTGTCTTTATGAATCGGATCGACGAACCCCAGTGGTTATCCTACAAAGACTTCTTCACCCAATTTTCGTTTAAGGAAAGCAGACTTCACATCTAACTGATAAACCTTGAATCATTTCCAAGATGCAAAAACTAAGGAAATCCTGGTAGCTTCCAGTCTAGCAACGGGAGCATAGACTTCGTTGTAATCGATTCCTTCCCTTTGACTGAAACCAAGAACCACCAATCGAGATTTGTTTCTTACAATTATACCATTTTCGTCCCTTTTGCACTTGAAAACCCACTTGGTATTAGTGCATCGTTTATCATCAGGTATATCAACAAGTTTCCATACCCCAAGCTTTTCAAATTGCAACAATTCTTCTTGCATCACATTTACCCAACTTTCTTCAGTCAACGCTTGTTTATATGTCTTTGGTTCAATTTGTGAAATGAAACATTTGAATGAGAACCGGTTTTGAAGAGGAGCGACTTGAGTATAATAACAACTTAGGCTCTGGTCAATTTGACTTCGATTTCGTACTCCGATATTCAGATCACCTATAATATTTTCATCCTGGTGATATGATAATGTTCGAGGCATAACTTCTTCAGGAACCACCACATCATTTGGAAGGCTCGTGACATTCTCTTCACTAACCACTTCATCAGGAATCACCTCATTAGAATTAGGTGTTGGTTGAACCAAAGATTCAATCAAATCATCGTGATCTTCACCATCATCATCAAAGGATGGTGTAGTTGGTGTATCATCAACATCTGGTGTCGTATCAACATTAAAGATTGGAACATCTTGTGTCGTATTTTCTTCATGAAACCATTCACCCAAATGTTGTTGAAATAACAGTGTGGCCATTTCATCAATGATTTCCTCTTCAAGAAATGAGAAACAACTCCATAGGCTGTCATACTCAAACATCCATGAATCGCCCTTTCGTTGAATTGGAGTAGCATATCTTTGACAATCAACATGTTGCACTTGCATGATCCGGTTAATGCTAGGTAAGAATACACGATTCAAAGGACTAGCATAACCCACAAAGAATCCCTCCACAGACTTCGTACCAAATTTACCATTAGGATCAAGAACGTACATTGTGATCCAAACGGCTCAAGCCACTTCAGATTCGGTTTTCGACAATTAAGTAGCTCGAAACAAGTTTTGCCAAACTTCTTTACCGTTAGAACGCAGTTAAAAGTGTAACAAGCCGAGGCAACGGATTCTGACCGAAAGGTAACTGGTAAATTCAAATCAGCCAACATAGCCCTTGCTGTTTCAATCAAAGTCCTATTCTTTCTTTCGGCAAATCCATTTTGTTGTGGTGTATACGGAGCACTGAATTCATGAAGAATACCCCGCTCATCACAGTATTGAAGCATTCGGTTGTTCCTGACTTGGTACCATTGTCGCTTCTGATTCTTCTGATCAGCATATTATATAACAACTCAAACTTCTTGAATAAGATCATCAAGTTGTCGAAGGTCTCATCTTTCAACTCAAGAAACATCACCCAGGAGAAGCGTGGGTAATCATCAGTGACCACCAAACAGTAAAGTTCCTCGGTGACACTTTTAACATTCACGGGACCAAATAAATCTATGTGTAGCCTCTCGAAAGGTAAGTTGATTTAGTTGATCGACTTCGTCGGGTGAGACTTCCTCTTTTGTTTACCCTTCTTACAACTCAAACAATCAGTACTCAAATGATACCCTTTACCGTTTACCCCCATCAACTAGTTGGTTATGAACAAGATTGTTCATCTTACAAACACTAATGTGACCCATCCGTCGATGCCATAACACTGATTCCTATTCTGATGCCTTGGTGACAAAGCACTAAACAGTGCCTTGAGTAGACGATGCAACACCCATATTAAGAACATAAAGATCATTCTCTCGTGGTGCGTTCATTAATACTCATTCATCTGGTATCTTGAATCCTGGCTTCAGAATTAAACATTCTTGACTTGTAAAGTGAGTTGAGAAGCCTTTGTCACAGATTTAAGAAATACTCAACAAATTATTCTCTAACTCAGTGATGTAGTTCACATTCTCAAACATCACTTACCCGTTTGATAAAGTTCCTTCTCAAACAATTTGTCCTCCTTGATTCCCGGCAAACCCCACATACCCTCATCTTATAGATTTAACATTATTTAGCAAATGAAGAGTGCCAGTCATATCTCTAGAGGCTCCACTATCCATTATCCAATTGAGTCATTGGATCTTGAAAGCCCATATAAAAGTTTTCGATCAGTGAAACAAGGAGACCCAAGCCTTTCGGTTGTTTAATTTTTTCGTTTAAAACATCCTCAAAGTCATCATATTCATAATCAAACAATGACTCAGATGAATATGAACTCGATGAAACAAACTCAACAACTTGTTCAACAATTGGATTAACAAGTTCATTTGAAGACTCAACAGCTTGGATATTAGTTGGATTAACAACTTGTTCATCAGGTGGTTTAATATTTTCATTTGTCATTTTAACCTTAACCACTCAGTTCTGTCCAACTGAACTTCTCTTCTTGTAAAAACCTTCATTTGACTTCTTCACATTTGAAGATTCACCGACCTCAAAATTGTTCTTAAAGTTTTCCTTCTCCACACTCCTTTTTAAATTTTGTATTGGTAGATAAGTAGGTCTCACAAATGGAACACTCACTTGTGGTTTCTTTGTTACCACATGTTTTCTCACTTGGGAATTTGAGAATCGCTTAGGTTACGAGTAGAGCAGATGTCCTTCCTCATTACAGCAAAAGCGATTCCTCCTATCAACAAACTTGTTAACATGAGAAACTTGATTCTTTTCCCTTTCTCTTTCGTTTTTTAATCTGTAAAAATCATTGTTTGATTGTTTCCTAAAGATGGCCTCTTTTTGTTCTTCGGAGGTCTCACCTTTAACAAACACGATCTTTTGAAAACCATCAATAGGTTTTACAGATTCTTTGTTACCCTCTTTGTAACCAAGTCCTTTTCTCTCGTAATAAAAACTGGTTTTAGCAAATTTTGAATTATGATTACCAGTTTTATTACCTTCTTGAGTTTTAGTTATGGTTTTAGCAAATTGATTACTAGTTTTAACACATTCTTGAGGTTTAATTCAGTTTTAGACAACACAAATTCATCAACTTGTCTACCAACCTCACGTTCACATTCAGAACTATGAGAAGAATTAACAACTTGCCCATCACTTTATGAAATATCATGATGTGGTGAATCAGGTACCACATTCATCGCCTTAATAAACCCTGTCAGTTCTTTTGGAACATAAGATATCCAAATTTGTGATGGTACAACATGATATTTAGGTATTTATTTTGGAACAATGTGATCAAGGACATATGATGAGGTGGAATAGCTTTTAAGTTTAGTTTCAACTCTTTCAATCTCAATTTTAGTTAGTTGAATAACTGAATTTCTCTTTTAAGTTATGCTTTCTCATCAACATGCCGATTGATGGCAATTTGTTTATCCTCAACCGTGTGCTTAAGCATTGAGATCATTTTCTCATCTTGTAGGATGTTTACCCACAAGTTCTTTTCACACGTTTGGAGCTTATCATAAGCCTCTTTTATACTTTGATAATCATGAAAATTTTTGTTATAGTCAGATATTAAAGAATTAATCACATTTCTTTTTAATCATGTGACTTACAGATACGCTTTACCTCTTGAGAAGAAAATGGTACCTGTCAAGCCATGTTTACATGATGAGTTGAACTACTTGGAACATCTTCTCTTCTCACTTCCTCAGCTGTCGCTGGAACTTCTTCAGCTGGAACAGTTTCTTCACTAAATTCTTCAACACTTGAATCCACTTGAGATTCCTCGGATACAGTCTCGTCTTCATCCTCAATTCCAAAATCAATCTTTCCATGAGGCACTTCCTCACCATTAAACAGACCTGCAAAAATTTCATACACATCAGGAGGTAAAAGTGATTGAAAGAATTCATTTGGAATAGAATCAAAACTCTTAGGCGTTTATGTTTCCTCATTGTTATTTTCTTCACACGATCCATCACTTCAGTATTGTCATCATCTAATTAAACACTTTAATTAGCCTCCATTTGTTCTACCTCTTCCACCGCTACACCTACAAATTTTACTTGTACCTGTTTTCCAGCTTGATCATCACCTAGTACTTCAGCAACATTTACCCTGTGAACAATTGTATTCAAGTTAAAACCTTTATCTAATTGGGCATGACACGCTTTTGATGATGAAGCCTCGGGCTTCTTTGAGGATTCAGCTTGTGTAGGAGAGCTTTGATGATATATGGCCTGCTTGTTGTAATCCCTACCAAAAGGATTTGAACTTATCTCCCCAACTTCTGGATTTTTCATTCCCTTTTGAAGTGACCTTTCTCTTTCCATCTAAAACATCTCACCTTGGACTTATCAAAACCCAACTTTTAAGTCGTCCCATCCAAACAGTTCTTACCAATAATCTCCCGAAACCTTTGAGCTCCTCGGACAACACTAGCCATACACCAACGAGTATCCAACATCTCCATTTCCTCAGGATAAATTTGATCATAATCCTCATTTGTCATTTTGTAGTTTCCAATTCGCCCAGCAATTAAACATTCATATAACTCAAGGACGGATCCTAGAGAAGCCATTTGTTCTTGAACATTTTTAGCAGTCGACTTATGTTCTTGATCTTAATCGATATGTTACATTACATAACATCAGATACTGAACTTAAGGGCTTTGAGGATTGATCAGGTGTAGGATTTATTCTAGTGTAGGAGCTTGTGTAATGTGGTATGTTAGATGGTTGACTTGATTGAGAACTACCACCAAAACTACTATTTGTGACAAAAAAAACAGTTTGAATCTTAGGGCTAGGTGCTACCACATATTGTGATGCATTAAAGTATAACCTCATATCTTGAGTTACAGTATTACTTTTCATCTTTTGCTTTTTGCGAATTTCAAGCTCTTGTGCTTCCAACTTCTCAATGAATCGAGCTAGAGTCAATCTTGCGTAGTTAATCGGGTTTGATTGTAGAATCATGATGAAAGTCTCCCATTCATCAGATAAAGAATCAGCAAGCTTGTCAATGTACTCATACTCTTGCTTATCAATTCCCAAACGCTTCATCGCATTCACTAAATGACAGTACCTTTCAATCAATTGTGCCATTGATTCACCCTTGATCATAGCGAATATATCAAACTCTTTCTTTAAAAGACCAATCTTGGACTTTCTCATGTCAGGATTCCCTCTATCTCTGTTCAAAAAAGCTTCCCAGGTTGAATGACATGATACTTTATGTTGTAATAATTGAAAGATCTTAGACTTGATAGCTTGTTGAAAAAGATTCATCATTTTCTTTTCCCTTAGAAATCTTGGTTTTTCAGCCTCGAGTATTTAAGATAAACGATGACTAGTACCATTCTCATTTCTTGGAATGATGTATTCCATCTCAACAGCTTCCCATGCATCAAAATTCACAGCTTGAACATAGGTCTCGAACTTATCAGCCCAACTTGGATAGTCTTCCATTCTTAGAAACTTCGGTGGGTTGTTAGATGTCCCCATCTCATTCTCCCAATTAATATTTTGAAGTATTGGCGACTGGTGTGTCACAAAAGCATTCAAATCTTCCATCGTTGTACAAAAATCAAGAAAATTGTTTAAACCAGCGTATATGTTTTGAAGAGGCGTATAAGTCTTGACAAACTTACACGGCGTACTTGTCAAAGGAACTTATACGGACGTGTAACCTTACAACGTATAACCCGAATAACCACAATGTATAACAACCTTATACGTTAATAAATCCACTTATACGAAAAGCTTGATACAGCGTATAACCCAGCTTATACAGAAGTCAATACTTATACGGCCAAAAACAACTTATACGGACAACTTATACGCCGAACAAACTGTTCAAAATTCATGATTTGACACTTAAATATCAGCTTGAATTTGATGATTCCACTCGTGCAGAAATGATTAACAAGTGATAACGATCATAATCACCAAAGAAATTTGAAATTTGTCCATAAATGAGTGAGTAATTGAAGAAATAGTAATTTGGATTTTAAAATTGACTTAGTGTTCTTCAAATCTTCAATTACTTGTGTTTAATTCAGTAGTAAACACGAGCCAAATGTTGTGATACCACTTGAAAGTCCTTGTTCCGGATCATATACATCATCATATACGTGTAAAACGATACGATACGGATCGATAATATTGTGTTTACTATACTATATAATATAATCATATCATAAAGGAATTTCTAACACGTTCACTCATAAACATCATATATTGATATAACATTCAAAGTACACTCTCTGGTCAGATTGCCAAAAAAACAATTACAAAATATGACAATTAAGCACTATATATACAACTGCCTATGGAAGCGTATAAGTTGTCTAGCGTATAAGACTTATACGCAGCGTATATGTCTTATACGTTGGCTTACTTATACGTTCCTTAACAAGAATTCTAATATTGACATTTTAAGCTCCTTAACTATACAATAATGACATATTAAGCTCATAAAACCTAGCATTAGACATTAATACTCTAACAAATATCTATTATTCCAATTTAAATAGTACAACAAATTCAAATAATCATAGTACATAAAATTCATAATTAAACAAGTAAAAGTAAACATAAAGTAAATTCTTGTATCTCATTCTCTAACAATCACCCTAAGTTGTTTCAAACAATCTTGATAATCATAATATGCGGTAACCTGCATATGCGTCAAAAATACAATAGGTTTGTCAACACTAGGTTGAGTGAGTATCACACCAGATTTTGTGAATATATAACAATAACTAAAAAAAATGCAACAGTGTCAAATGAGATAAGCAATTCAACCAATGATCAAGTACATGAGTTGTCGATGAGCACGATGCCAGATAAACTAGACGATGGCTATTACGACGGTCCTATGATCATACAGTTCTGAGATTATGCTGGACCTCTCTGAATGCGATTAAATAGAGCATATAAGCATATAATGTAAGGTATAAATTGTTAAACACACGTGACAAACAGTTGAAATTTGCGTATTAGATAATAGAAAAATATATAGTAACGCATACGTCCCCAAAACGGTAAACATGAGTGTAAAAAGGGAGAATGTGATACTCACCTGATCGGATGAACGAAATATAAGTGATGATGTGAGAAAGATAAATCCTTCGGGATATACCGTCAAGGATTCCTAGTTAAATAATGGTAATAAGATTAATTATAAAGATATAACATGATTTAATAAATTAAGATAATGATGGGAATTGAATTATGTTTGGGATTTGAATGTTTATTAATTGATCGATAAATTTATAATACTATTGATATTGTGAAATTATGTTTGGGATTTGAATGTTTATTAATTGATCGATAAATTTCTAATATTATTGATATTGCGAAAACATTATTATTAGTTTAAATATAAATAAATGTGAGTTAGAATAATTATATGATTATTTAAATAACATTTAATTAAATATAATACAATTATAAATGCGTACATATATAAATATAACTTGTAATATATTAATTAATTTAAGACAACCGTTAAAATATATATTTATCAAACAATATATATCTTGGACTATTTAACGAAAATCTAATTTCTATAAATATGTTTAAAATACAATTGTTACAATTTTTACAGGGTAATACATATATATACATATAATATATGTTTTTATATTTAAAAATTACTATAAACAAATTTATATATATGTTCAACGACAAGAAAACTCCAATAAGGGTGTCGGATTCAAATAACGATGATTTATTATTATTAAAAACAATATGCTTATAATATATATATATATGTATTTATATACGTAAACGAAAGCTTTTAACAAGATTTGACAAGAAACATAACTCCAAGATGTCGGTTGCAAAACAAAAATATTTATTTAATATTTATTATTAATTATAAATAGTTAATAGATCCATAAAATTATTAAAAACAAAAAAAGAAAAATAAAGTAATAGAACCGCGTCCAGGGGCTCAAACCAGCGCCCCTGGCCGGTTTTATGGTCTGAACGCACACGCCCTTAACCAACTGTGCTATGGTGTTATTTGGTTAAGGAACGAAAACTATAATTTAAATCTATTAACTAATAATACCCAATTTGAAATACAAACCCCAGATGATACAATTGATAAATATGCTTGCTTAATCAATGTTAGGGTTAATGATACTCGATTAAAAACGAACATGCTAGATGTATTAATTGCCAGCTAAGATTATCAATTGATGATGAACGGGGAAGCAACCCAGCCGCGGCTAAACGCAATGTAGAACATCAGCTGCAGACAATGGCAACACAATTTACCATAGGGGTTTGATTCGAGATCCATATCTCAACGTATATGCAGGATTAATTGTGTTATAACGATCTATAGTTGTTATATTGTTATTTATGATATACGAAAGGTTTTGTTAATTTATAAATTCGTATCCAATTGATTGTGTTTACTAAATTAATGATGTCG
Organism: Bidens hawaiensis; assembly: GCF_021521415.1. Lineage (NCBI taxonomy): Eukaryota > Viridiplantae > Streptophyta > Magnoliopsida > Asterales > Asteraceae > Bidens > Bidens hawaiensis. Next base: position 188,618 of record NW_027493000.1, on the reverse strand, counting down.
ACAAGGTCGTTTAGGCATGGTGATCGATATGAACAGATCAATTCCTACAATAGAACGAAGATTAAGCTACAAGGAATGATCTGGATCGCGGGTTGGGTTCAAAACGGGTTTCTGGGTTACGGGTCAACGATCTAGATAATGGGTTAAATGGTTTATTATAATATTTGTACAGATTTTGCAATTTAGCCCCTCAAGTTCTAAAGTGGATACAAAGAGGGTAAAAATAAAGTTTTGGGTGTAAATTGAATATATATCAAAGTTATATTCGAAAATTAATTAAATATAATAACAATAATAATAAAAAATAATATTAGCTCGATAAAAGCGATGGGTTGTTGATTAAAATTTACCCGAAAAACAAAAACGGATCGGGTAATATGTAAATGAAAAACCCGAGTTGTTACATATATGTTGATATTGTTCCAAAAAGAAAAAAAAACTTCGTCGATAACCTTTTCGGTGTAGTGCACATGTGTAATAGTGTATATTGCATATATGCAAGAGTGTTGTATTGCATAGAATACAACATTATTGCACATATTGTAACATCCTAAAATTTATAATGTTGAATAAAGAAAGTTACGTTTAGTGATTTCGCGTTATTAATTAATTAATATCGAGTAAAGAACGGATCATGGACTTAGATTAATTGAGATGGGTTAAATGAGAATGGGCCTTAGGTCCATGGGCTTTAAGGGATATAAATATCCCCTAAACCAAGCTAAAACCCTAAACCCTCATTTCATTTCCATCATAATCTCTACACACTCCAAACACACACACACACCATAAACGAGCAAGACCCGAGAGAGAGTAAACGTTAGTTGGTATTAGATCTTATTACACGAGATCTAGAGTGCATAAACAAGCTAACCAAGATCGAACGAGCGCTAAAGGTATGTTCTTGACCTTTAAAGTTTACGTAGTATTGAACGTTTTTACTTAAAGGTCCAAGCTTTATAGTATATACGGGATATATATACAACCGAAAACGGTTAGGGAACGTAGTGGGTGATGTCGAACCATAACAAGGGTATTAAAATCGCTAAAATGCTTGATAAAAACTAAACCCGTAGCTGAACTGGACAACTTCGCCTGCAAAACCACAACTTCGCCTGCAAAAGCTTAACTTCGCCTTAAAAGCTTAACTTCGCCTTCAAAGCTTAACTTCGCCTACGGCCAAGTTCGCCTAACTGGTAACTTCGCCTAAGGCCAAGTTCGCCTAATTGATAACTTCGCCTACGGCCAAGTTCGCCTAACTGGTAACTTCGCCTAAGGCCAAGTTCGCCTAATTGATAACTTCGCCTAAGGCCAAGTTCGCCTAATTGATAACTTCGCCTAAGGCCAAGTTCTCCTAACTGACAACTTCGCCTAAAGCTAAGTTCGCTTAAGGTTTAACTTCGCCTAAAGTTAAGTTCGCTTAGAAAATAAATTAAAAACCTAATGGAAAATGTGTTAAGACAGTTAATGTAAATAAAATTTTTCCAAGCTGACCTGGCAGCTCGACCCCAGCCAGGGGCTCTGCCCCTTGGACCCTGCTAGGGGCTGCCGCCCCTAGACCCCGCTGCCAGGGGCGCTGCCCCCGGACCCCCGTTCGTTGTGGGTACTAGTTAAGACTAGAAAGATGATATGAGTAGTGATAGTTAATTGATACGTATACTTGTTATACAGTCAGCCGTGCACAACTGAAGAAAGGGATAACTATTAACGGAGAGCGTAACAGGATTCAGGTGAGTTTCTAGCCCCATTTATGTGTTATGTTTTCGGGGCTGTGTGCATACTCAATATGTTTGTTAATACGCTTATCCTAAGAGATAAGTGTATGCCTTATGTGGATAATGTGAAATGTATGAATGATTGTTTGATGGTACGTGAACGATCTTCGGTTATTGCACGTACTGTCAGGTTGTAACGCTATGTATAAGATAAGTATGATATGTATGCTATGTGTATGAAAGTGATAAAGTTAATAAAAGAAGGAAATGATGGTTGTATGGTTGTATGGTTACGAAAAGGGTACCGAGCCCTAATAATACTCGAGGTATGATGTATGGTTGTATGGTAACGAAGAGGGAATCGAACCCTACTAATATTCGAGAACTAGGGAACCGAACCCTACTAATATTCGAGGAAAGAGGGTACCGAGCCCTAATAATACTCGAGGAAAGAGGGTACCGAGCCCTAATAATACTCGAGGAAGGAGGGTACCGAGCCCTAATAATACTCGAGGAAGGAGGGTACCGAGCCCTAATAATACTCGAGGAATGTAGGGCGTAATGCTCTTTATAACGTAAGATATGAAAGTAAGTTAATACAAAAGAAAGTATGAAAGTATGAAAGTATGAATGAAAGAATATAAGTTTATGTGTATTGTATAGTGTATGATTAACTAAAACTCACTCAGCGTAGCTGACTTTTAGTATGCACGCAGGTGAGTAGGATGAGGCAGCTCGCTTGAGGAGACACGTGGCACTGAATAAGAGGCTGGCATCGGAAGACTCAAGACGTTTAAGTTTAATGTTTCGTTTATTTTGAAAGACAAAATGATGTTTTAAGACAAGACGTGTTTTGTTATGAAATGTTTTATGAAAGCTTTTATATTCCGCGAATGTTTTAATTAACTCTGATATTTAGAACTGCGCTTATGAGTAAATCCAACACGAAAGTAGGGCTACCGGTAACGGGGCCTTACACATATTTGATACACGTTATTGTATATATGCAATATAAAACTGATACACAATAGTACGTATGTGTAATACAACATTAATGCACATGTGCCCTACATCGACTTTTATTTTATTTTTTATATATTTTTCATATAATACAACACTACTACACATATACAATCCATTAATATTGAATATATACCATTAAACACCATTGAACACAAAAATACATAGTAGTACACATCTATACATACTATTAAAGCAAGGAGCAATTTTCACATGTCATCATTCTAAGGTGTCCACATCGTTGCGACCTCAATGCCAAATCATCTATTTCCTTTCATACTCTTGCCAAATCATCTCATACACTATATTTAAACCTTAACAATTTTTAACCAAAACCATTTTTTTCTCTCTTTCTCTATCAGTTGGCTTATTCTTCCACCCTCTCATATAATCCTTTAATCTAGATTGGTATTAACGTTTTCCGGTAAGATTATATTTTATAGTCTAATGTCCGATTGGTTATATGTTTTTTCCGGTAATGTTTTCCTCTAACGTTTTACACTTATTTTCATTGTTATATGATTTTATTATAATCAGTTAAAGTTGTAAATCAAAAACAACTATGTAAATGATATCTTGACGTTATTACAGTTTTCCGGTAAGGTATTCCGATGATGTTTTATATCTATAACAATGGTGGTTATCTATTTATTTTAAGTTTTATATTTTTCCTGTGATTTTGTAATACATTTTGTTTCTTTAGGTTTTAATTAAAATCGAGATACTGTGGACATTATCACTATTTCTTTTTCCCGGTAAGGCCATTTAAATTTTCCGGTTATAGATTATAATTCAAATCTTCTATAATATCAATGTTATAACAAAACTTTATCATTTCAGGTTATTGTCCCGACTGATGTAAGGTCATTTCATTTTACCTTCTAAATCAAAATCGGAGATACCCTGGACATTATCACTATTTCGTTTTTCCGGTAAGACCATTCAAATTTTACGGTTATAAATTATAATTAAAATCTTCCATAATATGAATATTAATATTCGACTTTATCATTTCAGGTTATTGTCCCGACTCATATAAGCTAATTTCATGGATTGAGTATTAATTGATACGATGTATTTTTTTTATATTGATGTATATATTTTTTTTTTGAATATTCATGTATATTCTGTATTTGTAAGATTATAATTTACATTAAATTACCTATATTAATATTATCATTATTGTATTATTTTTGTCAACGCCAATTAAGTCACAAATATTCCGTCCAATTTAAAACCTCATTATACTTTCCAATGTTATATTAGTTTACATTTTTAAATTTATACACATTTAATATGGTATTATAGAAACCGATTATTACTCATTTATACTTAGTTTACAAAAATCTATTATTATATCTTAGTTTAAAAATGTACAATTTAATATATATATATATATATATATATATATATCTTAGTATAAGAATCCCATTTTACAATTTCTATAGTTTGATTTTCCTTAATAGTTAAAATACCGGATTTGAATAACTTACATAATCATCCGACGGAATTAACTATCCAACTGAATTTGACCATTTATATTAAATAGGTTTAAATAACATTTACATATTTAGACTAATTTCTTTTAACCCTTTTTAATTTTTTTAATTCTTTCCATAATTTTTCACTCTTTATGTGTTAAACAAAATAAATTTAGTTCTAATGACGATTTATAAATATTTCAAGTTATTAAGAAGTTAATGTCAACTTCAAATAAATCCCTTAAAATATATTTATTCCTTAATTTGAACAATAAAATAAATCATTTAATATATATTTATTTCCCCCAATACAAATTCCAAATATTGACCATTTATATTAAGTTTCCTGTAATGATATACAGTTTTGGTATATCATTTAGACTTTATTTTATAATTAATGATTAATGATTTGAATCTAATTTTGAACCTTCATATTTCTTTATAAATATAAAATTTACAATTCATTTAAATTTAAACATATATGTATATTTTATGTTTTATATAATTCCCACTCATGTGTTACACGGGTCACTCACTAGGTTATTTAATTCAAAAGTAGATTTTTTTTCTAAGATGGTAATTTAGTATATATATATATATATATATATATTAGTTTAACCTTTGTTACAAATAATTCGAATTTGTAGCAGTCAAACAAGTCTAAGAGTCTCACAATAGAAATTTGATCATTCATTTCAAATTATAAATTGTTTGAAGGAGATGAAGGTTGTGGGTTATAGTTTACTTTTAATTGGTAGTTTGGTACCATATTGTTCTTCTGTATTATTAGATTATAGATATGTTTTGGTATATTGTTAGTTCAAATACTAGCATTTGGAACCATATTGAAGTATGACCCGAGTTTGAAAAAATTAAGTATATTTTTTTACAAATTCTTATGTTATTGTTTTTATATTTTCAACCGTGTGTAACACGGGCTCTAATCTAGATATCAATAATAACGATTATATCAATAATAATTGTTCCTTAAATATATTGAGCTTTCATTTGTTCATTATATATCAATAATAATTGTATTACCAAAATTATTGTTATATTACATACAATTACTTGAAAATTTGACTGCCATTAATTAATTCTTTATATAGTAACTGTTACACTTTTAATTATGTTATCAAAATTATATCAATACCATATTCCTAACTAGAAATAAAAATTATTTGTAACTTTTAACTTATATTCATTTAAATAAATTAATTATAAAGTTTATTTAATAGTCATCAACCATATTCATATACATCATCTACTAATTTATATTTTAATTGTATTTTAATCACTATGTTTATTGTATAAAAGGATAATATTTTTCTTGGCCTAATATAAGTTTTTACTTCAAACCAATTCTTAAGTTGACAACCATTAATTTACATTAAATCTTATATTTTAAAAACACCTAAAAATGAGGCATAAAATGATTTTAACATAATTATCAAACAAATAGTGGTTGCTAAAAATAAAACACGTTTTCTCCTCAATTTATACATTTTTTCATAGAATAACTATTTGTGAACATGGAATGTTTTCTTAATTTATTCATATTATTCCCATAAGGAAAAAACGTTTTCTAATTATTTCTTTGTTTAAAGTTTAATTAAATTAAATTTCTATTTTCATCACTACTAAATTAGCATGTACGAAATATGGCGAAAAGTTTAATCTTCTGAGTAGATGCATATGTCTAAATGGGTAAAAAAAATATAGCTACAAAGGAAACGGGTTAAATCGATACACAATGAAAGAAACATAAAAGCTAAAAAACACACTCTGTCAAAACATTTTAAAAGATTTGGATCATTTGAAGCTTGCTAATGTTAGAAAAGAAAGGGCACATTTGGATTTGAAAAATGAAGTCAGTGAGAAGGTAAAATGGTTGTTAGAGTATGAGAACTATGAGTCAAATTTTGATGATATTCCAAACTCTTTGGAATCTGAAGATTATATTTAAGGTAACACTAATTCAATAACTTAGTTATGTAGTTGATTACTCTACATTTTTACTTTTATTGTTTACTTTGTGTTTTCTGTTTAAGTTATTAGTTTAGTTCATAACTAGAAACTTCCAAAAGCGTACAATAAACGTCCATAATCGTTTATTTTGTTTGTCAGGTTGTGAAGGTAATTTGCTTTTTTGGTGTAATTTTGAAGAAGTTGATGGTTGGTAAATTTAACTCCGACATGTTTAGATCTTCTTTTGGTCTCTCCTTTTTATGTGTATATTTAGTTTGTGTTAGTATTAAGCTTGAATTAAGACAATCTCAATAATCAATAATTTGGTTACTAAATTATGTTTATTATGTGTGTTAGTTTAATATGACAGTGAAAAAATATTATGATTTTGATGACCAATTTGTTGCATTGTTTTTAAAAAGCACCTGGATTTCTAAGACTGTGGTTATAAAGTTATGTTAAATTTAATGATTTTCTAAATGTTTTCTTATGAAATTTTATGATTGTATATATATCTATATCTATATATAAAGCATGAGTTAGGGACATTTTAAATTTTAAGAGGTACCAAATTCATTGCTTTATATACAACACCTAATGCACCAAAATTTAAAAAACTAAGGGTAATTAAGTCTTTACTTACAAAAATATACTCACAATTTTAGTCCCTCAACTTCACTACCTTTTTTGTAAAGTTTAATAATAGTTACACATATGCTCCCTAATTCAAAACCAACTACCCCACGACTTTTTAACGGGCATAACTTTTTCACACGTTAATATTTTTTCAAAAAAAATACGTCATAAAAATGAGCATTTTATTCTCTTTAATTTGGGTATAATATTGTTATGGTTTTTAGTTTTAAAAATTTAGCATATTACGCGCTTACCATTTAGAACCGGGTAACAAGTCAAGTCGGGCAAGTTCGGGTCATTTATAAAAGTACAATAGGATCGGAATGAGTCGATACAAAAAAATGGTTATGGTTCGGGTTCGAGTAGAAATGGGCCAGATCAAAACGTTGTCGAGTCAGAACGGGTTTGGGGCCATAATGGGTTGGTTTAAAAAATGATTTATTTCAAGTTACTGTATATTGGTTTAGCATGTTTTAATGTTAGTAACGTGCATTCTCGTCCGGTTACACGTGTTCAATCTTTGATTACACGCAACTGGCTTTGCACGAGTTACACGCCCAATTTTAGGCTATGTGCTCACTGTCATCAGGTGACGTATGTACCGACACGGACTATGCTTTAGATATTGAGTTGCGCGTGCGCCCCGCTGCATTTCGCAGGCACCATGCTAGTATATATATATGGTAATTATTACATTCACACATTTTCTTTTTAGTTTTACATAGTCTTCTAGATATTAATGTTAATATAAACTCATTGTGACATACATTAGCATTTTAGTTTAATACTTAATCAGGTTGCATGGTTTATTTTGTTTTTCAGGTTCTATAGCAAAATACTTTTGTTTTTGGACGGAAATTTTTGAAGTTCATACTGGGATAATACGGTTTAAATATTTTCATGGCTTTGCTAATATAGACAAGTTTGTGTAACCATTAACTTTTTTATGTAGGCAATGTAACTCTCTAATATTTTGTTTAGGCCATCCTAATATTAATATATGGTTGTCTATTTATGAAATTTTATGGTTGTCTATATTGATTTTGTTATTTATCTAATTTCAACCGTGTGTAACACGGGTACTATCCTAGTGTGTAGTACAACAGTATCGCACATTAATATGTATGTGCATTAAAACGTCTTTTTATTTTTTTTTATTTTTTCCAGTGAAAAGTAACAAAATATAAAAAAACAGAAATTTGAAAATATATTTTTGTGTTTTTAATTAAAAACAATTCTTTAGGAGGTTTTAAGTTTTCTATCTAAGAATGAGTTTTCTCTTAATCATCTTCATATATACATATATATATATATACATATATATATATATATTTGAACTTTTTTCTTGAACGTAATATCGTTTTACCTTGTAAACGAATATATAGCTATAAATATATGTATTATTGCCGCTTGTAATCTGTGTGTGTGTCACATATATGTATGTATAATTATAGTCCATCTCTTATGAATTCGTGTTTCTAATTAGAATGATTTTAACACCAACGTTTGTATATGTCGGACAAAGTGATGTGTGACCCGGAAATCCTCCACTGATTACCAACACGATACATATGACAATGTGGTTTTTTAAATGCACTTAATAACCTAATTACTCAATGTTAAGCTTATCATGAATGTTTTCGATTTAATTATTATTATTTAAAGTCATACGAATAATAACTTGTTTTGACGGGGTGTCACAGATGTGCTGAAGCTGTGTTTTCCATATTTCTCTAAGCTCATGTCACACCCCGACTTAGGGCATAGGCGTGTGACCAATAATTGGTACATGTTTTGTAAATATATCAGAATTGTGGGTTATTTAGAAGAAGTCTTTATTTATAATAGAATATTAATTTATTTGGAAAGCTTCTCGGATAATAAATGCCCGAGTGTTTGATTTATAAACCTTGTTTGATTTTACAAATCATGTTTACAATATTTTAATAATAAACATTTGAGCTATCTCTACCTTGCAAGCGTCTAACTCCATGAATGGCTCTAATTCATTGCTACATGTGCTAATATAGTTCTCTGAAATGTGGGTGGAATACGTCAGTGATATACTGGTGAATCATTGACTCTAAAAACATTTATTAAATCTTTGACTGACTGGCATGTCCTAATGTAGTTTTCTTGAATAATCTCAACATAAACATATATTATTTATGGGATTTGTACCACTTGTCATGTACACACAATTACGGTTCTCCGGGAACTGATGCCAATTAGAGAACTTTTATTATGATTTCTAGTCTGCGGCCTTAGACTAAACAGATTATGTTTGGATCCAGACACATGTGTACTTGGTCTGGATTGCTTTTATTTTCTATCTTGTAAATTAGGGATCACGTAATCTCTAATAACCATTTGATTGACTGTACCCGTTTATCTTAATGACTGATTGTAAAAGGTTTATCATATTCATATGTGATTATTTGTTCTGAATGATATGGTGATCTCGTTTGAAAACCTTTATGAATGATTGATGATTAACCTATAAACAAATAGGTTTATAAATACTCGGATCGTCTCTTGATCCAGCTACAGACCTTTAGTATGGTTTTGATAGCTTTAAACATTGATTGATCATGTGTTTGAATAAAATATTTAGATCTGAAACCATTTTCTTTATTTGTTAATGATGTACTGAGTTTCTTCTTCATGAAGAAACATCTATAAAAAAAATTTTCTTCGAGAAGAAATGTCAGTCTGAATATAATCCTTGTATGTAATATCTTATGTTTCTTAGTCATGAAGAAACACTTATTTGGCCATACCCTTTCATATAAAACTTTTATGTTTCTTAATCATAAAAAAACATTTTAAATATACTCTTTGTATGTAAAAGCTTATGTTTCTTAATCTTGAAGAAACAATATTTCACCTATATCCTAATGTATATAAAATTCTATGTTTCTTAATTATAAAGAAACATTATTTTATCTATAACCTTTGTATTTATAAATATGATCAAGGTCTAGGATATACTCTCGACTATGGTCTAAGCCATGATATAATAATAAAATAATAACTTAGGCAGAACCCCTACCTTATAGGGGTATTCAGAGTTAATACGCTTAAGCTTATACGAGCAACACTTCTACTTTATATCGCGTATTAAAGTCTATACCATCAGAACTTCGGGGCTTGGCACACACCACGATGCTCGGCACGCAAAACGAGGCTAACCATATGGAGATAGTGTGTTTTGGTGTCAGATGGAATGTGCAGTAAACCTTTCTATTTATAGAAACTTTTGTGCTCCTTCGTGCCGCACGAAGGAGAAAGATAAAACCGTTCACGTCGCGCGAACCGACTCTATAATGATGAGTCATCTCCGGGACTGTCACGTGACGCTACATGGTCGACACGTCATGCCACATGTCCACACGTGTCATACATGCAATATGTCTTCTTCGCGTAGCGCGAAGTAGTCAGGTGGTAGTTCTTCGCGTAGCACGAAGGATCAATATTTTAGATTTTTCACTTTTAGTCCCTTGTCTTTGGTAACTTGTCATGTCTTGGTCTTACTTCAATTTTCCAAACATACTAAGGCGGTTCTCGGTGATGCGAGCGTGCGAAGTTCGCCATCAAAGAGCCACATTACCATTCGCCCGTGCTCGTGCTCGTCGGGTGCTTCGCACCCTTCGTTAGGACCACTGGTATATGCTAGGCATAAAAGAATATAATTATGGAAACTCATTTTCTTATAAAGAGCTTCCAGATTTATCTTAGTTTCCATGTGGGAAGAAATTTCATTTCCTTTTTATAACTAATGTAGAATGCTTCAACTTTCTTCCATTCTTCCATGTGGGATGGATTCTCTTTTCTCATTTCTTTAATATGTGATCAACTTTCTTATGAAATATTTTTATTTCCTTATTTTCTTTTTATTTCCTTATCTAAATTTTTCCCATTACTTGTCTTTATAATATTTTTGGTCCTTCAACTTTACTAAGTTGTCAAATTTAGATAGAAATTTTGGGGATGTTACAGCTTACTTCTTGCGGTCAAAAAGTGGGTTAAGGAGAGAGTATTGATACGAACTATGGGTCTTATCTCTTTGTTTGGTGTCTTTTAATTATTTGTTTGGTTTGCATCCGTTTGGGACCATTATGGCCTTTTAATATTCTTCGTAGTGTCTTATGTAACTCTTAATATTTTGTTGAATTGTTATTAAAGCTAGTGCTAATCACATCTGGTCATTCATTCCGAGAATCGGTTTTTATTTTATCTATATGCTTCTTGTTTCTAACCCTATCACATAGTATACTGTTATCGTGAATTTAACTAAGAACCCAATTGAAACGCTAACACACCAAATCATTCGATCATGTCTCACTTTTTAGTATTCTCATTAGGACTATCGGTATGGTTCAATGGTGATCACGGAGCATGCCTACGTGCCCACGAAGCATGCCTACGTGGCTCATGTGAATCTAGCGGAACACCGCCCCGGCCCTCCTCACGTCACGCCTAATGGGAGGCGCCTGAGCATGGTATCGCGGCTCACGCTTCCTCTTTTCCAGTTTCTTTTTTCTTTTCTTTGATGCAAGCAATTATTTGGTGGAGAAGATGGGGTTCGCTTTGGTTGGAATATGGGTTCGATTTGGCCGGAATAGTTTGGGCGGTGAAGAAGAAGATGAGGCTGGCGGTTTTAGATTTTTAGGTTTTAATGGAGATGGGTATGATGTTTGTATTATAACTTATATTTATTTTTTAAATATTATAATCTTAAATTTGGAGATGATGAGTGTTAATTCTATAATATTGTAACTTTTAAATTATTTTATAAATATTATAACATTTAATTTATTTTATAGTTTTAAATATATATTTTAAATATCATAGATTGTATTAAATAAAAATAAAAAAAAATGAAGAATGATGGATAATTAGGAAATGATGTATATCCTTATGTTGAAATGTGTTAAAGGGTGATGTTGAATGATGGGGGAAAACTGATGTGACGCAGATGTGACAAGTGATGAGAATTGTGTTGAAAGGTGTATATCCCGTAGCCTTAGGGTTGGAGTCAGACGCAGACGATGAAACAGTGTTACCTGGAATACCCTTAGGGCGTGTTTGTTTCACAGAATTCATGGGAATTCAAATGAATTGGAATTAAAATCACATGACATAACGTGTTTGTTTAATTGGAATTGGAATCTTAATTCCATTTTGGTGTGTTTGGTTCAAAGAATTTAAATTTGAATTCAATTCCTTCAAATTCCTTTAAATAAAGGAATTTCAAATCCTTCCAAAACGTAGAGGAATTCAAGGAAAATTCATTGGAATCTTTTCGCAAGTTATTATTATTTTTTTTAATGAAGACAACGAATAAAACATTTTAGCCTTTTTACCTTTTTTTGTTTTTAATATATATTTTGAGTTATGAATTTTTATTATTATTTTGGATATTTTTTGAGGAGTTTTTGATCTTAATTAAAAAAAATTATAACGCAAAATATAAATAAAATACAAAAAAACTGAAAAAACTAAAATGTTTTCGCCGTTATCATCATTAAAAAAAAGCGATTCTAATTCCTTTATGATTATAGATTATAATTCATTTGTCAAGTAAACACATTAAAAATGGAATTGGATTCCGGTCCACTCCAATTCCAATTCCAATTCCAATTCATATTATAGAATGTTTAGATTCTGAATCAAGTTCTTTCAAATTTTAAATGTTATGCAAATTTCAAATCAAGATTTCCATAGAACATACCTTGAGAAAAGAGGAAAAGAGGGGGTTGTAGTTTGGAGATGAGATTGGAATTGGAGAGAAAGGGAAAATATATGGCGCCCTCAAAAGAAATCCCCAAAATCCAAATCCAAATCCAATTGCTTGATTTCATCGGTTGCCCTCCTTTCCAAATAATTAAAAACAAAACAAGTTACTTCTTCTTCTTCTTCTTCATTGGCTCCGAGTGTTTTCCTGAACCACCACATTCATCTCCTACAAACAAACCCTAGATTCTTTCTTTCCTTCCTTCCTTCCTTCCTGGATCTGTTTCATCGAGGTATCCTACTCAACTCATTATTCCCACTACCTATGCAATGCTCTATTTCCATTATATATCAGCTTCATTTTCATAAATTATAACTTAGGGTTTCACAATTCTTATATCCTATCACATTTACTTTTTCTTCTCTTCTCTCCTCTTCCATATATATATATATATATATATAGGTAATGCTTATTGTTTACCATTCATCTTTATCTAAATTCATAAATACTTTATGTGGTGATTTATGATACATGATTGAAAGGCTAAATGATTCTTCTTCTTCAATAATTTACTTTTCTATAATGATCATCACTCTGCATATCTCAAAACCGATTTAAAGAACAAGTTTAGTAGAAATAATCTTTTTTCTTGTTTAATCTGCTGTGGTATATTGTTGATTTTTTCTATGTCACAGCAGCAACACCTTAGTTCTTGTGTAGGTAGCCGGTACAAACCTACAAAGACATATCAGCAAATTACTTTGCTGGTTTTTTATGTACATAATGTTAAAAACATTTTATAATCGAAACGTTAAACGATTTTTTTTTATCAATAATTAGTGTTTTATAATGATCAACACTGTATATGTATGTGTATATGCAGAACACTAGGTGATGTTTACTGTTTGTTTGTTTATGTCATGTGTAGGTTATATTATCTAAACATCATCATCATCATCGTACTCAGTATATCCCACCAATAGCAAAGCTATGGTAGGGTCTGAGGAGGGTAAGATGTAGACAGCCTTACCTCTACCCTATAAGGATAGAGAGGCTGCTTTCGGTGAGACCCCCGGCTCGATAGTAGTTTTGCATCAAGCCTTGGACATAAGGCACATAGCACTCAATCATCGGGACACCGGCTGATCGGTGCATGTACCCTTGTCTTTCGGCTATCAACGCCACTACATGATGCCTGATTAACCGTCCGTCACTTTTAACGTTATTTTCACGAGATTAGTAAAATAACGTCAAAATTAGTGCAATTTCACTTTTGCCCACCCGAGGGTTCACACATATATACATCATATGTGCGCACCACAAGCAGGGCTATATATTATCTAAACATGTATAGGTAAAATTTTCAAAATTAAAAAAGCAATTAAACAGATCAGTTTGTAAATATTGATTAATTTTTTAACGATTTAGACTTGTTTTTAATGTTCTGTAATGACTGTCACTCTATATATATAATATATATGTATGTGTATGTATGTATGCATGTATAAACTATGAAGTATTGAGCACCTTTTTTTCTTTTATTGTTGCAGGTAATACGCTTTTCGGCTTTTAAACATCTATTTGTGACTATGGATAATAAAAGATTAGGCAACAGAGAAATTGTGCTTGGAATGAAATCCATGTGTGCAAATGACAGAAAAGTTGTTAAAAAGGATGAGAAATTGCCGGAAGGTGTTTCAAATGGTTCAAATCTTGAAAATAAGACCAATGAATTAAGTCAAACAACTAGCCAACATGACAACGGGCAATCTAGAAGAACAGAAAGCATTGATATTAGGGATATTGTGTTGGGATTAAAATCCAATGATTATGAAACTAAGGAATTAAGTCAAACCCCAAGTCAACACAAGAAATCTAGAAGAAAGGAAATTACAGTTGCTAGTAGTCCTAGAATCTTACGCTCAAGATCTCAAGAAAAACCCAAGGTTGTTGAATCGGTTGATGTTCCTTCGCAAGAGAACAAAGAAAAAAAAAGAAAGAAGAGAAAGAAGACACACAAAGAACATCATAATAATGAGTTTTCAAAAATTAAAACACATATAAAGTATTTGTTAAATCGAATGAAATACGAACAAAACTTCATTGAAGCGTATGCTGGCGAAGGGTGGAAAGGCCAAAGGTTTGTTAAATGCTTGTTTTATTTATTATTGTTCATAAAGCATAATATTTTATTATATGTTTATTTGATTTGTGATTTATTTTTTGACAAGCAGTTTAGAGAAATTAAAACCTGAAAAGGAGCTTGAACGCGCCAAATCAGATATCAATCGCTACAAATTGAAAATAAGAGATTTGTTCAAACGTATTGACACATCATGTGAAGAAGGAAGGATTCCAGAATCTCTATATGATTCTGAAGGGGAAATCGGCAGTGAGGATGTGTGACATTTTTCTTAACTTAATGTTCTCTTACATTTTGTGATTTTGATAGCGGTTTTTTAATTTTTGTACTTTTTGGGCAGATATTTTGTGCAAAATGTGGACAGACAGACGTTCGTCTTGATAACGATATTCTTCTGTGTGATGGTGCGTGTGAGCGAGGATTTCATCAGTATTGTTTGGATCCGCCTTTATTGAAGGAACAAGGTGACATTTCAATCTTAAAATATTTCCAATAAAAGTTTTATATTTCTACATTACATATTAAGTAATCATCTTTAAAAGCTTACTGCTATTGTTTCTTATATGCAGTTCCTCCTGGTGATGAAGGGTGGCTTTGCCCTGCTTGTGATTGTAAGGTTGACTGCGTTGACTTTCTTAATGATTATTTGGGGACTGATCTTTCTATTGAAGATAGCTGGGAGGTCTGTTATTCAAGTTAAATTTATGATATCCGGGACCCCGATTATGTCGTTATGAAATTTCATTATCTGTTAGTGCAGAAGGTGTTTCCTGAAACTGCAGTCTCTGGAAATAAGTTGGATGATAATTTAGGGCTTCCTTCTGATGATAGTGAAGATAATGATTATAATCCTGATGGTCCACAAGTGGAAGAGGATGGTTGTAATTTTGATGGTCCACAAGTAGAAGAAGATGAGGTAGATGCAGGGGATTCTAGCTCTGATGAGTCTGATTTTTCTTCTGCATCTGAAGATTTGGCGGAATTTGCAAAGAATGACGATGTTTTAGGGCTTCCTTCTGATGATTCCGAAGATGATGATTTTAACCCTGATAGATTAGAATCAGATGAAGAGGCTAAAAAAGAAGGTTCTAGTTCAGATTTTTCGTCTGATTCAGAAGATCTTGATGACATAAAGAATGAAGTGGCATTAAATGAAGTTCACAAAAAGGAAAAACCAATTGAAGGGAATACGGAAAATGACGATTTTGGCCCTATAACCGTGAAGAGAAATGTTGAGAGATTGGACTACAAAAGGCTGCATGATGTGAGTTGGTCTTAAAAATTGAAGCCATTCAATTTAACATATTACTTAGAAAATTGCACAAATGGTCCCTGTGATTTGACCAAATTGCAAGTTTGGTCCCTGGATTTTAAGAATTGCAAACTTGGTCTAAACATTTGTGAGAGTGTTGTACATTTAGTCCTCAGTGTTAATATCGGTTTTTAACGAAAAAGTGATGTCATGTGCTTTGAGAGTAATTGTCATTTCAATTTTGTCACTAATAATATAGTCTTTCAAACTCCAGAACTCCTAATGATGATTTCATCACCTTAGATTTTTTAATTGAATTTTTTATTGTAAAAACCGAAGGTGAGGAAGTCGACGCTAAGAGTTATGGAGTTTGAAACACTATTTTATCAGGGTTTTAAATTTGAAAAGATACAGTTACCTCTCATGGATAGCACACGGCCTCATTTTTTCGTTAAAAACTAACTGGGATTAATGGTGGTGATTAAACGTGCAACCCTCTCACAAATGTTTGAACTAAGTTTGCAGTTTTTAAAATTCAGGGACCAAACTTGCAATTTGTTTAAACCATATGAATCATTTGTGCAATTTTCTTTGTTAAAAATCTGTTACAATCAAGTGATAAACGTTGAACTTCTGCTAATATTTTTGGCTTGTTTTTGTTGGGACGTGTCATCTTTATAGGAGGCGTATGGAAATGCTTCATCAGATTCAAGTGATGAGGAATTTTCTGATTCAGGTGATGAGGATGTTTTTGATTCTGAAGCTCGTAAAAGAAAAAATACCAAAGGAGCAAAATACATAAAAGTTATTAAAAAGCAGGTAAGAGGTTAATTGTTGAAGACACAAGTGATTCTCTAGCACACAACGGTTTTAGTGATAATAATGGTAACAGATCATCATCGTGTAAAAGATATGGGGGAGCTTTTACTCAGGTATTTGTTCATAATTCTTGTCATCTGATATTAGCAATATTCGTAAAAATACATTTTGTTTTAATTATCTTGGAATAAATGAACCGATCAAATCTAAAGATACTAAAATTTAACAAGCAAACCATCGAACACAAATAATTAAACAAACGAAGTTTTCTTGTTTTTGTTTGTTTGTTAAGGAAATGAGTGTGTTCATGTTCATTTATGTTTGTTCACTAACTGTATAAATGATTGATACATTATTGTAAACAAACGAGGTATACCTGAACATAGTTGGACAAAAACAAATCAACATAATTATGTGAACACCAATTAAAATAAAAGTAGATGTGTGAACATCGGTTTGTTGGGGCTAAAAAATAAATAAAACTGAACTAAAATGTAATATTGGTGATCTTTTATTTTCCTGAAATTGTTGACAAAATGTTAAGGGCCTAAAAGATATAATCAAAAATTTACATGAACAAATTTACGTGTCAACTAATGAATGTTCACGAACAAGACATGTATTCTTGTTTGTTTGTTTAAATAAACGAATTTCTCGCCAAACGATTCACTGAATAAGCTTATGTACAACCGTATCGTTTACAATGTTTTATTTTTCTCTTTTTTGTTTTGTTGTGTAGAGGCTGAATGAAGCTTTCAACGAAAACCATTATCTGGATCGTGGTGTTAAAGAGAATTTGGTCAAAGAATTGAATCTCACTCAGTCAGGTTAATATCACTAATTTGGTTAAATTGTTTTCTATTACTGTGTTATTATTATTTTTTTATTATTATTTTATTATTATTATTATTATTGTCATTCACAGGTCAACAAATGGTTTGAAAAAGCGCGCTGGCGGTTAAATCACCCTGAAGGGCGTGGTAAGTCAGTTAAATCGCCTCTCAAACCAGCAGAAAAGTTAGTAGCAGAACAGACAAACGAGGTAATAATTAATGTAGTATCAACAGCCCCAAGATCTGGAAAGAGAGAAACATTAGTTGGTGCTTATGCTGGTTAGTTTTGTGAACAGTTGTTAGGGCTACATTCTGACGACTCGGAGGAGGACGATGGTGATTTTAAACCTGATAAACTTGATTCAGATGAAGAGGTTGAGAAGGAAGGTTCTGGTTCAGATTTTACATCTGATTCAGAAGATCTTGATGACATAAAGAATGAAGTTATATCTGATGAGGTTCAAGAGAAAGAGGAGTTAATCGAAGGAAATTTGGATAATGATGATTTTGGCCCTATAACTGCAAAGAGAAAGGTTCAGAGACTGGACTACAAAAAGTTGCGTCAGTCACTTACTGAGTTATTATGGCGGTTTTGACTCGTTCATAGGTTACTTACTGAGTTATTATGGCGGTTTTGACACGTTTACTTATGAACGGGTCTAGTTGGGTCGAATTTGACTCAAAGGGTCACTTTTAAGGGTTGAAAGTTTCTTGGAGTTCTTTTAATTCATATAATTTTCTTAATCGTTTTAATTAAAGATTTAGGTTGAATTTATAACCATAATTAAAACATTCAATTTTATAAACTTTTTTTTCTAGTTATCTGTTTATAACGAGTCATTTAATCAGCCCATATTGATCTGCCAATCAAGTTCCAAGCATACGGGTTTAAGTAAAAGGGTTAAATTTGTTAATTTTTTTTGTTTTGTTATTGTTTTGATGTGTAATATGTATAGGAGGCGTATGGAAATGATTCGTCAGATTCAAGCGATGAGGATTTTATTGATTCTGAAGTTTTAAGTGCACAGAAAAATACCCACGGAACAAAAGATACGGAAAATAATAAAAAACAGAAGCAAAGTGAAATCACACCTGTACGTAAGAAGCTAATTGTTGAAGACACTAGCTATATTAACGGTAGCAGACCATCATCGTATAAAAGACTCGAGGAAGCTGCTATTATGGCATGTTTTTGTTCATAGTTCTTTTTTATCTAATAACTTTTATCTAATAACACTTCAAACTAATATTTTGTTTTCCCTTTCGATTTTGTTATGTAGAGGCTGAATGAAGCGTTCAACGAAAACCGTTATCCTGATCGTAATGCTCGAGAGATTTTGGTCAAAGAGTTGAATCTTACTCACAGTCAGGTCAACATCACTAGTATATTTATTACCTGAATCAACACTGATGGTTCTTCTGCATTCCCATCATCTTATATTGTTATGTTATTATTACGATTTACAGGTCAGCAAATGGTTTGGAAATGCCCGGTGGAAGTTTAATCACACTGAAGGGCACAGTACATTGGTCAAATCACCGGCAGAAAAGGTAGTTAGAAAACAGGCAAGCGAGGTAATATCTACAACTCCGAAATCTAGAAAGAGAAAAACGAATGCGGATTCATCAGATCAACCTACTCGCAGAAGTGGCCGAGTTCAGGCTAAAAGTTCGTAACGCTATCAAGTTTTGATCTTTCATTAAGGTACTTTTAATGACAACTCGCCCAAAGCACACATTTTTAACATTAATATGGTGGTGGTGTTCGAAGGATGGAATTTGAAAGTGCGTTTCATCTAATAGGGTGATTTAGTTGTAATGCTGTACCATCTGTTGCATTTGGGTGTAATTTGGCATTAGTATTCCTTAAAACTTGTTTTTGCTATTACAGAGAATGTAGACATTTTTCTAGAGATGTGTTTGTAGACATGAGTTTATTTAATGCACCTCGTCATTTTCTTTAACAACATTGTAAAACCAACCTAATTTGGTTGTAAGATTTTGAGAACGTAATTGAACAGAATTGTTTATTATGGTTTATTTTATTTCATCAATCATTCCATTTTGAATTGTATTTTTAGATTTCTTGAATTGGGATTGTTAAAACATTGAGTATATTAGAGTACTAGGGTATAGGCCCGTGTTACACACGGGTGGAAAAACATAAAACATAATAAATTTAAACAAATTCAAGCAACACAAAACTTTTTCAACTTTCGAACCAAAACGTTAACCATTTACAATGTCTATATATTAAAAGTTTAAAGTCTTAATATATGAAGCCAAAAAATATATCAATAAAAACTACATCATGATACATGAAGTCATAAAGTTTTGTTTATTAACCAATCATCGAAATAAAAAGAAATGTATTGTAATTTTTTATACTTTTAAAGAAAACTAAAATCATCACATAATCAAATCCCAGTAGTTAGTTATTTGCATAACATACAACTTATATATGCAGAGCATATACAAAAGATATATATATATATATATATACACACACATAACTAAAAAGTAATTTGCATAACACAAAACTAACGGCTAAAAGTAATTTGTATCATTAGTTTTTCATTTTTTTAACTAAATCATCAAAAAACTAAACCTAAATAACTTAATCACCACACAGTAACACACATATCCAGAAAATAGAACTTAATAGACAAGAAAAGTTATACATAATACAAGCATTCCTCAAATACTCAAAAAGTAAAAAGTTAAAAATGAGACTTTTACATATTTTCTATCTTTTTATGTAAGGTCAAATCATATATCTTTATCCTTTTATAATATCAAATCTTAATGATTGTAAAAAAGTTTTTGATAGTTTGAAATTTGTGTTCAGAAATTATTTTAAGCAAGACTAAAAAGAAGAAGAAGTGTGATGTATCTTGGGTAGAGAGTTTGATACCTCTTTAATGCTAAGTCTTGAAATACAAAAGATTTGACTTTGAATCTAAAAATGGTAACACTTTTTGATAACTTTCGTGTTACAAACTTTACAGGAGAGATAATAAGCAAATCTTGTGGTATTAAGCATATGGTACCAACAATACCACAAATTTAACCTACATACATAAACGTATAGGTTATAACCACTTGGAAAATAAAAAGGTTTAATCTATGAATGCATTATCTCTTACTTTATATTAATTATAAAAAGGTTTAAATTTTATAAAGACATCATACTTATCCACACTTTAATCACCGAAAACACATCTTTGAAACTTTGTTTTTACATCATCAAAATGATTTAGCCAACCATTCTTCTCAACTTAACAACTAAAGTTAAAAACTTAACTAATTATTTAATGCAATTTATACCTTATGTAGTACATATAATCTCATCTCTCTATACTATTATTATTACTATCATCATCATCATTATTATCATTAGTTTAGCCTTAGTTGTGAGTTTTCGGCTTCTATTTGGGATTGGTTGTGTTATTGGAGTGGTATTCTGCATGCCACTATCTTATTAAATTATAACCAAATTTCATAGTTCTAAATTGAAGAAAAAAAAATCACTAAATAGTAATTAAAATTCATATATTTGTATTTGTCTCCTTAATATAAAAAAATCACGTAATATTAAAACATTTTAATAAAAGTTGAGTAACTTTAGTGAAACACAAAAATTTTGAAGGGCTCAATATAAATTGAAACAAATTACCTAATAAAAGTTGAGTAACTTTAATAAATTATCATTAAAACAAATTACCTAATAATAAGTATTTTTAACAATTTGAAGAATATTTAACTTTAAATATTAATGTGCTAACTATTAAATTGCAAACTATAAATATAGACAAACAGAAAAACAAATAAAGCATTCAAATTTTAAGAAAATAAATTAACGTTGATTCTAAAAATAAATGAATAGTACAAAAGGTATACTTTTCTATATATACAAATAACATGATTTATTAAGGATAGGTTCAAATTTAGGAAACCATTTTCTAAGAATATTAGCTTGCAATCTTGCATTCTCGTACCTTAAAAATAAAACATACAAAAGTATATAATAATATGTATAGGTCAAAAAGGTTTAAAAAATAAAACTAACAAAATTTAATAAATTTGTATAAATTTAATGGTTAACATATACCTGTTCATCAGCAACAATCATTTCAATTGAGTAAAACCGATATGGATTGTTATACATGTGCTGCTTCGATCAACGAATTACACGAACCTTGTCCGTGTAATCACGATAAGCCAAATCCAAATCCTTCAAATAGATGATGTTGTTGTAATAAAATATGATAAAATTTAAGATTTATGAGGTTATATAAATCAATAATGTATTAAGATACAAAATTTGTATAAATGTACCGGTGCTCCATGAGTTGAGAAAAAATCTTGAATATTGTAAGTATGAGAAACTAAATATGAGCGTGCAAATTGTGAGCGTGTGAGGGAGTACTTACATAAAATTAGAGATGAAAGAAAACAAAAATTTATTTTTGGGTATATGAAAAAAAGCACAAAATTGATCTTTCTTGGTTAGATACATGTATAACTAAATTGTGAAACAATTTTAAAATTGTTAACTTGTTTTTATACTTAGACCAATATGAATAGTGATTTTGGTTTGAAATGAAAAGTTGCAAAATATATTTAGGGAAGGTCAAAAATACTTTTCTACACCTTTTTTAAGTTCAAAGGAAACCATATATCAAAAGAGGAAACACACATATTATATTAAGATTTTTAAATTTGAAAAACTGTTAAAATTTTATGGAAATAATGACATGTTGAAATTTTAAATATTTATTGACATTAGAATTTAATGTTTAAAAGTTAGAATATTTAAATGTGAATATATTTAAAATTTTGAATATTTTCAAAATTTTGAATAATTTGAAAATTGTTTGTTTGGATACACAAAATAGTTATATCATTTTCTTAAAGTATTCATCAATCTTAAACATTTATAACATGATATATAGATCCAACTTTTTAATAATTTGTGTGATTATAATAACATGAAAAATAGAATTTGATAGAAATTACTCTTGAAAGAAAACAATAATATATTTTAGGTATATGAAACAAAAAAGAAAAAAGAATCTTTTTTGGTTAGATAAATGTATAACTAAAAAGTGAAACAATTTGAAATGGTTAATTTGTCTTTATAGTTGACCAATATGAAGTTGTCCAAATCTTTATACAAACTTTTTGAAAAATGGTGAAAACTTGAAAATGTAAGCATTTAGTGTTGGTAAAAAATTAAGTTTTTAATTTTTAAATATGTAAATATGAATGTTTAAAAATTGAATATATTACATTCCATATAAAAAATTAGAAATTTTGTGCAATTAGAAATTGAAAAAACCAAATATAAATATTTTTAAATGGAAATGGAAATTTGATTATATCTTGCCACATACATCATATGAGAATTTAATTAGTGTCAATCTTGGTTGGAGTAAATCATATCATTTGTAAAGAGATGTAAAACGAATCAATTAAACAAATATAACTCATAATAAAAATAAAAAGAATATATAAAAATAAATAAGACATGACATAAAAAAATTAATCAAAGAATAAAATGACTTACTTTTTGAACCATTAGCCATAAAAAGTATAACATTGAAGCCATATCTCAATGAAGAGTGTAAAAAAATATAACTAACCTCTATAAAATAAAGATAAGATTTTTACTTGCGTATAGAACTCTTCGAATTCCTTAAAAATAAC
The DNA here is from genome assembly GCF_021521415.1 of Bidens hawaiensis. NCBI lineage: Eukaryota > Viridiplantae > Streptophyta > Magnoliopsida > Asterales > Asteraceae > Bidens > Bidens hawaiensis. Next base: position 165,305 of record NW_027493000.1, on the reverse strand, counting down.
AGAAACATGAACACCCAAGAAACTTATAGCACCTTTTTTAAGTTCAAAGGAAACCATATATCAAAAGAGGAAACACACATATTGTATTAAGATTTTTAAATTTGAAAAACTGTTAAAATTTTATGGAAATAGTGACATGTTGAAATATTAAATATTTATTGACATTAGAATTTAATATTACGAATTTAATATTTAAAAGTTGAATATTTAAATGTGAATATTTTCAAAATTTTGAATAATTTGAAAATTATTTGTTTGGATACACAAAATAGTTATATCATTTTCTTAAAGTATTCATCAATCTTAAACATTTATAACATGATATATAGATCCAACTTTTTAATAATTTGTGTGATTATAATAACATGAAAAATAGAGTTTGATAGAAATTACTCTTGAAAGAAAACTATAATATATTTTAGGTATATGAAACAAAAAATAAAAAAAGAATCTTTCTTTGTTAGATAAATATATAACTAAAAAGTGAAACAATTTGAAATGGTTAATTTGTCTTTATAGTTGTCCAAATCTTTATACAAACTTTTTGAAAATGGTGAAAACTTGAAAATGTAAGCATTTAGTGTTGGTAAAAAGTTAAGTTTTTAATTTTTAAATATGTAAATATGAATGTTTAAAAATTGAATATATTACATTCCATATAAAAAATTAGAAATTTTGTGCAATTAGAAATTGAAAAAACCAAATATAAATATTTTTAAATGGAAATGGAAATTTGATTATACCTTGCCACATACATCATATGAGAATTTAATTAGTGTCAATCTTGGTTGGAGTAAATCATATCATTTGTAAAGAGATGTAAAACGAATCAATTAAGCAAATATAACTCGTAATAAAAAATAAAAAGAATATTATAAAAATAAATAAGACATGAAATAAAAAAATTAATCAAAGAAGAAAACAACTTACTTTTTGAACCGTTAGACATGAAAAGCATAACATTGAAGCCATATCTCAATGAAGAGTGTAAAAAAAAATATAACTAACCTCTATAAAATAAAGATAAGATTTTCACTTGCGTATAGAACTCTTCGAATTCCTTAAAAATAACAGAAATATGAACACCCAAGAAGCTTATAGCACTTTTTTTTAAGTTCAAAGGAAACCATATATCAAAAGAGGAAACACACGTATTGTATTAAGATTTTTAAATTTGAAAAACCGTTAAAATCTTATGGAAATAGTGACATGTTGAAATTTTAAATATTTATTGACATTAAAATTTAATATTACGAATTTAATGTTTAAAAGTTGAATATTTAAATGTGAATATTTTCAAAATTTTGAATAATTTGAAAATTGTTTGTTTGGATACACAAAATAGTTATTCATTTTCTTAAAGTATTCATCAATTTTAAACATTTATAACATGATATATAGATCCAACTTTTTAATAATTTGCGTGATTATAATAACATGAAAAATAGAGTTTGATAGAAATTTAAAATTTTTATAATGTTTAAAAAGTTGTAACCGATAAGTTATTATATAATAGAGGCATGAGTCTTAAAAAAGTGTTAAAAATGTAATTTTAAGCATAAGAAAAACAAATCCTACTTATAAGTAAAATAAAACCACAAAAAATGCTACTAAACCGATATTATTAAAAATATAAAAAATAAATATGATGATAAGCCAAAAAACTAACCTAATTCATGATTCATTCAGAAGATGTTCATCCTCAAACTAAGGAAACAATCTCCTAAGGATTTTTGATTGCATGGTGGATACACAAAATAGTTATTCATTTTCTTAAAGTATTCATCAATTTTAAACATTTATAACATGATATATAGATCCAACTTTTTAATACTTTGCGTGATTATAATAACATGAAAAATAGAGTTTGATAGAAATTTAAAATTTTTATAATGTTTAAATAGTTGTAACCGATAAGTTATTATATAATAGAGGCATGAGTCTTAAAAAGGTGTTAAAAATGTAATTTTAAGCATAAGCAAAACAAATCCTACTTATAAGTAAAATAAAACCACAAAATGCTACTAAACCGATATTATTAAAATATAAAAGATAAATATTATGATAAGCCAAAAAACTAACCTAATTCATGATTCATTCAGAAGATGTTCATCCTCAAACTGAGGAAACGATCTCTTAAGGATGTTTGATTGCATGGTGGTACCCATTAAGTATCAAATGAAAAAGTGTGAGAATGTTTTATTTATTAATTTAGATTAGAGGTGTTCATGGTCCGGTTTGAACGGTTTTTTAGGTCAAATCGTGAACCAAACCGTTAGTACCGTTTTTGATCGTCGAATATCGAAACCAAACAACTTTGTTTAAAATTAACTTCGCCCTACAATCCACATCTTGCCAAAAATTAAATTGTTTTCATATCGTACGTAAACTCAAAGTGTATTTAATAACCATCAAAGGCAACACCCAACAATATAAATTTTAAAAAAACATCTAAAACAATTAAAAATATATATTAAAATTTATGAAAATCAACACATTTAAGAAATGAGTTTTAGGACTATGAAAACAAACAAAATATTTAAAAGTAAAACTAACCCAATGACACTGGATGAGTATTAGGATTATGAAAACCAACAAAGAATCATGAACAATAATAAGTTAAATAGTGTAAAACAGGTAAACCACATGAATAGTAAACAACTACAAATAAAAAAACCATGAATTACATTCATATCAATTTAAGAAATTAACCCAAAAAAATGCAAAGCCAAGCTCTAATAAAAAAAACGAAAGCGAGTTCACCTGATGGATATGAGGATGATTTAGATATGTCATGAAGTAACATAATGTTTTAATTGGAACCTGAAATGGAAGAAATAATCAAAACGAATAATAGTGACAGTAACAGAAAAATAGCATGGTGAAGAAATTAGAACCTGAAATGCAAAGAGCCGTTAACGGTGGTGGTTGTGTAGTGGTCAGCGATTAGGTGGGGGTTAGTAGCTTCGGTTGTCTCGAGAGCCATTAACGGGAGGATGTCGGCAGTTAGGACGGTTTTCCGATGTACTATTCTTCCTCACGAGTCGTCGAAACCCCAGCTCCAACAGAGAGGAGGCCCTAAAACGGAGAAATATGTGCTTAAATATCTAAATCTAACTTCGATTTAACAAAAGCAACAACCAAAACGGAAACAACAAACCTTATGTCGACATTTTGACCGGAAATCTACAACCGTCACCATCATCAACCAGAAATCGGTTTCTAGAGTTGTTGGTAGAACTGATTAGTTTCTTACCAGGGTGGTGGTTGAGAGTGAAGAAGGAAGATGGAAAATTGAAAGAGAGAGAAAGATGATTTTCATAAAAATGAATTCAAGATTGAAAGAGAAATGCGAAGAGAGAGAATGATGAATATGATTTTGAAATTTGAATATACTGAAGAAAGAGAGAGAAGATGCATAGATAAACCCACCTTCTTTATTAATTGAGACTTCCAAAGGAAGCTTTGTAAACAACATACGTGGATAGCTTGCCTTTTGAACACAATATCAAATAGAATGTGGGGCTGACACGTGTCCCAAATGTATGTGGTGATGACACGTGTCAGAACCTGTTTTCCTTTATTATATATAGAGATTGTATTTGGTTTCAGGGAGACAAAAATCAATCATCCCTTTTTGAATTGCTATTGAATTTTATTTTTAGATTTCTTGAATTGGGATTTTAAAACAATGACTATATCAGAATATTTTATTTGGTTTTATGGAGACAAAAATGAGAAGTGTGATAATTTGTGATCACACAAAAACACATTAAAATAAATTAAAAAAAATAATAAAAAAATCATAACTTAAAGTATAAACAAAAATTAATATGTTTCCGCCATCATTCCTGTTAATTTTTTTTAAAATAAAATAAAAAAGATGACGAAAAGACACAATACCAAGTTAAAAAACACAATAACGAAAATAAACAAAAGACACAATTATAACTAAACAAAGACACAATAGATCGCAAAATATAACACAATGTTGAGTTTTATAGTACAATATAAAGGAAAAAAAGACACAATGTCAAATAAAAAAACACAATCAATGACGAAAATAAACACAAAACACAATGATAAACAAAAGACACAATGATCTTTTTCACCATTGTGTCTTTTTTTAGAACGAGAAATACGGTGGAAACATTTTTGTGTTTTTTCTTTTTTTGTTAAATTTTTGAGTTATGATTATTTTTATTATTTTTGAGGAGTTTGTTTGTGTGGTTGCAAATCCTTCTCATTTCAAAACAAAAAAAATCCTCAGATTTGGTAACTTGTATTTTAACAAATAAAATTCATTAGTTGATAACTTACTAACATGCGTAATACTACCCGCGCGTTGCAGCGGAGCGGTTGCATTTTATCTTTAAAAGCTACCGCTCGTTAAGGCAGGAAGTCGTCCAATATCGATTTGATTCTTTATCTTAAATATTTTGTGGCTAAAGTTTCATTAATAAAGTTAAGAAGCCGAAAAGAAAATATATGAAATTAAAGTTGAGGTGTTAAAAAGGACACATAAAATTTTGTAACTAAAGTCCAATAAATCAAACCCTGTAATTTAAGTAGATGACAAAAAGTTATATATGTTACTGTGACAAAAGTATAAGGAATGAAAGTTTGTCACTTGCCTATGTTAAAGTATTGTGGCAAAATTCTAGGAAATTAAAGTTTGTCACATTTTCTATGTTAAAATTTTGTGGCAAAATTCTAAGAAATGAAAGTTTGTCAGTTGCCTTTTAATAATAACTTTTAACTTTTACTTTTGTTACTCAGAATAACAATCTCAATTTAATATAAAATGATTTGACTTTTACATCTGTTAGTCGAATAACAATCTCATTTTAAATATAAATAAAATAAAATCTATTAGCACCTAATTTTCCTATCGTTTTGTTTAATGACAATATGTAACATTCACTCATTACTACTCATTAGAACACACAAAGTTAATTTTATGTGAAGTGAATTATTTACTAGGATAGACAATTACGTTTCCATCAAAATAAAATTACCGTATAAGAAATATAAAAATCTAAAACTATCCTAAATAAAGTGAAATTACCATATAACAAAAGTAAAACTTTAAACTATCATTGGTCACATTAAAAGCATGGTTGCATAAGTCGCTAGGAACTGTCAGATTGGTTTATTAGAAAGTTGCGAGTACTCAACATAGATATAAAATACTCAGAATTTACTCCCAAGTACTTGGCCTAGACGGAGAGTACTTGGGAATTACTCATCAGGTACACCGTCACCTACATCAATTTTTACGACACCGACTAAAATTATGAATTTTTATATGCCACAACTTTACAATTTGAATAGCCAAAATCCAACTTCTCATAGCCAAACAAAAGATATATATATTTAACACATGTAGCTATACCAACATAGAAATTATTAATGTGATGTTTTAGAACATTCTTGTTCAATCATCTATCTTCATATATAAAATTACACTAAAAAATCACTACATTTTATCTCTTCTTTTCAATTAAATAATACTATTTTTTATACCTTTATCATTATATATTTATCTTTCATTCCCATAAACACTTTCAAAATATTTTAAAAAATTATAGAGCTATGAACAGTAACTTTTCAAATATACAGAAAAATTACAGCATTTCTCTCTCATCCACTCACAACACCTAAACCACTGCCTACATCATAAAAACTTCACTCCCACATTTTGATCGATTGAATGTAATGCTCTTAGTCACTTTATTTAAACCGAAACATATCAAAAACCCAAAAACATTGTTCAGACTTTAGAATCCAAATATAAATGATGAGCATCACCTAATGTACACGAAACATGTCTCAAACCAGTCTTTACCGAAAAAATAAGATGCAAACACATACAAAATTTATTAGATTTTTCAGCTCCAAAGACACAAAGTGCTCCAATGGAAAAACCCCTTACTATAACTGCCCCCAAACATTTTTTGCGAGCCTTGCATAACCAATGACTCGTCAAGTACCTGCATCACACAAAAATCATAAGCTGTTATATAATACAACTTATCTATTTGTAACCATGGTTTTTAACTTTTAACAATCACAAGAAAACAATGCATGTGATTGATTTATAATACGCGTCTTATGAAATTTATGATATTGCTAGCTAGCGTGCCAATGTGTCATACTGCAAGCATACAAGACTAGGAAGTAGGAACACGAAACTTCATCATCCTATTTTATTTTGGACAAATTCATATTGACATAACATCAAGATTCGGTTTTAAAAACGCAAACCAAACACATTTTACAAATGGCATGAACCAACTACCCCCTCTTTCTCGAAAAAAAGGTTCTATGATTATACACCGTTTACTACATGAAGCCTTACCTAGAACTCTATAGTTAATACATAAAGTGCACAAAAAGGTAATACTTTGTAAGTCAACCAAACAGCAAAAGACCACAAACATAAAGTTAAACTCATCTGAATGGTTATTAACCAAGACTTAATATTCAGACTAGAATGAACTAAATAAAGAATGAAGACGAGCCATTAACCTCAATAAGTTTTAGAGACAACTTCACAAGACAAAAATCATAACATGAAATATACTCATCACTACATATTAGCAGAAGTTTACAAGTATCATTATCAGTACTTTTGTATGGCTGTTAGCTCGGATTCTTTTCGCTTCATTTTATGTTATCCAGATTGCTATATTGTATAATGATAGAGGTAAGTGTGGTCATATTAAGATACGAGAGCAGGGATAGTATTAGAAATTGTATTTAATAAAGTGGATAAATTTGAATCTTATGGGTAATACGAGACAGTCTTTTCCTGAGTTGACAAGAGCGGTAGAAAGTGGTACCGTGAGAGAGCTCGCAAAAGGCGCGCACATTGACACTGAGGTGTGACGCCGTCATTCGGGGAAGCGAACACAGAGATTGCGCGCATCCTAATTCTCCCAATGTCCTAATACATATATTAGAGGGCATCAATCAATCAAGATTAGATTAAATTATATATATACCTAGGGTTTCGGAGGCGGCGGAAGGTGAAACGGGGGGCGGAAAGCGGCGGCGGAGGACGGAGGCGAGCAGTAGCTGATGATGATCTTGCGGTGGTGGACATCATTGCCCTGCTGATGGAACCACGCCATGCCATTTCTCTCAGCCTCAAGGGGCTCTTCTTTCTTTTCTCCCGGAGTTTGTGTAGAGGGTGTTTGGCCCATCCTTTTATTATTTCTGGTGCCGCTAAACATTCCCCATTCTCATCCATTTTTATTATATATACTCTTTCAAATTTTACATTAATACAATTTAAATCCTTTTGTTGTTTCTTTTGTCATTTTGTTATTTTATCATCATTGTTATTTTTATAAAAGCTTTCTTTTTCTATTTTTATTTGACAAATTTTTATTTATCTTTTTATATATATTTAAAAGCCTTTACTAAAAACATATTTTTTCTTACTTAAAAAAATGTTTTTTTTTCTTATCTAAAAAACGGTGTTTTACTTGTTTTAAAAAGGAGCATTTACATATTTCCCTTAACTAAGTGTCTTAATTACATATTTCCCCAACTTAAACAAAACAATTACATATTTTCCCTCCCTTAAACATATATATTACATATTTCCTTATTTCATTAAAATTAACATAAAAATTTTACCCCCATAAAAATTTAATTAAAATTAAATGGCCATCTTACCCCCATAAAAATTTAATAAAAAAATGATTAAATCTCAAAATAAAAGATATCGCATTTTATTTGATTTTCATCCCCTGTTCATCTTCTCATCTAACTCCTCCCCATCTTCATCTTCATATTTCATATATGAAACTCATCTATCATCTTTCACCCTCACCATTTTATGACTAAATTGGCCGAAAGAAAACCCAATCGCCCATTTAAGAACCCTAATAGGAAACTTACAACCCTAATCGGCACCAAAAGGAACACCAATGCGACACGGAACGATTAATCTGAATTTTTGTTCATAAATGGCGAAGTCGCCATGGGAAAGATCCTGAGATGAAAGGTAAATACGAAATACATTAATCTAAATAGAACCTAGATGTCGTCTTCTTCACCAATAGTCCAATACACTCGCCGGAGTATGAAAGGACTTGCCGGAAAACAGTTTCAGCTTTACGAGGGAGTTCTTCACGTTGAGCTTTAAGGACTCGCCGGAGTATGAAGGTGTTTAAGAAGTGGAGACAAATACGCAGGTTATTTGTTTGGTAATATGCGTCAGTTTCGTTTTGCTTTTGACTCGTCGGAACAGACGAATCCTATCGGAAAATTTTGGGTTTGAGTGTCAGAGGTCGAGAGTTTTTTAAGAAATAAGATGGTGATGTCGAAAGGACCACAGTTGGCTTTATAACCGATTTTTATGAGCCACATGGGTGAAATCGATCGGAACCGCGGAATAGAGTTGGTGGTTCCCGGTAAGCAATGGTGGAGGACAGAAGGTCATGGACTTGATTTTGATTCACCAAGGAGAAGAAGATATAAATTAAAAGAAAGGGACAAATAGGTAATTTAGTAAGAAAAGGAGAAATATGTAATTTGATTTTAAGGTTTAGGGAAATATGTAATTAGTTGGCTTAGTGAGGGGATATATGTAAATCTTCTTTTTTTTAAAAAATGTCTTTTTTCTTATACTTGTTTTAATTTTTTTAGAGAGTGGTTTTTTTAATTTTAAATTAACGGATAGTTTAAATTCTTTTATAAAAAAATATTATTTTTATAAATAAAAATGTTAAATAACATACAACTTGGTAAAAAAATGACTTTTTTCTCTTGTAACATTAATGTCATGTATTCAAACCTAACAAAAAAAAAGTCAAATTGTTTTGACTACATTTTATAAAAAAAATAAAAAACTAGCTAGAGAAAACATATAAAACTTTTTAATACACGTAAAAGAATAAACAAACTTTTAATAAGATCTTAAAGAAATAAAATAATAAAATCCATAACAAAAATATATAAAAAAACTCTAAAACAAAAATAAAAACTTAATAGTTTTTTATTTAGTAATTTGAGAAAATTATAAAATAAAATAAGGGGGAATAATATGTCAATTACAAATGTTAAGGGGAAATGAATGTTTAGGGGGGGGGGGGGGGTGTGGATAGCAAGGGAGGGGGGTACGTTTAGCCTGACCCTTTATTTCCTGTATATCCTTACACTAGACGAATGCCCGCGCGATGCAGCGGGAAATACATACCTTGGTAATCACGTAGATTTATGTGTGCTTGTTGTTTTGTTTGTAACCTCGAAACCATTTATTGTTATAAGTAGATTCATAATTCTTTTTTTAAACTCAATTTAATATCAAAGTACAAACGAAAATGGAACCTAACCATTGTTAATGGTTTTGTTTTGTTGGGTTTCAATTTTCAGCGGTCTAGTTTCAGTTTTCGGTGACCAAAAACCGTTAATAATGGCTTGCTCATAGTTTAATTTAAAACCATCAAAATCGGACGATAAATACCCATACGTAAAATTTTATTTATTTTTAACTGAAAAGAATCTATGAAAATATCATACTCAAATTAAAGAGAATTAAATGCTCGTTTTTATGGTGCAATTTTTTTTTAAAAAATTATTAGCGTACGAAAAAGTTATGACCGTTTAAAAATTGTGGGGGGTATTTGGGTTAAAAATGAAATTATAAAGAATCAATCAATCAATCATACCCAGTGAAGTCCCACCAACAGCATAGCTATAAGTAGGGTTGGGAAGGGTGGGATGTAGGCACACCGTACCTCTATTCACATGGATAAAGAGGTGGCTTCTAGAGAGACTCTCAGTTCTAAAGTACATATGTATGAAGCAATACAAAGGAAATCAGAGTTCAACAGTAATAATAATAATAATAATAATAATACTATATATGTAGAGAAAATATTATTATGATGTGTGACTAAAATAAGGTAAATAGAAGCCCTAAGGTATTCCTTTCTCCCTAAAAATCCTTAACTTTAATTCTACTTCTTCAAGAATTCCTATCCTCAACGATGTCCTCGGAGAGGTTTAGGTCTATAAAATCATGCTTAATCCTCCCATCCCAAGTCAATTTAGGTCGTCCTCTACCCCTTTTCCCTCTATAGTAATGTTTTCTACGGATCTAACAGGATTCGTCGTTTGTCTTCTCTTCACATGTCCAAACCATCTCAATCTCCACTCTCTTATCTTGTCTGCTATGTTCACTACCCCTAATATCTCCCGAAACACAACGTTTCTTATTCGGTCTAACCTTGTGTGCCCACACATCCAACGTAGCATTCTCATTTATGCTACCTCCATCTTCCGCACTTGTGCCTTCTTGATGACCCAACAATATGTTTCATATAACATTGCAGGTCTAACTGCAACCCTATAAAATTTTCCCATTAGTTTAGTTGGGAAACTCTTGTCGCACAATATAGCTATGGCTGCTTTCCATCTATCCCATCCTACCTGAACTCAATGGGTCACATCACTGTCCAATTCTCCATCGCTCTGAACAAATGATCCTAGATACTTGAACTTTATTACCTGCGGAAACACCTGCCCTTCAATGGTAATCTGTGCGTTCTCATTGTTATTTACCCTTCCAAAAGCACAGTGGAGGTACTCCGTCTTAGATCGACTAATCCTTAAACCTTTTGTCTCTAAGGTTGTTCGCCACTCCTCAAGTCTCATCTTTAGATATTGTTTTCTCTCATCAAGTAACATAATATCGTCTGCGAACATCATGCACCATGGAAGCGTCCCCTAAATCGACTTTGACAACTCATCCAAGACTACTGCAAAAATAAACGGACTCAGCGCTGACCCCTAGTGAAGACCTACCTTTACGGGGAAGAAATCAGTATCACCCACTGGCGCACGGACACTTGTTGCACTCTTGGTATACATATCCATAATTATCTCTATGTATTTCCTGGGTACTCCTCTACCCTCCAAGCACTCCCAAAGCACCTGTCGTGACACACTGTCGTAGGCCTTTTCTAGGTCAATAAACACCATATGCAGGTCACGCTTCTTCTCCCTATACTTTTCCATCAATCTTCTTATAAGGTGTATTGCCTCTATGGTGGAACGCCCCGGCATGAATCCAAATTGGTTCACCGTAACCTGAGTTTCTCGTCTAAGTCTAACCTCAATAACTCTTTCCCATAGCTTCATAGTATGACTTAGTAGTTTGATTTCTCAATAGTTACCACAACATTGGGCGTCTCCTTTGTTCTTATAGATAGGAACTACAACGCTGATCCTCCACTGATCTGGCATCTTACCAGATTTAAGGATACTATTGAACAGAGTAGTTAACCACATGACTCCTTCCTCTCCTAGACACTTCCACACCTCGATGGTATGTTGTCTGGGCCAACCGCCTTAGCCCTTCCCATCCTCCTAAGTGCAGTCTGCACCTCTTCTCGTATGATCCGTCGGCAGTAGCAGTTATTCGGTTGTTGTCGTTGGGAGGTTGTGTTGTCATGTTCTTCTTGGTAAGCTCTCCCATTGTTGAAAAGATTGTGGAAATAGGTTTGCCATCTTAGCTTGATGTCCTGCTCCTTGACTAGTACATGCCCATCTGTATCCTTTATGAACTTCACATGCCCTAGATCTTGCCTTCTACGCTCCCTGGCTTTGGCAACCTTAAACATAGCATGTTCCCCCTCTTTTGTTTCTAAACATTCATACATCCATTTGTAAGCCGTGTTCTTTGCTTCCACCACTACCTTCATCGCCTCTCTCTTGGCCGTTTTGTAGGTCTCCTTAAATTCCACGCGCTCCTCCTCATTCGTGCACCTCATAAGCTCTCTAAAACATCCTTGTTTGTCCCTTATCATGTCTTGTACAGCCTCATTCCACCACCAAGACTCCTTATGCCCACCTGTCTTTCCTGTTGTGACCCCGAGAGTCTCCTTTGCTATTTGAATGATCCATGTCACCATAACTTCCCATATATGAGTTGAGTCCCCATTTAGTCGAGCCCACTTCTGCAGTATGAGTTTATCCTTAAACAGTAGGAGATTTTCGTCCCTCAAATTTCCCCATCGAATTCTAGGTGTACCTTTATTCTCACGCCCAGTCAGCTTATTTCTGAAGCCCATATCTGTCACCAGCAGTCGATATTGAGCCACAACTGTCTCCCCAGGTATGGCTTTGCAGTCCTTCCACCAACGTCGGTCTCATTGCCTCATCAAAAGGTAGTCAATTTGCGTGTCGCGTCCGCCACTGCTAAAAGTGATCAATTGAGGGTCTTGTTTCCTAAAAAAATAATTTATAATTCCTAGGTCATGGGCCACCGCAAACTCTAGGAGTTCTGTTCTGGTCTCATTCCTATCACCAAAACCGAAACCCCCATGTACGGCTTGAAAACCATCGCTAGCCTTACCAATGTGTACATTAAAATCACCTCCTATACAAATCCTCTCACCCCTAGGTATGCCCCCTACCACTGCGTCTAGACAATCCCAAAATTCCTTCTTTTCCCGATCCCCTAAGCCTATATGAGGCGCGTAGGCGTAGACTACTGCCACTACTTCCTCTCCTAGTACTACTCTCAACACCATAATCCTGTCATTATATATTATCACCCCACCACACTAGTGTGTAGTTCCTTATCCACTAGGAACCCCACTCCATTCCTAGCTCCATCAGACCCCGAGTACACAACTTATACCAATTACACTCAACCCCTCTATGCCCTTTCCACTTAGTCTCCTGGAGGCATGCTATCTGAACCCCTACGTCTTCTAAGCACATCTACCAATTCTATCAACTTACTTTTTAGTGTTCCTACATTCCAAGAAGCCAAACGCAATATATACTCCCTATTTTTACCCTTTCCTACACCCCTCTTTTCAGTACATGGTCTCAAGTAATAGTCATGGTTCCTACGCTCTATGATTGCAACTAATCGCACAAACACAAGCAATAGAACACCCAATCAAGATAATAATAATAATAATAATAATAATAATAATAATAATAATAATAATAATATTAATAATAATAATAATAATAGTATAATAGTAATAGTAATGGGTAAGGAAAATCGGCTTTCAAGACCCAACACACGGAACCTCCGTGTTCCGTATGACTCCTCCGGCAAGTACGCTACGTTCAGGAGACTCCTTCGATCTTTTTCGGACACGTCACTGTGAGCTGCAAGATGACCACAGATCTGGAAGCTTACCAAAAGCTAACGACGGTGGGTTGTTGTTCGAAGGAGCAGCTTGATGATGAAGAAGCTAATGACAGATCTGGGAGCCTGATGATGAAGAAGCTAATGGCAGATCTGGGAGCTTGAAATTGCAATTAAGGACTATAAAGGATAGATTATTAAAAGATGAAGGACCAAATTTATAACTATTCATTAAATTTACAAAAAATTGATTAAAGTTAAGGGGGCAATGTTGTAAGTATTTTAAAGACAATTGGAAAACACGTGAGATTTAATGCTAGAATTACCACTTTGCCCTCATTTTAGGTTGTACCATGTGTTTAAATAATTGTAATTCCTTTAAAATATATTGTCCTAATTTGCCCATGACTCCTCCATTATATATAGTATAGATAAATAAAGCGAAAGACGAAATTAGTTTTGCATCCCGTGGTTTCAGGACAGAGTGACAATAAGTCTTCGAAAGAAAATTTAAACTGATTGAGTCCCTGTGGTTTTAAAAATGAACCAATTGAGTCCTACCGTTGCTTAACTTTGTTAGCTTCAGGGGTAGATTCGACATTGTACTTTATATATACATTGTCACTCTAAGTCCTTGAACTTTCATAATTAATCACCTTGAGTCTCTTTCACCTTCTAACAAAAATAAATGAATTAGACTAATTTTTTTTAACAAAAATAAACAAACCGAACCACCTTTTCAACAAATATTAACAAACCAAACTACTTTAAAACAAAATAAACGGACCAAACTATTTTTTTTATCAAACTCAACGATCCGAACCACTTTTTAAACAAGTTGTTCATTTTGTTTAACAAAAATAAACGAATCAAACTACTTTTTTATATATTAAGAAAAATAAACGAACCGAACTTGTTTTTTTTAACAAAAATAAACGAATCAAATTACATTTCTAACAAAATTAAACGAACCAAACTTATTTTTTAACAAAAATAAACAAACCAAACTTATCTTTTAACAAAAAAAAAACCAATCGAACTACTTTTTTTTACTAAACTAAACGAACCGAACCGAAACACTTTTTTTAACAAGCACTTTAGTTCATTTCGTTTAACAAAAATAAACGAATCCAACTACATTTTAACAAAACTAAAAAAAAACGAATCAAAATTATTTTTCAACAAAAATAAACAAATTGAACAACCTTTTTAACAAAAATAAACTAACCAAACTTATTTTTATCAAAAATATCGTCGTAACTACTGCTAAGGTGGAGTTTTCGATTACTTATTTTAGAAGTAGTTACATTCGTTTAGTTTAGTAAAAAGGTAGTTCGTTTATTTTTGTTAAAAAGGTAGTTCGGTCGTTTATTCTTATTAAAAAAGGGTTCGTTTATTTTGTTAAACAATAGTCCGGTCAGTTTATTTTGTTAAACAGTAGCTCGGCTCATTTATTTTTGTTAAAAAATATTCAGTTCGTATTTTTGTTAAAAAAAGTTTGTCTCGTTTATTTTTGTTAAAAAAATTAGTTCAATTCGTTTATTTTATTACAAAAAAGTTTGGTTTTTTATTTTTGTTAAAAAAAAGTTCGGTTCTTGTTTTTGGTTGATTATGGTTTGATTGGTTGATTATGGCTTGATTGGTTGTAGTTTGGTGGTTTATTGTTTAATTTGGAGGTAATTTTTAAAGATGGACTAAAAATAAGCAATCAGTTAACCACAATGACTCATACGGATCATAAAAAAGGTAAACTAGTAATTCCACATTTTTAGTTTTCGACAGGGACTCAAATAGTTCATTTTTGAAACCCACAGGGACTCAACTGGTTCAATTTTTCTTGCAGGGACTCATTGTGCCTCCGCCCTGAAACCACGAGGATGTAAATGGTAATTTTCTCTAAGCTAAAAAAACATCTTCAAACAAGCTTCTTCCAATTAGCCTATATAAGCTAATAAGCTTAAGCTTAAAAAGCTAAACGAAACACCAAATTAAGCTTATTTTGTAAAAAAAGAAAAGCTAAAAAACCTATAAGCTTTGTTAATAGACGCTGTATAATTTTTTCATATACAATTAAATAATACTTTTTTGACATCTTTATCATTAATATTTCTCTCTCCTCCACTTATAACCACTTTCAAATATATGAAAAAATAAATAGAGGATGAACAGTTTTTCTTCAAATTTACCCACATTTTTAAAATTTTCTCTATCATCAACTCACAACCATTAACATTCTTTTAATTTTTTTTAAAGAACTCCCTCACAGCTTCATAAGTATATGTGTACTGTATAGACTCGATGTAGCCTTGAAAAGCGCCAACCCCCATTTTGGGGCGATTTTTGTGTGTGTGTTGGGGGGGGGGGGCATGCATTTATTGTTTGTGTTTGATTTGGAAATATTTTATTAGTGTGTGTCTTTATGATGTGATGTGGCAATATTAGGCTAAAAACACGACATCCTAAAATGAAAATCACCCCATGCTGACTTGACGCCACGTGTCAAAAATTGCCACCCCACAATGTAGTCCCTCCACTACACATAGCCTAAGGCTGCCAGTAATGGGGCGATAAACTCTTGATTTTTTGGTCGATAAGGGTTATAACCCCCTCCCCAGCGATAATAGGGGAGATAGGGTGGGCGACAAGTTCATGCCGTCTGGTTGTGTAGGAAAATAATAATAATAATAATAATAACATGACCGTTGGTAGCCCTCCACATGTAAAAATCACCCCTACAACACTATTCCACCCCTAAAATGGAAATCGTCCATTTGCTGACGTGACACCACGTGTTAAAAATCCCCATTTTTTGTAGCTCTCCACTACACATAGTCTAACTCATTAACTTCTTGTAAAGTTAATAAGTTGTTTAAAATTACTTTTTTTGTGGGAGGATAAGTTAATAAGTCAGAGCATTCTGACTTATTATCTTTCTTTAAAAGTTATAACATGGTAAAATAAGGAATCCCAATAACCCATTAAAATGGTTATTAGATTAAAATAAATACTTTTTATCACTCGTTGGCCGGGAACACTTTTAACTGACGGAATATTTACCATTATTTTCGATTTCACTTTTTTATTTCCTTTGTCGCTTATAAAGTAAAGAAACGTTAACTTCGTTAGCTTTTTTATTATGTGGAATTTTTTGATGACGTGGAACGCATGCTTATGTCGCATTTTCTTTTAAACCTTGTGGGTCCCACATTATCACGCCATCTTTCATCTCCATCAAACCCTTAGGCCAACCGGTATACACCGATGGAGACCAGTGACGATCCTACGTGGCAACCCCACTCTCCCCAACCACACGAGACCAGTGAACACTCCCACCCCCTTTAAAGGGTCACATGTGAAATGGGCCGCCGGACCATGGTCACGCGACTCATTCTCTCCATTTCTTCCTTTTTGATCGTTGCTCAATAGCTATTTGCAAGATAAAGAAATTTAATTTAATTATATTATAAATACATACATATATTTTCAAAATAAAAAATAATAACATGACCGTTGGTAGCCCTCCACATGTGAAAATCGCTCCTACAACACTATTCCACCCCTAAATTGAAAATCGTCCATTTGCTGACGTGACACCACGTGTTAAAAATCCCCCTATTTTGTAGCTCTCCACTACACATAGTCTAACTCATTGACTTTTTGTAAAGTTAATAAGTTGTTTAGAATTTCTTATTTTGTAGGAGGATAAGTTAATAAGTCATAGTATTCTAACTTATTATCTTTCTTTTAAAGTTATAACAAGGTAAAATAAAGAATCTTAAGCACGCACTAAAATGGTTATTAGATTAAAATAAATACTTTTTATCACTCGTTGGTCGGGAACACTTTTAATAAATCTAACGAAATACTTACCATCATTTCGAATATCACTTTTTTATTTCTTCTGCCGCTCACAAAGTAACGAAACGTTAACTTCGTTAGCCTTTTTATTATGTGGAATTTTTTGATGACGTGGCAAGCGTGCTTATGTCTCATTTTCTTTTAAACGTTGTGAGTCCCACATTACCACGCCATCTTTCATCTCCATAAAACCCTAAAACATCCTTGTTTGTCCCTGATCATGTCTTGTACAACCTCATTCCACCACCAAGACTCCTTATGCCCACCTGTCTTTCCTGTTGTGACCCCGAGAGTCTCCGTTGCTATTTGAATGATCCATGTCACCATAACTTCCCATATATGAGTTGAGTCCCCATTTAGTCGAGCCCACTTCTGCAGTATGAGTTTATCCTTAAACAGTAGGAGATTTTCGTCCCTCAAATTTCCCCATCGAATTCTAGGTGTACCTTTATTCTCACGCCCAGTCAGCTTATTTCTGAAGCCCATATCTGTCACCAGCAGTCGATATTGAGCCACAACTGTCTCCCCAGGTATGGCTTTGCAGTCCTTCCACCAACGTCGGTCTCATTGCCTCATCAAAAGGTAGTAAATTTGCGTGTCGCGTCCGCCACTGCTAAAAGTGATCAATTGAGGGTCTTGTTTCCTAAAAAAATAATTTATAATTCCTAGGTCATGGGCCACCGCAAACTTTAGGAGTTCTGTTCTGGTCTCATTCCTATCACCAAAACCGAAACCCCCATGTACGGCTTGAAAACCATCGCTAGCCTTACCAATGTGTACATTAAAATCACCTCCTATACAAATCCTCTCACCCCTAGGTATGCCCCCTACCACTGCGTCTAGACAATCCCAAAATTCCCTCTTTTCCCGATCCCCTAAGCCTATATGAGGCGCGTAGGCGTAGACTACTGCAACTACTTCCTCTCCTAGTACTACTCTCAACACCATAATCCTGTCATTATATATTATCACCCCACCACACTAGTGTGTAGTTCCTTATCCACTAGGAACCCCACTCCATTCCTAGCTCCATCAGACCCCGAGTACACAACTTATACCAATTACACTCAACCCCTCTATGCCCTTTCCACTTAGTCTCCTGGAGGCATGCTATCTGAACCCCTACGTCTTCTAAGCACATCTACCAATTCTATCAACTTACTGTTTAGTGTTCCTACATTCCAAGAAGCCAAACGCAATATATACTCCCTATTTTTACCCTTTCCTACACCCCCCTTTTCAGTACGTGGTCTCAAGTAATAGTCATGGTTCCTACGCTCTATGATTGCAACTAATCGCACAAACACAAGCAATAGAACACCCAATCAAGATAATAATAATAATAATAATAATAATAATAATAATAATAATAATAATAATAATAATAATAATAATAGTATAATAGTAATAGTAATGGGTAAGGAAAATCGGCTTTCAAGACCCAACACACGGAACCTCCGTGTTCCGTATGACTCCTCCGGCAAGTACGCTACGTTCAGGAGACTCCTTCGATCTTTTTCGGACACGTCACTGTGAGCTGCAAGATGACCACAGATCTGGAAGCTTACCAAAAGCTAACGACGGTGGGTTGTTGTTCGAAGGAGCAGCTTGATGATGAAGAAGCTAATGGCAGATCTGGGAGCCTGATGATGAAGAAGCTAATGGCAGATCTGGGAGCTTGAAATTGCAATTAAGGAATATAAAGGATAGATTATTAAAAGATGAAGGACCAAATTTATAACTATTCTTTAAATTTACAAAAATTGATTAAAGTTAAGGGGGCAATGTTGTAAGTATTTTAAAGACAATTGGAAAACACGTGAGATTTAATGCTAGAATTACCACTTTGCCCTCATTTTAGGTTGTACAATGTGTTTAAATAATTGTAATTCCTTTAAAATATATTGTCCTAATTTGCCCATGACTCCTCCATTATATATAGTATAGATAAATAAAGCGAAAGACGAAATTACTTTTTGCATCCCGTGGTTTCAGGACAGAGTGACAATAAGTCTTCGAAAGAAAATTTAAACTGATTGAGTCCCTGTGGTTTTAAAAATGAACCAATTGAGTCCCTACCGTTGCTTAACTTTGTTAGCTTCAGGGGTAGATTCGACATTGTACTTTATATATACATTGTCACTCTAAGTCCTTGAACTTTCATAATTAATCACCTTGAGTCTCTTTCACCTTCTAACAAAAATAAATGAATTAGACTAATTTTTTTTTTAACAAAAATAAACAAACTGAACCACCTTTTCCACAAATATTAACAAACCAAACTACTTTAAAAAAAAATAAACGGACCAAACTATTTTTTTTATCAAACTCAACGATCCGAACCACTTTTTAAACAAGTTGTTCATTTTGTTTAACAAAAATAAACGAATCAAACTACTTTTTTATATATTAAGAAAAATAAACGAACCGAACTTGCTTTTTTTAACAAAAATAAACGAATCAAATTACATTTCTAACAAAATTAAACGAACCAAACTTATTTTTTAACAAAAATAAACAAACCAAACTTATCTTTTAACAAAAAAAAACCAATCGAACTACTTTTTTTTACTAAACTAAACGAACCGAACCGAACCACTTTTTTTAACAAGCACTTTAGTTCATTTCGTTTAACAAAAATAAACGAATCCAACTACATTTTAACAAAACTAAAAAAAAAACGAATCAAAATTATTTTTCAACAAAAATAAACAAATTGAACAACCTTTTTAACAAAAATAAACTAACCAAACTTATTTTTATCAAAAATATCGTCGTAACTACTGCTAAGGTGGAGTTTTCGATTACTTATTTTAGAAGTAGTTACATTCGTTTAGTTTAGTAAAAAAGTAGTTCGTTTATTTTTGTTAAAAAGGTAGTTCGGTCGTTTATTCTTATTAAAAAAGGGTTCGTTTATTTTGTTAAACAATAGTTCGGTCAGTTTATTTTGTTAAACAGTAGCTCGGCTCATTTATTTTTGTTAAAAAATATTCAGTTCGTATTTTTGTTAAAAAAAGTTTGTCTCGTTTATTTTTGTTAAAAAAATTAGTTCAATTCGTTTATTTTATTACAAAAAAGTTTGGTTTTTTATTTTTGTTAAAAAAAAGTTCGGTTCTTGTTTTTGGTTGATTATGGTTTGATTGGTTGATTATGGCTTGATTGGTTGTAGTTTGGTGGTTTATTGTTTAATTTGGAGGTAATTTTTAAAGATGGACTAAAAATAAGCAATCAGTTAACCACAATGACTCATACGGATCATAAAAAAGGTAAACTAGTAATTCCACATTTTTAGTTTTCGACAGGGACTCAAATAGTTCATTTTTGAAACCCACAGGGACTCAACTGGTTCAATTTTTCTTGCAGGGACTCATTGTGCCTCCGCCCTGAAACCACGAGGATGTAAATGGTAATTTTCTCTAAGCTAAAAAAACATCTTCAAACAAGCTTCTTCCAATTAGCCTATATAAGCTAATAAGCTTAAGCTTAAAAAGCTAAACGAAACACCAAATTAAGCTTATTTTGTAAAAAAAGAAAAGCTAAAAAACCTACAAGCTTTGTTAATAGACGCTGTATAATTTTTTCATATACAATTAAATAATACTTTTTTGACATCTTTATCATTAATATTTCTCTCTCCTCCACTTATAACCACTTTCAAATATATGAAAAAATAAATAGAGGATGAACAGTTTTTCTTCAAATTTATCCACATTTTTAAAATTTTCTCTATCATCAACTCACAACCATTAACATTCTTTTAATTTTTTTTAAAGAACTCCCTCACAGCTTCATAAGTATATGTGTACTGTATAGACTCGATGTAGCCTTGAAAAGCGCCAACCCCCATTTTGGGGCGATTTTTGTGTGTGTGTTGGGGGGGGGGGGGCATGCATTTATTGTTTGTGTTTGATTTGGAAATATTTTATTAGTGTGTGTCTTTATGATGTGATGTGGCAATATTAGGCTAAAAACACGACATCCTAAAATGAAAATCACCCCATGCTGACTTGACGCCACGTGTCAAAAATTGCCACCCCACAATGTAGTCCCTCCACTACACATAGCCTAAGGCTGCCAGTAATGGGGCGATAAACTCTTGATTTTTTGGTCGATAAGGGTTATAACCCCCTCCCCAGCGATAATAGGGGAGATAGGGTGGGCGGCAAGTTCATGTCGTCTGGTTGTGTAGGAAAATAATAATAATAATAATAATAATAACATGACCGTTGGTAGCCCTCCACATGTAAAAACTTCCCCTACAACACTATTCCACCCCTAAAATGGAAATCGTCCATTTGCTGACGTGACACCACGTGTTAAAAATCCCCATTTTTTGTAGCCCTCCACTACACATAGTCTAACTCATTAACTTCTTGTAAAGTTAATAAGTTGTTTAAATTACTTTTTTTGTGGGAGGATAAGTTAATAAGTCAGAGCATTCTGACTTATTATCTTTCTTTAAAAGTTAACATGGTAAAATAAGGAATCCCAAGAACCCATTAAAATGGTTATTAGATTAAAATAAATACTTTTTATCACTCGTTGGCCGGGAACACTTTTAACTGACGGAATATTTACCATTATTTTCGATTTTCACTTTTTTATTTCTTTTGTCGCTTATAAAGTAAAGAAACGTTAACTTCGTTAGCTTTTTTATTATGTGGAATTTTTTGATGACGTGGAACGCATGCTTATGTCGCATTTTCTTTTAAACCTTGTGGGTCCCACATTATCACGCCATCTTTCATCTCCATCAAACCCTTAGGCCAACCGGTATACACCGATGGAGACCAGTGACGATCCTACGTGGCAACCCCACTCTCCCCAACCACACGAGACCAGTGAACACTCCCACCCCCTTTAAAGGGTCACATGTGAAATGGGCCGCCGGACCATGGTCACGCGACTCATTCTCTCCATTTCTTCCTTTTTGATCGTTGCTCAATAGCTATTTGCAAGATAAAAAAATTTAATTTAATTATATTATAAATACATACATATATTTTCAAAATAAAAAATAATAACATGACCGTTGGTAGCCCTCCACATGTGAAAATCGCTCCTACAACACTATTCCACCCCTAAATTGAAAATCGTCCATTTGCTGACGTGACACCACGTGTTAAAAATCCCCCTATTTTGTAGCTCTCCACTACACATAGTCTAACTCATTGACTTTTTGTAAAGTTAATAAGTTGTTTAGAATTTCTTATTTTGTAGGAGGATAAGTTAATAAGTCATAGTATTCTAACTTATTATCTTTCTTTTAAAGTTATAACAAGGTAAAATAAAGAATCTTAAGCACGCACTAAAATGGTTATTAGATTAAAATAAATACTTTTTATCACTCGTTGGTCGGGAACACTTTTAATAAATCTATAGAAATACTTACCATCATTTCGAATATCACTTTTTTATTTCTTCTGCCGCTCACAAAGTAACGAAACGTTAACTTCGTTAGCCTTTTTATTATGTGGAATTTTTTGATGACGTGGCAAGCGTGCTTATGTCTCATTTTCTTTTAAACCTTGTGAGTCCCACATTGCCATCTTTCATCTCCATAAAACCCTAAGGCTAACTGATATACACCGGTGGAGACCAGTGACGATCTTATGTGGCAACCCCACTCCCCCCAACCACATGAGACCAGTGAACACTCCCACCCCCTTAAAGGGTTACATGTGAAATGGGCCGACAGACCATGGTCACGCGGCTCATTTTTCATTTCTTCCATTCTTATCGTTGCTCAATGTCTATTTTCAAAATAAAAAAATAATTTAATAATAATATAAATACATACATATATATATTAAACAACTCTAGTTCTCTCTCTAGTTCAACCCCTGCCTCTCTGATTATTTGGTATCAGAGTCATACCTCGCCCTGCTCCCCCTTACCTAAGGTTCGAATTAGTATGCTATATGACTGCCAACTTAGTGCGGATCTCTCACATCAGAAAACCGGAAGTAAAGGTCTAAAAGAATTATTGGTACTGTTCCGTCAAAAATCCCTGTTATAGTCTAAAAGAACCAGTAGGGAGTGGCAACTCGACAAGAGGTCGATGTCAAGTCTCGCTTTGCGATGTGAATATTAAGCAGTCTTGAAGATAGTCTGATATCGAGTCATGTCAGGCCAAATACTATCCCGTTCCAGTTCGAGTCTACGTCAGTCCTCAGCGTCTAGAATAGATAAGTTATATGATATATCATATGTTCCCGATGAGTCTAAAATTCCTGTTACTAGTATGCCTTTAGTAAATCCTTACAACGTATTTTCTAAACCCTCAAATTCGTTATTAAAAAAAGTAAAAAATATTTAATCGGTTTCACCTCCAACCCCCCTGTCAAAGAATATGTCCAGACTTCCAATTTGATTTTCCACCACCTTCGAGAACCTTGTAACTTTTTCCCTACTCCTAGATCTACCAAGGATCTGTCAAGCCCAAGGATACACACACATCCCTTTGGTGCTATTCGATTAACCCTTACCGACATTCTCCCATATAGCCCCTGTTGATACAACATTTGTTGTATACCAACACACTTGTATGGGCACCAAACAAACCACTCTAAACGTAGGCACTGTATTCGTCACCTTCTACCCAAACTTCAACATGCTTATAAATGATCCACCCCCCTCACAGTTCTAAAAGCCCATATCTATATTGGAGGAACACCCCAAGTAAACCTTAGAAAGTTGAAGAGTGAAAGAAAATAAGTAAATAAGAGAAGATTGACTTAAGAAAGCTGACCAAATCGAACTTAAGGATTCCCTAAAATATAAATAAAAATTACAAAGTTAAAATTAAACTAAACCGAACAAGAATCGTTAACAAAATATGAGGTTAAACAAAAAAAAGATAAAGAAAGCAAAACTTAAGTGAGTGTTCGGTTTGTAGTCGGTCCGAATGTCGATATGAGATTGAATTCGGTCCAATACCTTCAAAACACAATTAACAACATATAACATTGAAAAGTCAGAAGCTAATTCGGGTCAATTCATGGTGTAATTGAAAAGCGCCAAACTAGTTCATAACATAATCATAAATTGAATTTGACTAAATTGGACATGAAATCCCCCAAACTATTGAAATTATATGAGGTCTTTTGTTCAAGGGTTGATAACTAACAAACCAAAACTTACGCGGCAATTGTATGAGGAACTAGTTGATTGATGCTTGAAAGACCCATTTGACTTTTGAAAGTCAAACCTTGAAGAACACTTAAATAACACTTGAATTAGTGAAAGAGGGAATTATGAGTTTTGTAGCAAAGAATGAATGATAACCTACCCTTGTTTATATAGGAAACGGATTAAATCCTAGTGTTTATCAACAAATCATCAAACTTGTTTGAAACTAAAAAACGAAGTATGATGAACACTAAATCTTGATAATTATCTTAAATTAGACGATGAAATTTATAAAATTATGTATGTATAGGAATGTTATGGAACTTCTAAGTTTGAATTACAACGAGATTAGGATGAATATTGGATGTTAAACGAGTCAAAAATGAACTAAATCGCAAAATACTGATCTGCTGCTTCCGTCACGCTACGTGAGGCACACAACTTCCCCCTACGCTCTATGCGAAGGGGTGGTTTCATTAGACATTGATTTTTGGAGATTTTGACCCCGTAAAATGTCTAGAAACGCCTTTTTAGCTCACTTTAAGTGACTTCAACCATATTTTAACAAGTATAAATATTAAAACAATATAAAATGAATTAAACAACATAAAATACTAATAAATACTTGATTTCACTAATGTTAAAGATCCAGATACAGGCCATGTTGGGTATTCAATTACAATTAATAAACCAAAATTGATGGATGTCACATTGTTGTTACGATGTATGCAACTGTCGATCTTGTTAAGAAGAAGCTTTTAAAGTTGAGTATGAAGAAGATAAACCAAAGAAGATGAGCTCACAACGCTCCCTGACGAAAATGTATGAAGATGAAGACCCCAACGTTGGCTTACTTGGTGAACCATTTGGCAAGTTTGACTAATATGACCTTTAGGGTAACTTGAAGCAGAAACCAAATTCAAAAGCAAAACCTTGCAAACCAAGACCTCCATCAGACATGCCTGCCAACAAACCATCAAGTAATTTTGTAACCACCACTTCCACTTCATCACCAGATTACCAAAACAGAATTCCCACCCTTAACCCCGTTTGAGAAACCAGACAAAAAAGCCAAGCACATATGAAAAATTAAAAACTCTTCCATCATGAACTCAACTGGCCCTACAAACCCAACCGCTGTAGCAGAAGCAACTTTAAACTAGCAAAGTGGAAATGTTGTTACCGATAATAAAGTTCTTATAACCATTCTAGCTCAACATCACAACTTTAGCAGAACCCAAGAAGTGTTGGTCAATGATGTTTATAAATATATGCATATTTTAAGTATAAAGCAATCTCCAAAATACCATCTTATATTATAATATCTAGTTCAAATAGCTACTTTGTAAGGCCCCGTTTCCAGTAGCCCTACTTTAGCGTCAAATTTACTCATAAACACAGTTCTACAAATCAGAGTTTATTAAAACTTTTCGCGGAATATAAAACATCAACTATTCGTTACAAAACATTAAATCTTTTCTTTGATACCATAACACAAAACATTATGTTTAAAAAATCTTTATTTCTATCTTCAAATGCCAGCCGTTCAATCCATGCCATGTGCCGTCCTCATGCTAACTCTATAATCAGCTCACCTGCGTGCATACTAAAAGTCAGCTACGCTGAGTGAGTTCTAGTTAATCAAGCAATTTATCATACAACCACTACATGCATTATATACGTATCCGAAGACACGTAGTCTACTATCTGACCTGCTCACCTTACCACTTAACCTCTTATTTACCCCAATCACTTAACCACTTTAATAACGATTTACGTTATGCCACTTTGCCACTTTAATAATGTAGAACGTTATGCCACTTGCCACTTTAATAACGAAGTCACGTATAGGCTTACCCTACCACGTACTACCGTCATGCCACTAACACTCTTACTAGACTCTTGCCACTTCTAACACACTCTACCTCTACTTGTCTACAACACACTTCATATCATTACATCATTTACATAATAACAAGTTACATTATAACATTTACACACACTAATAACCACTTAGAGATCATTCCCATTGGCGGTACGTGCAATATCTGAAGATCGTTCACGCACCGACAAACATTCATTCGTAACATAATACTTACTATCACATCAATCATTATAGCATACACTTACCACTTAATGTAAGTGTATTCACACTTCAAATCGAGTATGCACACAGCCCCGAAAAAATAGCAAGGAATTGAGGCTAGAAACTCACCTGAACTCGGTTACGTTCACATTTAATAGTTATTCCCTTCTTGAGCTGTGCACGACTAACTATATAACAATTACACATATCAATTAACTATTTCTATCCATATCGTATTATCTAGTTCAACTACAACCCACAATGAACGGGGGTCTGGGGGCAGCGCCCCTAGTAGCGGGGTCTAGGGGTGGCAGCCCCTAGCAGGGTCCAAGGGGCAGAGCCCCTGGCTGGGGTCGAGCTGCCAGGTCAGATTGGAAAAAATTTATTTCTATTAACTGTCTTATCACATTTTTCACTACGATTTTAAACTATTATTTAATTCGCCCACTTGTTTGCTATAACAAATTAAGCCTAATTCGTTATCACAACACTGTCTAATTCGTTATCAAAACACCGCCTAGTTCGTTATCTTGACTTAGCGAACTTAGTTAGCTAATTCGTTATCTTGCCATGACGAATGGACGAGTAACGAATCAGCTAACATGGTCTGATTCGTTATCCTCATTCGTCATTTCTCCTTAACGAATCACTTAGCGAGCTGCTTCTAGTTAGTCCTCCCACCTTAACGAATTGCCATAACGAACTGGCTACCCTTCCGTTAACGAATTACAGCTAATTCGTTAGAATTCCGTAACGAATTAGGGTTAGGGTTTAGTCAGACGTCAGACGTCACATCTGATGTGACAACCTCCGGCGCCGCCTTTCCGGCGCCGCCGTTGCCGGATAAACGTGAATCTCGCCGGAAAAGCGAGATCTCACTCGTTTAGCCACTGTTTTCACCGTTTTTCGTCCCGTTCGATCCAGATCTTAGCTAGGGTGATCCCTAAGCTCATCTTAGGTTCGGTTTATACCCGATTTCACCCGGATCTCGTGACTTCAACGGTTTAACGGCGTCGGCTCGTTGTTTTTTGACTAAATCTAACGGGTTTGTATCTCTACAATATCATACTATCATTACCTCGGGTTGATGCTCGGTTTCTTCTGTTTCGGCTAGAGAGAAAGTAGGATGAGAGAGAGCTAAGGGTGTGTTTTGTATGGTGTATGGAATATGTGAAATGAAAGGATTAAAGGGTGATTTAAGGCTTAAATATTATGGATCATGGGCTTGAGCCCATGGTCCATCTTCCTTCCTTATTAACCCAAGTCCATATCCCATATCCATTACCCAACACTAGCCCGACCCATGCTAACTTCTACTCTATTTATTATTTTTCTGCTAACCCGAGTAAACTTTCTCACAAAAAATAAATAGTATAATTAATATTAATTTATAAACTTGGGGATGTTACATACTTATTATGTTAATTTCTATTTTCAAGGTTATTCCAGCCTCAGAAAAAGAAATGAGAAGATACACGGAAAAAATGAAGAAATTGTGTATTAGTCAGTTTAACACACCTCCATGTTTAAGAAGCACACTCATGTGGTCACCTTTCCAAGAAAGAACTAATTCTGACGAAGCTGACACGGGGCCGTGTCTCACCTATCACACTCTCGTGGTCACCTTTCCAAAAAAATACAAAATCTGTCGAAGCTGACACGGGGCTGTGTCTCACCTAGAACATTCCCATGGTCACCTTTCCAAGAAAAGACAAAATCTCATGCAGCTAACACGGGGTTGTGTCTCACATAGCACACCCTTGTGGTCACTTTTCCAAGAAAAGACAAAAATTTTAGAATATGGCATCCAAAACACCCCCCGTGTCTCATCCACCATGCCCTCGTGTTAAGTCATCATATGCACGATCTGACAAGCAGTTAATGCACCTGGACAGCTAGGCACGGGGGCGTGTCCATCCAACACGGGGCCGTACCCAGTCACTCAGACAACCTATAAATAGGTTGCATGTTTCATTGCAATGGGTGTGCCTGGGGAGGACTTAGACGAGTTTCTCACTTAAAAACACTCACTTTACACTTTAATTGAAGATCTATTGAAGAGTTTGAAGGCATCCGCCACCATCGAAGAAGAAGACTGATCACCAACTTGGTTAGATTGTTCTAGTTTAATCATGTATTTGATATCTTCATCTTCTTTGATGTTCATTGTCATGCTCATCATGAGCTAAACCTCCATTTACCATCTAAATCTATGATGATACTTAACTTTATTTGATGATTATATTGAATATGTGATTTAATTTTTATGAAGTACATGATTATTTTGAAATTATCCTTTGATGAAACATATTTTGTCATCATAATCCATTAATTCAAGGTTGATGATTAATATATGTTAGACAAATCTTTATAATCATTCATGATTCACTCATGTTATTGGAAACTAGGAATGATAAAAAGAAAATCTTGATATGTTATCCAAAACATATTTCCTTGTGTTAGACTTTGAAACGATGAGATACATGCTATGACCATTTTCTCTAGTTTTGGTAATTCTAAAACAACATTGCTGAGTACGATTGATTAGGTTGCCATGCCAGTTAAAGAAATCATATGTAAAAGGAATGTGTAATTATCGTCTACTTAAATCAACCAAAGGGAGGTTGTGTGAATAACCTATAATCACCCGAAGTTGTTAAGATTGGTATTTGAGAAATCAAAATTAATCATAATCTTTATACTTCACGAAAGCTACTTACTTAAATTGACATATTCGTGGTAGACATGAAGTTATGCATTCTACTTTATTTTATGTTATAGGGTAATTCACTTAGGAGGGGTTATTCTATCTTATATTATTAAAGCACATTAATCATATATTCATAATATTAATAATAAAAGAAGAGTTAAATGGATTCATGGTTTAGATGGTAACCTTTTATGCCATTAAAAAAAAAGAAAGATGGTAACCTTTATATATTGATTTTTTCGTCTAAAATCCATCTACTTGTTCACCTATTTAACTTTATTTCAATTTAAAAAAATTAGTTTAAAACAACCATAAATGACTTTTACTTCCAGTTAATTAGAACAAATATTTATTATTAGAAATCATTCGTGTCCATGGATCGATACATGGTTCTTACCAATACTATTCTACATATACGATAGGTACACTTGCCTATATGTGTGTGGTTTAGTCTTAGTAGAAATAATTTTTATAAATTTAAAACACGATCTTGTGTGAAAAACAAATAAAAGAAAGAGAAATCCGCAATTTGCCTCCCTGAAAAATATCGTCGCTGGATGGAATAACCACTGAAAACGAAATTGCGAAGGTTCTGCCACTGTGATATTTTGGCGGGGCAGTCTGTGCCCTTGCCGTCGGTTGACCGTGAGTTGACTGACCAAAAGAGGTTGAAATGACCATTTTACCCCTGAGCCTTTAAATAATTCTAAAACTAATAATCTAATATTGTGTAAAGGGTGGGGTTTGAACCCCCGACCCCTAGTTTAACAACAAACAACACCAACCATTTTAACTGAACTAATATTTGATATATCTATACAATATGTAATATATATTCCTCACTTTAAGGAATTCCTCCTCCTCATCATCATCTCCCAACTTTTTTTTGTAAACCTTTTTTTTAAAACCATTTTTTACCCGAAAACAACAATTTTTTTTTGTAAAAAATTTTAACGAACCATTTTTTTAGTAAATTTTCACTAAAAAATGGTTCGTTTTGGTAAACTTTTCACCCAAAAACAACGAAACGAGCCGTTTTTTTAATAAACTTTTCGTCAGAAAACAACGAAACGGGCCGTTTTTTAGTAAACTTTTCGCCCGAAAACTACGAAACGACTGGTTTTTTAGGAAACTATTCACCCGAAAACAACGAAACGACTCGTTTTTAGTAAACTTTTCGCCCGAAAACAACGGAACGAGCCTTTTTTAGTAAACTTTTCTCCCGAAAACAACGAAACCGGCCGTTTTTTAGTAAACTTTTCGCCCGAAAACAACGAAATGACTTGTTTTTTAGTAAACTTTTCACCCGAAAACAACGAAATGGGCCGTTTTTTAGTAAACTTTTCGCCCGAAAACAACGAAAACGGGCAGTTTTTTAGTAAAATATTCGCCCGAAAACAACGAAACGGGCCGTTTTTTAGTAAACTTTTCGCCCGGAAACAACGAAACGACTCGTTTTTTAGTAAACTTTTCACCCGAAAACAACGAAACGGGCCGTTTTTTAGTAAACTTTTTGCCCGAAAACAACGAAACGAGCCGTTTTTTAGTAAACTTTTCGCCTGAAAACAACGAAATGACTCTTTTTTTAGTAAACTTTTCACCCGCAAACAACGAAACGGGCCGTTTTTCGTAAACCTTTCGCCCGAAAACAACCAAACGGGCCGATTTTTAGTAAACCTTTCGCCCGAAACGACCTCGGAAACAACCAAACGAACCGTTTTTAGTAAACTTTTCACCCGAACCGAACCCAACCACCCGAACCCGAACACAATGAACACAAACATTTGTTTTTATATATATAACACGAACACAAAATACATATAACAAAACAGCTGAATTATAATCTTCAGGATTTTACATACATAACATACTTATAATTATTCACCCGAATTATAAACTTCGGGATTTTACAACGGTAGCATACGAAGACGCGACCCAAGATTCCAAATTTGGTGGAAGTTAATTTGGTTTTGGCCAGCGAATGTGACTAAAAACCGAACCGCAATCGCTCGATTCCGGATCTGTATTCGGAGATTGAAATCAATCAGGACTCCTAATAGAGCTCGATTGAAGTTGAAGGTAATTATTAGAACCATCTTGAAGAGGTGCGATGGGGAGACAGAGCTGGGTGCGACAGGAAGATGGAGCCGGGTGCGACGGGAAGACGGTGGGAGCCGAGAAGCCGGTGCGATGGGGATAAGGAGCCGATGCGACGGGGAGACGGTGGGAGCCGGTACGACGGTTGAGGTGGCTACGGTGGATGGTTTTCGGGTGGCTACAGTGGAGATGGGTCTTGGATGAAGATGAAGATGGAGGTATATATATATATATATATATATATATATATATATATATATATATATATATTGAGTGTATAAGAAGTTGAGAGGGGTAAGGAAAATAGTGGTAAGGAAAAGAGGGGTAAGGAAAAGAAGGAAGGAGGGGAGAAAGTAGGGAGGAGGAAGGCGTAAGGAGGAAGTAGGGAGGAAGATAATACCCGGTGGTCGGACTGCCATTATTCCCGGCAAGTTGGTTTTTCCAAGCTTTTGAAAAAAATAATAACAGAATGGCACAGACTGTGACCCGCCAATTTTGTATTTGTAAAAAGTCTAAAACACCCTCCATCTCAACGGTCATTAATGAAAATATTTAATGGAAGGGCACAGACTGCCCTGCCAAAATATCACAGTGGCAGAACCTTCGCAATTTCGTTTTCAGTGGTTATTCCATCCAGCGACGATATATTCCAGGGAGGCAAATTGCAGATTTCTCTAAAAGAAATCAACTCTTTTTATACTCACCCACACACCATACCAAGTTTTTGTTGCCGTTGCTGGGGACATGGTAAAATTCTAAGAATGATCCAAATTTTATTTTTAATAATTGTCTTTAATTGTAAAAAGTTTAATATTTCTCTTTATTTTAATTTTTAGTTTAGTTTGTAATTTAGTATTGCATAGTTAGATTTCGTTTATCTATTTTTTTCTATGTCATGAATGTCCTCTACACCCACACCTGAGCTTGTTTCGCTAGTTTTCGACCCCGAGCGACTTTTTTATCGGAAAATACGCGACCGAATGAGATAAGTAGCTGAAACAATTAAGTAAGAGTAATTAGACGACACGCCATTGGAAGAAGATCAAACGGAACACTTGATGGCAGCACCGAACAATAAACCAAACATCAGCCAATATGCCAGGCGCCAACTCTCGAAGGCTATGGAAATGGAGTGGCACCACTAGAAATCACCAGAAACTTCAAAATTAAATACATCACCATCCATATGGTGGAAAACTCAGTTCAATTACATGGGCTTCTCGATGAAGACCCTCTCTCTTATAATTCTTGATTCCTACGAATGAACCTTTAAAATCCAAAACTTCTTAGAAGATTAAGCCAAAATCAAACTCTTTCTTCTCTCCCTAAGATGATATGCCTTAGACTGGCTTGAATCTCTTCAAATAGGATCCATCACCAATTGGGACCAGATGGTAGAATAGTTTCTCTTGAAATACTTTCTGTCTGACAAAACTGCAAAGTATCGAGCCAGCACCACCGGATTTAGAACCTATGACGATGAATCACTACATGCATCTTGGGAGAGATACAGGAGTCTTTTAAGAAGATTCCCATATCATGGGCTAAACATGTGGTGACAAGTTCAAACTTCCTTTGACGCATAATCCTGCCAAAAAGAAGCAGTCAATTGACCAAATCGCCGACGGTATTCTGGGATCCAAATCCCCAAATGAAGCAATCAAAATTCTGGAGAAGGCAACAAAGAAAAGTTTCACTCATTACCCACTAAGATCTAATCCATCCTATAAAGGAACGCACCACGTCGATTCCAACACTCTCGTCACCGCACGGCTTGAAGCTCTTTCCATGTTATTCGAGCAACTGCAAGCCAAGCTGGCAAAGACGAAAGTCAGCTATAACACATTTCGAGGATCACACAAACCTAGTGATTGAGTGCAATTTTTTATGGCAACAGAAGAAGTTGATTTCATAGCCCGCCAAAACAACGTTTTCAGCAACAACTACAATCCATGTTGGAGAAACACTTGAACTTTATGGTCAAAACCCACAAGGATTCGACAAAATACCGATGAATCAACCATATCAGCCTAAACCTTAGTTTCAAGGACAAAGTTCCAGTAGCATTCAATTCCAAAACACCTCAAGAATTTAAGAAAATCTAAATCAGATTATGGCCAAAAACACTGTAGGAGAGAAGCGAGCTGATTTAAGGACCCTTAAAATCAATGGAGTATTAATGAAGTATGAGACTGACCTCAAATGGCAGCAAGCATCTTTGCATAATTTAGAAACCCAAACTGGACATATTTCCCACCAAATGTCTGAAAGACCACCATGTATCCTTCTAAGCAACACGATCACAAATCCAAATGCAACAGCCAATGCTGTTACCTTAAGAAGTGGCAGAACCACTAATGTTGACTTACCACCTTTGAACCCATCACGAAAAAATAAGTTCCAAAGAAGGTTCAAGAAAGGCTAGACCAAGCAAGTACCGCATGACCAAAGGAACCAATCAGAATGTATGCTCCATCCATTCCATACCCTGGTCGTCTAAAGAAGGAGACTCGAAGAGCAGTACAAGAAGTTTCTAGAGCTATTCAAACAATTCCATATCAACATTCTTTTCGCTGAAGCTATTGCTCTGATACCGATGTATGCCAAATTTTTGAAAGAAGTTCTCACAGACAAGAGGAAGCTAGAGGAACTTTTGCACGTCACCTTGAACGAGGAGTGCTCAACAATTCTTCAAAACAAACTACCACAGAAGATGACTGATCCAGTGAGCTTTTCTTTCCCTTGTCTAATAGGAAATTTGCCTTGTAGCAATTTCGTGGCTGACCGGTTTTTCCAAAATTAAGGATATGAGAACCAAAGCCCACCCGCAAGAGCATTTAGTCAGCTGACTGCTCTGTTAAATACCCTGCGGGCATTGTTGAAAACATGCTTCTCAAAATTGAATTTTTTTCCTAGTAGATTTTGTAATTCTTGATATGGATTAGGACAAAAGTGTGCATCTGATTTTAGAAAGACCCTTTTTGGCCACTACAAAGGCCATCATTGATGTTTGCACGAGCAAACTCACACTTAGGGTAAATGATGAGGCTGTCACTTTTGACATAGGCAAATCTATGCCACACCTACAACATCATGATGACACATTATATTGTATTGATATTATTAATTCCATCGTGAATTTTTATATGAGAGATTCCGCCATCTTAGACACACTCGAAACACAAATCATAGCCAAACCTATTCCTGAACCCATTGCAGAACAGGAAAATCACACCGCAGACAACATCAGCCAAGAATCGTCAGAATTAATTTATGAAATCATCGAATGCAATGAAAAATCAAAGCCTTCCATAGAAGAACCATTGGCCTTGGAGTTTAAAGAACTCCCGAATCATTTAGAATACGCCTTTCCTGAAAAATACTCCCAACTTCTTGGTAATCATTTCAGCCCATCTTGCCAAAGATGAAAAGGACATGCTGCTTAGGGCCTTGGAACACCATAAGAAAGGCACTACATGGAAGATCATAGACATTAAGTGCAACAATCCTTCTTTTTGTACTAATAAAATCCTCATGGAGTAAGAGTACAAACCCGTGGTCCAACATCAAATACGACTCAACCCGAACATGCAAGATGTGGTGAAGAAAGAAGTTATCAAAGTCCTTGATGTCAGGCTAATCTATTCCATTAAAGCAAGCCAATAAAGTAAATCGTATCATATGGATGTACCCGTGAGCCGAATTCTTAACTTATTACTTACAAACATGCACATAGAGCTGCAGACCCTATGTGCCAAACTTGCAATGGAGCGTGGGCATCACACGCCATCCACCATAAATCATATACATATATCCAAGGACCAGTCCATGCGCCTCCTAACGGCCTCATGTTCCTCACAAGTACTAAGGAGACGACGTGATTTAGGCTCACCGTCATGAATGGTGCTACGCCATCGGTGCCGCAATGTCGTGCTTGTGGTCACCCCCACAAGTAGGAACATGCTCGGGGCAACACATTATAATAGTTGAAACAATACTTCAACAATATATCCAAAGTACGCTCTCAAAGCGTCAAAGAAAATATATAATCATATCATTATCATTGAAGCATGCAATAATGAGTACACTATAGTAATAATTCTAGCGCATGCTATTAACTTATAACAAATCATAATCAGAACATGAATCAAGCGGACGACCAAATGAATCGAGTTGTCAAAGAACGCTAGGAGTTGCAAAGGTATATATATATATATATATATATATATATATATATATATATATATATATATATATATAATATCAACAGGGTTTATAGCAAACGAATATAATAACAATAAAGAAGGGGTTAGGATTCATACCTTGAATGGAAATTCACAACCTTGTTGGACTTATTTCTTTTAGGGAGTTATGACCTACAAGTAATTTTACGTTTGATGAGATTTAACATTTTGCATTTTATATTCCCTTTGTATTTATCCGATAACTTGGGTTCGTAGATATTGTTAGTAAATAAGTTGACACATTATATCTAAGTTTAGTTACCAGTCTTATTAATTTTTCCTTATAAACATATTTAATATAGAAACTGTGTTATAATATCAAAACCATATTTTGTTACATTTGGAAAGAAAACAACACTTTATTTTCTAGTATTATTAAATTATTGAGAACTAAAATAATTTATGTGAGTCTAGTTCTAAGCATTTAGTTTATGGATAACACATGTTTACTTGAACTAGGTTGTCTACGTGAGTCGGTTACAACATGAGCAAAGAAATAAATTAACAAAACAATGTATGGAGACGGTCCATGTTCGAACTCGTAACCTACGAGTGAGAGGTGTGTTGTTGCCTACAAATGAGCCAAGGAGCTTATTCAAAATCAAATATGACAGTTGATTATTAAAAATGAATTATCAGTTCCATTCTTTAGAAAATTAGATAACATATTTTAATGAGCTGGTATGTTTATTTTTTGTCTTTTACAGATGATAGAACGGTTTTCTAAATGCAAAACAAACGATATTCAATTACGAACCAGTTAACTAACTGAGTTTTTACATATACGGAGGATATACGGGCTACCTGCATGCTTCGTTGGGGTTCGGCGATGAAAACTACGGTGGTAGTGGTGCACGGTGGCATTTGGCGAGAACTCCGCAGCAGCGGTCGGTGATGACTGCTGATCGGCTGACAACAATGGTAGGGGGTGGAGACGAGCGGAGGTGGGTTTGGGTTTACGTATGGTGCCCAGAACCGGTTGGTCGGAAATGGTAAGCATGTTAATGTAAAAGAACTAACCAAGACGTATAAAATGTTGTATGAGCTAGGATGAAGCAATTGTCGGTATTTAAACTGAGGGTTCAATAATCCATGCTTGAGTGTCATCATTAACATTGAGTGAAAGGTACGGTGTACACATGAAACGTTACCCTGCTCTAGAAGGAGGGAAGAAATTGGTTGCAGGTGTAATAATTATAAGAGTGGTTTCAAGAGTGGTCTGAAGGGTGTTTGCGTATGGATGGTTAAGAAGTTTGAAGTTAAAACCAAAAAAATATATATTCAATCATTGAAGAGGAAACTCAAAATACCTTGGTCAAACTAATCTGGTTATATGTGTGAACAAATAGAAAATATTTTAATACATATTTATTTTAACATATATTTGTCTTTAAATTGTTATTGTACTTCTCTTTTCTTTTTCTTTTGATTTTGGGAATCATTACAAGCAAATTAGATAGTAATCTGAGTAGGTTGGAATTGTCATGTCCAAACAATTTATTATTATTATTATTTTTATTATTAGTAGCAGCAGCAGCAGTAGCAGCAGCCTGCTGCTGTAGTAGTAACAGCAGTAGCAGTAGTGGTGGTGGTGGTAGTAGTGGTAATGGTAGTGGTAGTGGTAGTAGTAGTGGCGGCGGCGGTGGTGGTGGTGGTGGTGTTGGTGGTGGTAGTAGTGGTAGTGGTGGTGGTGGTGGTAGGTGGTAGTAGTAGTAGCAGTAGCAGCAGCGGCAGTAGGTGCAGTAGTAGTGGTGGTGGTAGTAGTTGTAGTAGTAGTAGTGGTAGTGGCAGTGGTAGTGGTAGTGGTAGTAGTAGTAAGCTTCCCTTTTATCCCGAATCTTCAAACGCCACGGCATGGTGAGACTTTTAGGAACACGTGATTACCGACGTTGAATTCTATTTCTCTGCGATGTTTATCTGCATAACTCTATTGCCTACTTTGTGCCTCTTTTAGCTTTTCTCGGGCAATAGCAACTTTTTCATTTTTAATCTGGACTAACTCGGGTCCCTCAATGATCTTTTCTTCAACTTCTTCCCAACATATTGGCGCTTTACACTTTCGTCCATACAAAAGTTCGAAAGGAGCCATGTCAATACTTGCTTGCCAACTATTGTTGTATGCAAACTCAACAAGGCATAAATATTCATCCCAGTTTCCGGCCCTACTCGAGTACGCATGCACGAAGCATATCTTCCAAAGTTTGGATCGTGCTCTCAGATTTCCCGTCGGTCTGGGGATGGAAAGCGGTACTAAACTTCAATCTTGTGCCCCCATGCTGCTTGAAAACCTTTCCAAAATCGAGAAGTGAATCGCGGATCTCTGTCTGAAACAATCGAAGATGGAGTGCCATGTAGTCGAATGATTTCTTGAAGAAGCACTTCATATAACTTCCTAACTGGATACCCTTGTTGAATCGGTAAGAAGTGAGCCGACTTTGATAATCTATCGACCACAACCCAAATAGCGTCATTCTTCTTGAATGTCTTGGGAAAACCCATAACAAAATCCATCGAAATCTCATCACATTTCCACATTGGAATGTCCTACGGTTGTAATAGGCCGCTTGTTCGTTGGTGCTCAATCTTTACTACGATCGCATGTGAGACAACGACTTACGTATCTTGCAACATCTTCCTTCATTCTGTTCCACCAAAAGTTCTGACGTAAGTCTCGATACATTTTTGTGGATCCTGGGTGGATAGAAATGGCGAGCTATGCGTGTCGGCTAATAACAAATCGTGGAGGGTAGAATCATACGGTACACACAATATCTTGCCACACCAAATCATCCCATGCTCGTCTAAATCATCCCATGCTTGTCTATGCGAAATTTTGACTACTTACGTACTTCGATATTCTGCACAATCGCACATAATTCTCCATCATACTTTTGGGCTTCTTTAATTCGCGAGATTAGATCAGGCTCGATTTGCATTCTTGCAAGATAGTTGTCAGATTTACCAACTTGGATGCCAATGCTCATCCTATCAAGATCCAAGATAATAAGAGGTTCAATCTGAAGAGAAGATATGACTCCAAAGTTTTTTCTGCTTAGCGCATCAGCTACCACATTAGCTTTCCCCGGGTGGTACTGAATATTTGCATCATAGTCTTTCAAAAGTTCTAACCACCTTCTCTGCCTCATATTTAGCTCTTTTTGCGTAAATATATATCATTGAGACTTTTTTGGTCGGTGAATATGTCACAAGTTTCTCCATACAAATAGTGGCACCAAATCTTCAATGCAATGACTACCACGGCTAACTCCAAATCATGAGTCAGATAATTTTTATTCATAGGGCTTCAGTTGACGTGACGCGTAGGCGATAACTTTTCCATATTGCATTAGCACACAACCTAATCCTTTCTTCGAGGCATCGCTATAAATCTGAAAACTGCCAGATCCGGATGAGAGAGTAAGTACCGGAGCAGTTACTAGTCTTTTCTTCAATTCCTCAAAGCTTTTTTCCCGCTCTTCATTCCAATAATATTTAACACCTTTCCTTAACAGTTGCGTGAGAGGCAATGCAATGATCGAAAATCCTTCCACAAATCTCCGGTAGTAGCCTGCTAAGCCTAAGAAACTTCGGACTTCTGTAGCAGAATTTGGTCTGGGACACTATGTAATTGCCTTGATCTTTGCGGGATCCATGTTTATTCCTTATTCAAATACAATGTGACCCAAGAAGGCTACTTGATTAAGCCAAAAGTCACACTTTGAAAACTTCGCATACAACTTTTTCTACCGTAATGTCTCAAGCACTTTACGTAGGTATTCTTCGTGTACTTCCCTGCACTTAGAATACACAAGAATATCATCAATGAAAACGATAACAAACTTATCCAAGAATTCATGGAATACTCGGTTCATCAAATCCATGAAGACTGCAGGGCATTGGTTAATCCAAAAGGCATAACCAAAAACTCGTAATGGCCATAGTGAGTACGAAAGGCAGTCTTATGCACATCCTCCTATCTAATCTTCAACTGATGATAACTAGACCTCAAATCTATTTTTGAGAAGAACTTCGCACCCTGAAGCTGGTCAAAAAGATCATCAATGCGAGCAAGAGGATAACGGTTCCGAATGGTAATCTTGTTAAGCTCCCTATAGTCGATGCATAACAGCATACTACCATCATTCTTTTATACAAATAAGACTGGTGCACCCCAAGGTGAAAAAATCGGCCTTATAAATCCCAACTCTAGTAGCTCTTGTAGTTGCTCTTTCAATTCTTTCAGCTCTAACGGGGCCATACGATACGGTGCCTTGGAGATTGGCTCGACACTGGGGATCAGTCGATTGTAAACTCTACTTCACGATCAGGTGGCATTCCCGGTAGTTCATCTGGAAAAACATCAGGAAACTCTCGAACAATTGGGTGGTCGTCTATGCTACCTTTTTTTGCCGATGTATCCAAGACGGATGCTAAGAAACCGACGCAACCATGCGATAATAACTTTTGATATTTAAGCGTATAAATGATCTTAAGAGATTTACGAGGGTGGATCCCATGATAGACATAATCAAGACTATGAAGATCACCAAATATGACTCGTCGAGAATGACAATCGATAGAAACATGATGTCGAGTTAAGCAATCCATTCCGAGAATAATATCAAAATCGTTCATTTGTATGGGTAAAAGATCCGCTTTGCACACAAGAGAGTCGATACGAATAGGACAATCATGATATACGTTAGTAATAATCATCGAATTTCCCATGGGGGTTGAGATGGATAGGGTAGGGTCCAACAATGACGGTTCAATCTTAAGATGTTTAGTAAACAAGTGAGAAACTATAGAATGTGTCGCGCCCGTATCGAACAATACACATATGTCGCGCTCACCAAGTTTAAGTGTTCCAGATACGATACCTAGATTACTAGCAGCCTCAGTAGCGGTAA
This sequence comes from Bidens hawaiensis, assembly GCF_021521415.1. Lineage (NCBI taxonomy): Eukaryota > Viridiplantae > Streptophyta > Magnoliopsida > Asterales > Asteraceae > Bidens > Bidens hawaiensis. Next base: position 125,143 of record NW_027493000.1, on the reverse strand, counting down.
TTTTAAGTGCAAAAACGGGTCCTCCGGTATTGCGTGGTGCAACTGTTCCATTGGTATTCTTCTTATCTCCTTGTATTGTACAATCCTTAACCTTGTGTCCGGATTGGCCACACCCGAAACAATTTCCAAAAGCTCGGTGACATATTCCTCGATGACGCTTCCCACAAGTGTTGCACGGCTGAATCAATGTCTGGTTCGGGTTTCCATGTTGATTGAGTGGTTTTGCTGTGATGGGTGCTTGATATGGTTGAATATGATTCTCTGTCGGTCTTGGGTTTTGGGGTCTAGGTTGCCATGGTTGCTTCTGATTTCCAGGATTTCGTTTTGGCTGAACTCTACGGTCTTGTTGATGTGGCGGAGTAAATGACTGGTCATGGTCTTGATGGGTACTTCATCTCTTTCCCCTTTCTTACTGCCTCCAGCACGATATAGGTACTCTTTCCTCTCGAACTCAAAAGTCTTGATTGCATTAGCTACTTCGGTAAGGTCCTTGAACTTCATATACATAACTGACTTCCAGCTTCGATCACATACCGCCCATTTACATTTTTCAGCTTGCACTTGTTCTAACCCCGCTGCATCCCCAACAATGCTAAGTAACCTTGCAAATCGTGTCATAAACTCTAACGCAGGCTCATCATTGCCCTGTCAAATAATAGCATACTCCTAATGTAAGCTTCCCTATCAGCGGTAGAGAAATATTTCTCATAAAAGATCATGCGAAAATCAGCCCAGGGAAGTGTAGCAGCATAAGTATCTCCTCCTTTAACTTTCTTGTATCCCTCCCACCAAGTTTGTGCGTCGTCTTCCAATTTGTAGGTGACCAATCTGACTTTGTACTGGTCTGTAACTCCCAACACTTCAAAGATCTTCTCAATATGGGCAATCCAGTTTCTGGCTTCTATTGGAGTGGCAACGTGGCTAAAGGATTTTGGCTTTTGTTTTTGGAACCTCTCAATCCATACATGGATGTTCTCAACAGGATTGTTAACAGTATTCTCAACAATTACAGGCCCAGAATTTTGATTAGGGTTAGTGCGACCCTCAGAGAGAGTTTGGTTGAGAACAGCCTTCACAGTTTGAGCCACAAGGCCTGGAAGTAGTCCGGCAAAAGCTTGGTTGATAGCAGACACCATGTTTGGATCAGTTGGAGTCTAATTAGAGGCACTGTCTCCGTTCAAACGGTTCGGTCTACGAACGTTCCTACACGGTTGGCGACGTGGAGGCATCTAAAGGAATTAACTCTAAGTTAGAATTCCGAATGGCACAAATATATTGAGAAGGAATATTAAATCCTAACCCGTATGTCTACCCAATCCTCACATGTTTTAATTACTAATGTTTAAGTTTTCTACAGGAAAGAGCTTTCGCTCTGATACCACAACTGTAACACAACACCTCAGAAGGGTAACGTGTCACTATCATAGATATCAAAACATAAGACATAATTCCATAAGTTTAACGTCATTACAGAGCCCTAGGTATAATTATTTATTACATAAAGTTAATTCTAGATAAGCCAACATATGCTACCAAAAGTGACTAACTTTGTCAATCCAAAGGTCCTAGAGCTCAGTTTTTCTCTCTTCACACCCCGACCAGAGTAACCTGTGAACCTGTTAAAGAAAAAGGATTTACGGAATGAGCCGAATGCCCAATACCGATAAAATGGCTCAAGTAATAATAATAACAAATTAAAAAGATCAAACAATAACATAACATAAGATGATACGACACAAAGTAAAGCAAGCCAATGAAGTAAATCGTATCATATGGATGTACCCGTGAGCCGAATTTTTAACTTATTACTTACAAATATGCACATAGGGCTGCAGACCCTATGTTCCAAACGTGCATTGGAGCGTGGTCATCACACACCATCCACCATAAATCATATACATATATCCTAGGACCAGTCCATACACCTCCTAACGGCCTCATGTACCTCACAAGTACTAAGGAGACGCTGTGATTTAGGCTCACCGTCACGGCCGGTGCCACGCCATCGTTGCCGCAATGTCGTGCTTGTGGTCACCCCCACAAGTAGGAACATGCTCAGGGTAACAGATCATAATAGCTGAAACAATACTTCAACAATATATCCAAAGTACGCTCTCGAAGCGTCAAAGCAAATATATAATCATATCATTATCATTGAAGCATGCAATTATGAGTACAATATAGTAATAATTCTATCGCATGCTATTAAGTGATAACAAATCATAATCAGAAGAATCAAACGGATGACCAAATGAATCGAGTTGTCAAAGAACGCTAGGAGTTCCAAAGGTATATAGAAAATGAATATAATAACAATAAAGAAGGGGTTAGGATCCGTACCTTGAATGAAAATTCACAACCTTGTTGGACTTATTTCTTTAAGGGAGTTATGACCAACAAGTAATTTTACGTTTGATGAGATTTAACGTTTTGCGTTTTTATTCCCTTTGTATTCATATGATAACTTGGGTTCGTAGATATTGTTAGTAAATAAGTTGAAAGATTATATCAATCTAAGTTTAGTTACCAGTCTTATTAAATTTTCCTTATAAACATATTTAATATAGAAACTGTGTTATAATATCAAAACCATATTTAGTTACGTTTGGAAAGAAAACAACACTTTATTTTCTAGTATTATTAAATTATTGAGAACTAAATAATTTATGTGAGTCTAGTTCTAAGCATATTAGTTTATGGAGAATTCATGGTTACTTGAACTAGGTTGTCTACGTGAGTCGGTTACAATGAGCAAAGAAATAAATTAACAAACAATGTAAGGAGATGGCCCATGTTTGAACCCGTAACCTACGAGTGAGAGGTGTGTTGTTGCCTACAAATGAGCCAAGTAGCTTATTCAAAATCAAATATGACAGTTGATTATTAAAAATAAATTAATAATTCCATTCTTTACAAAATTAGATAACATATTTTAATGAGCTGGTATGTTTTTTTTTCTTTTACTGATGATAGAGCGGTTTTCTAAATGCAAAACAAACGATATTCAATTACGAACCAGTTAACCAAATGATTTTTTACATATACGGAGGAGTTACAGGCTACATGCACGCGTCGCTGTGGAAACTACGAGGGCAGTTGTCGAGAACTCCGCAGCAGCGGTCGGTTATCACTGGTGATCGGCTGACAACAATGGTAGGGGGTGGAGACGAGCGGAGGTGGGTTTGGGTTTACGTATGGTGCCCAGAACCGGTTGGTCGGAAATGGTAAGCATGTTAATGTAAAAGAACTAACCAAGACGTATAAAATGTTGTGTGAGCTAGGATGAAGCAATTGTCGGTATTTAAACTGAGGGTTCAATAATCCATGCTTGAGTGTCATCATTAACATTGAGTGAAAGGTACGGTGTACACATGAAACATTACCATGCTCTAGAAGGAGGGAAGAAATTGGTTGCAGGTGTAATAATTATAAGAGTGGTTTCAAGAGTGGTCTGAAGGGTGTTTGCGTATGGATGGTTAAGAAGTTTGAAGTTAAACCGAAAAAATATCTATTCATTAATTGAAGAGTAAACTCAATACCTTGGTCAAACTAATCTGGTTATATGTGTGAACAAAGAGAAAATATTTTAATACATATTTATTTTAACATATAAATGTCTTTAAATTGTTATTGTACTTCTGTTTTCTTTTTCTTTTGATTTTGGGAACCACTGTAAGCAAATTATTAGTGGCACTAGCAGTGGCAGTGGCAATGGCAACAACAGCAGCAACAACATTTTTGATCATTTCATTTATTAATATGTTTTGATTTATTTGTTGAGCAACATATTATTATATATGTACTATTATTATTAATGTTATAAATATTATCACATTACATGCTTATTTATTTTTCAATAATATTATAACGGTTATTTCAAGATGAACTTCAATGCACACGTTTATTATCATCAAACTTCGGGTACATAAGTTCTTTAGAGATCTACTTTGCTCTCTAGAGTTTATGGTGGCTATCAAAGTGCTCTACCACTGGTTGCCCTAATTAATGACTAAACATTAACTATATATAATGTTACCATACAAAAGGCCCAAAGGCCAAGCCCAACTATGCCTAAACTAGCTTAATCTTGGTGTTACTAGACAAACCGAAATCCATAGGGATTTTGGGATTACACCATCACAACCATAATGCAATTCTTCAACTCATGTTCGTTTATTTCACTTTAGTCTTGATCATGTCGTGGTCTTTTGATATGCGTCAGTTAACCAATTTATGACGCAACACAAGGAGACGCACATGAAGGATAATTCAAAAAAGGAATGTTTCCTATTTTATAGATTTTTGATACACCACATTATAAAAGGTTTCACACCTAGGAGGAGTACCTAGATCCTCATAAGCCGGGAGATTGCAAATGCTACTGCTGCTATCATTTATAACCAACCATTTAATTTTTCAAGACTGATCTTTGAGGGGCTGGCGACAAATCTAAGGAAAAGAAGGGAACATAGATTTTGGTTTATCCCCGCTTCTTACAAATCATATTGAACATTGTGTCCCTTGATCTACCAACCTTGGGCACAACTCATGTCTTGCAAGATCCAAACGTATACAGACGTATTGCAAGGTTGGGGGCAATAAGTAATTTTAATCTGGAGGTTGAGTTTGATATTCTCCCATGGCTAGTTGACAATAATATGGAGATTATGGAGGTGCCAGAGTCACCAAGAGTGACTTCTGATGAGGATGAGAATGATGATAATGATTTTTTTGATGATTACAATAATGATGGTGGAGGAGATGATGATGTTGATCAGGATGCTGTGCAGGAGGAGGAGATGGAGAATGTGGATGAAGTTATAAATATTGTGGTAACAAATGCATTGGATCAAGCTCAGGGGGAGACATCAACCTTTGACAACCCTATTCCTACACCACCAACCTCACCCCAAAACCCATCACCACCTCACTACCATACCCAAGACCCATACATACCATCCCCACCAATTTCACCATCAACCCAAACTCAAACCTAAAGCCCAACCCAAAGCCCAATCAAAAGGCAAACCCAAACCCAAACCCAAAGCCCAACCCAAAGCCCAATCAAAATCCAAACCCAAACCCAAAACCAACTTGAACATGAACCTTATATACCTGAATATATCCTAGCCCACCTTACAAACCAACCAAATACACCATACCAATCCCCAACACATTCTCAAACATCTGACCAACCTGTTATACCTACATTCCAAACCTCAAACAACCACCCTCAACTAGTGAAACCATCATAGAAAGCCCACCTCATGAACCCAACCAAGCCCAAATCCCTGATCCAGTTCCAATCTCACCAATAAACTCTCCTTCCCCTAATGCTAACATGAGACTGTTTGATAGACACATGGATGTGTTGATTCAAAACTGTAATTTGAAGAGGGAGAAATAGGATTTGAATAATAAGAATGCATAACTAGAATCCCAGTTGGAACATGCTTTGCTCAAGATTCAAACCCTGGTCAGTGAGGTTGAGAAGACCTCAGCTGCACCAAAACATAGCGAGAATTTACCTGTTGCGAAGGTGGTTGATGTTGACATTTTAAAATCCTTTTAATGATATGTATGGAAATGAGGAGGAGGAGGATGAAGAGGAAGAGAGGAATGATGATGGTGGTTATGAAGCAGATGTTTCTAAAGAAGTTGTCTAGAATTATGACTTGAATAATAATGATGACATGGTGGTGGACAATACTGAGAATGAGAAGGTGGTTGATGAAAATATTGAAAACATTGAAATGAATGAAGATGAAGTAGAGGTTAATAACAATGAAGATGATGTGAATATGAATGATGTGGAAGAAGATGTGAATGATAAGGATGATCTTGATATCCTGTATGGAGAGTTTGATAATGTTGAATCTCTGTTAGTGGTGGAAAAGGAGAAGGAGGCTGAGAAAGAGAAAGTTGTGGATGATGAGCTAAATGAATTATTTGATGAAATTGATAACTTTCATGATGAACCAACTGTGGTGAGGAAAATAAGTCCATCAAAACCTAAATCTGTTAATGAGGAGAAGAGAAGGTTGAAAGGGAAAGCTGTGGCAGAAAATGAAAGACAGCTCCATCCATTGAAGATAACAAAAAGTTCAATCAAGTGACGAAGTTCTATTTGTTGATGAATCTACTGAATAAGGCCATAAAAATACATGATCAAATAGTTGGTGAATGGATGCAAAGAGAGATGATTTCAAGATTCTTAACTGACAAAGAGCTTGAAGATCAGAGAATTATGTTGGAGGAAATTGAGTTAAAGAAGACCCTTGATGAGGGAAAGGGGGAGATAGAACATGAAGTGATAGAGGGGTTGCTGAAGTTGCAGCAAATGGAGGATGTTGAAAACTCACTTGTTGTCATATATCAATTCCAGCAACCCAAATTCACTGAAGCTGAAATACATGAACAATCTATTCCTACTGTGACTTCTGATAACCTTGAAAATGAAGATGATGATAGGATGTTGGTCTCTGACATTTATGATGGGAAAACAATTCAAAATGAGATGGTTCAAAAGGCCACTAAATTATGCAATCAACATGTGATTGATGATATAAAAGAAAATGAAAAGAGCTGGGATGCTGATTACCTAAATAATTATGCCAAAAAATATGTGAGGAAGAGGAAGAGGCAAGAGAAAGATGAGATTCCTGAGGAATCTACACCCAAGAAGAAGAAAAGTCCCATAAAGGATGTACCTATCCAAGCTGTTAAACCTGATGAGCACATGGAAGATGAGCCCAAGATTGATGCACTTATTGACTTATATGATATAGAAGATGAATGAGCTGACTCTCCTCATGTAAATATGGTTGATGTTCACAAGGAGAACATTTAGACCATGCTTAATGATGCCAAGAGGGAAAATCCTAAAATAATAAGCATGATGCATCATGGATATCAATTTGAAACATTGGCTGTGATGATAGATGAAGAATTGGATGTGTAACTTGATGAAAAGGTGAAAAATTGAAGAAAGTCAGGGAAAAGAAAAATAAAGACACTCAAAGGCTCCTAGCCTATCTGAGACTTCATGGGTTCCGAGAAAAAACAGTTGAGTCATATGAGGGTTGAGGAACTGGAGAATGTCTACAATTCAACAAAAGAAAGAATAAAGACTGAAGAAAGCGGCCGACCGGAAAGATAAACTTGAAAGTCAGTACATCAAATATGGTGGAAAATGTATATTCTTAATAGATCACTGTGTTTCTATTGAGCATGTTGAGGGTATGAGCTAGAAAGCTGTGGAAGAAAGATTCAAACAAATATCTAAGAAAATTCATTTACTCAGGTGCTAGCAAAAGAAAATCCAAATTGATGACCTTGGCTGAGAAGGAAAAGAAGACATGGGAAAATGAGAAGGTTGAATTGTTAGATAGGCTGATGACATGAAAAGAAGAGGGGGAGAAAACATGGAAAATGAGCACCAAAGAAAAACTGTCCCTCTTTGAATCTGAGATGGAGAAATTTAATTAAGAAAATGGCAAGTCAAAAATCACTCAGACTCCTTCTCTGATCCAAGTCAAGAAAGAACCAGCTGTAAGTGTAAACCTGTTGTCCTGGGAAGATGAGAACAGAATTAAACCATAAAGGGTTTAATGATGAGCAAGGACATGGCAGAATCTGTGTTTGATAATCTTGGGAAAGGACAATTGAAAGAGTTATTCTATACTGAGAAAGAATAATGGGAGAAATTGGAGGAAGAACAGAAAATATCCTTATCTTTTCAATGTGGACCAAAGGGTGAACCTGTTCAAACTAAAAGATCCACTCCAATTAAGCCAACTGATAGGGAAACTATGGAAATGATCACTACATTGGCAAAAGAGGGAGGAGATTATTTGAAGTTGGTGATGATGCCAAAGGATCAAGTTGTGAACCTTTATAAACAATCTGGGCATGTGAGAAGATCAGCACCCAAAAGAAAATATGCTCCGAGGGTCTCCACAGTAAGTGTCCCAATACCTACAACAAGATCCACACTCCAACGACAATAAAGACCACCAACTGATGTGGACCTACCCAAAAGACTGTACTTTGATGCCAGAACAAAATCCTTAAAAGTTATCATGAATAGTGGTGATTTGAGGCATATTGTTTTTATTGATGACTTTCAGGATTTTAAAAGGGAACAATTGGAGGAAATGGCCAGGATGACTCTTTATGACTATCAAGACATACAAATATTTGCAGGACAACAAAGGAATGAACTTTCCAAACATTTGAATGATCAATCCAGAAAGGGATTTCCTTTGTTAAACAAGAAGAGGAAATTGGAACTCTCAAACTTTGAAAGGAACAAAAGGAAGAGGAAAATGAATGACATTATGATCACAGAAGCTTCATACAAACAAAAAACCATATATTCAAATCCTCTTGCCAACATGAAAGAGTGCATAAGTATGAGGCAGTAGATGAACATGCCAAATTATGAGGTTCAGAAGAATGGAAGGATCTCAAACATTTTCTTTGAACCAAAAGACCAATCTTTCATTTTAAGAAATTCTGATGGACTAGTCTTGGGCATCATTGAGCACGACACTAATTTGGAATTTCTTCATTTGAAGGATTTAGAGGAGGTAACCAGATGGAATCTATCTTCTCAACATCAACACCAAAGGGAGATCTATTTGTTCAAAGAGAAGGCTGCTGTAATTGCATTTGACAGAAAGAGAGATGCTGGAAGCTTTAGAAGATAAAGACATTTTTATCTTTCTGTTAAATTTGTTTTGTAATGTCCTTGTGACAGTTGCTTTTATATGTAAATTTTTCATTAAGTTATGTATTTTTTCTTTCTGAAAATATGATGTGTATTTTGAGAAGTTTATGTAACCATAGGTGTTTTGGTGCAGCTAAGTGTGTTCCAATCTTAGGGGAGATTGTTGGGATGAGAAAATGACTAAGGAAGATTGGAATCTTCTCAACCTCTTCAGAAAATGGCTAAGTATGGAAATCGAGCACACTTGGACATTCGAGGAAGCCTAAACTTAGTCAAGCAAGGTATTTTGCTATGCGAGCAAAGTTATCTTTTGGAATTCTTCTTAAGTGTATGTTTGAGAAAACTACACTTCATCAAGCAAGGTTGTTCTTCAAGTCAAGCAAGGTTTGTTTCAGAGCAAACTCTTGGCTAAACAAAGCTAAAACCAAGTATTTTGGAGGATCGAGAAAGGTTTGATAATAAATAGTGGTCCAAGCAAACTTAAAGGAAGTTAATGAAGAAATTACTCTAAGGACTTCCAACAAGCAAGGTTCAACCTCGAGCAAGCTACACTGTCAACAACACACTTAGACTTGGTCAAATAAGTTAAGTAACAAAAAGGTTGAAGGGATCTCTGAAGAACAAGTTTGCTCGTAGGTTATATATCGAGCAAAGTTTGATATTATCAGGAAGATTGAGATCTGCTTGATGAATATTTTCTAAGGAAAATATTCTAAGTAAAGCATACTCAGAGAACTGTTCCCGAGCAAACTTAATGGTTACCAGGTCTGCTCGAAAAAGACAAAAGCTGCCAAGCTTACTCGAAGACATGTTCTACACTTAGTAACTTTTGTAATATGTTTGAATATGTTTAGTAACATTTAATAGGGTTTCTAGGAGGAATGTCAGGTGTACCTATAAAAGAAAAATTTAGGGCACGCCTATGAAAGGGGACACGAGAGAGGAGTGAACAATTATTTGTGATTTGACAGTTGTCTCTTTCTAGAAACAATGTTCTTGTACGGAAAAAGCTGCCGCAAATACAAACCTATCACCTAGTGTCACACCCCGAATAGGTAGATGCGGAAGCGTAATACGGGAATGTAATAGATAACACTGGTATCAACCACATTGTTTATAAAGAAATTCAACAAACTAATTTACATCATATTACATTGGTAGGTACTAAGTTTACAAATTAGGTGAAAACACATAACCAGTTCGCGTGGCTGCTATTCTTTAATATATATATACTAGCGTCTATGTACAACGATTCACTTTCCTTCTAGAACCGAGCACATAAGCAAATTATTCCAACTTGGGCTCACCTAAAAAGCATGTTAAAAAGGGTCAACTACGTCTAGTTGGTGAGTTTCAAGTTTCAGGAGTACGGACAAAATCGGTATATGAGTTCGTAAAGTTCCCTGTAAGTAAGTATGCACGTATGTATATGCATAATGTTTTTATACTAAGCCACAAGTGAAACCGAAACGATCTAAAACACATGGCCACTCCTGCCCATGCACTCCCATTAGCATTTAACAGCCACTCTGCCCCAAAGTATGTACTATGTCTAACACCACATAGCAGAATGTAACAAGTTTAAATGACAATGTGCAACTGGGTTAACATGTTCCGGCATACCTCTCCGGCCCTGTCAAGTGTTAGTACTTAGATAATTCACATCATCACACGTTTTCAAGTATGTAAGTATATGTAAACATGCTTTCCACCCCAAGAGTTCGTAAAAAAGTTTAGAAAGTGGGGTCGTGAAACTCACCTTATTGTAGTCTTGATCGGTAATACGCGTAATATATGTAATGCTTTCGATTACAGCTCGTATCCTATAATTGTATAGTACGGTTAACACTAGCACAGTGTTTAAACTAAATTTGGCTGTATAACTAGTCTGGGTATCGTTGTTAGGCCCAAAACATGACCATAGTCTTAGATTGTGACGTTGTACACTATGAAATGTTCAAAACCAGATTTGGCTCAGTTTCACTGTTTTCCGAGCCTAGACAAGTTGATCGTTTACGCGTTTTGGAAATTGATAATATCACATAAACTTAAGTAAACATACTGATTGAAAAAATTATTTGATTTATGAAAGAATTTTGAGGTTTCGGTGTCTGGGTTGATCGAAGGGTTCATTTCCGTTTTCTAACGGATTTGATTATACAAAGCGCGTACAATCCATCCGAATTGCCCGTAAATTTTGTAAAAAGTTTGTTTTTGTCATATTCATCCAAAACTATGATATTTGACCACTTTTGACATTTTGACATACAAGTCAATTCGTTAAACACAAAACTGTCGGTTTTGTTAAAACTAATATAATTTAAATATTCAAATATTTATAAATATTTATACAATTCTATATAAGTTATGAGAATTTTTGTAAAAATAAATTAAAATCTGTAGAATTTTATAAAAATATTTTCAGAATTTTTATACTTAACTATTTATTTATAAAAATTCATTTTATGTGCTATAATTAACCGATAAATACCACGTTTATACCAAACGATTCCCGAAAAATCCGATAATTTTTCTAAGTGGTCACAATACTATAACACAATCCCTGTAATATTCCCAGAACTTAAATCTTTGACCAAAATACCCTTTTTTGCATTTTTCGGCTGTTAAAACTCGATAAAAACGCAAATACACAAACCATACTTAGACATCTCCAAATCTCCCAAATTTTTTCAGTGATCTTACCACATCATTTATATGTTCCAAACCAAATTTCATAATTTTTCAAGAGGTGTAACTATTTTTCTCAAATAAACGTCAATAAACGGTAATAAATTCGCCAAATATTCTCCATTTGCTGAAACCTTACCAAATTTGAACAGGGACTCATTTACATGATCCCTAATGTCCTTGAAAAGTTTCATAACCTAACAACAAGCACGTCACAATCGAAGCACAAACATCTCCTAAATGAGTTAACCGGTAATACCTTGTCGGTTTTCGGTGGTTTTCGATGGTTTAAACGACTCACCGGGTCTTGGGTCGCAAAGTCAGTGTATCTACATAACATATAACACCAAACCAAGCATAAATCATCCATATAACAGCCTTCTTAATTAGGGTTTCGGTTTTGGTTTCAAACCGAACTTTCGAACCGTAAAAACGACATATTCATGTTCTAATCTTTGTTTTTCGTCGAAAATCTTTATGTTTCTGCTTTGTGTACATGTTTAACATCAAAACATGATCTTAGTTGATTTTTATGGTGTTTGGATGGTTAAACATGTTTAAAACTAATCAAGACTTAATTTTTCATGTTTAAACTTTGTTAATCAAGCAAGAAATCAATGAAAATTTGAAGGTTACCGTTAAGGTTTTGGCTGAAAACTGAAGAACACAGGTATTACTGAGTTGGTTTGAAGGTTTTTGTGCAAAAATATCTCCATTATTTAATATATACAACAAGCTAGAAAATGGGGATCCATTCCCCTAACTTGCGGCCGCAAGAGATAAGGGCCCAATGGGCCTTTATTTTAGTCCATTACATCCTCGTTTTGCGTGCCATGGTTCAGTATCGTTCGGGTTCAGTTTTTCGCAAGAAAATTAATTCGGGAGCGAGAAATAGCGCGAAAACGAACGTTTTTCGGCTTAATTTTGCAAAATAATAAAAACATATTAAATGGTTGTAAACACCCAAAATATTTGCACGAATTGCTTAGAACATGTTATATAAGTGTTTTTTAAATCATTTTTGGCTTGACGGATGCTACAATGCTGGTTTTGCTATTAACGATTGCGTTTAAACTCATAGCGTATCCTTAAACGAAACCTTTTTCGTTTAAATGGTTTTAAACGTACTGAGGCCTAAATATCAATATGTTAGCCTCTATAACATATATATAATTCATATATGACCCCTCAGTATATATATACGGGTGGGTCTTAGTCAGTATCGGTCGGTTACTCATTTAATCGCTACGAATTAACAGATTTATCGTTTACTCGCTACGTAGTGAATAAAGTATACATCGCTTTGTCACGAATGTCACACCTAGAAACCCTAATTGATTTTCTTTTTATCTTTCATAATATAAATGGAAATCTTTGGAGTTTATTTGTGTGTTTGTTTACTTTTGCGTCCTAGTCAATATTCATTTGAGTATCATTGATTCCGCCTTTGATATTCATCGTTCTTTTACAAAAGTAGTATTTGGTAACCTTCTTGTCAACATGTTTGTGTGGGTTACGAATGTGATTCATCCTTTCTTCGGGACCACTTGAACAAGAATCATCCATGGAGAATGTGAAATAGGTTAGATCAATCATGCATCAAGCAGTTTCAGAACTCCCTTCTTCACCACGTCTGCATATTCGGATTTAGTCGACTTTGGTGCTGCACTACGGGTTTGAAGTCTTTTTCCATTAGAATCTTGTGAGTACAAAATGAGACTTATGCCTTTAATGTCCGTGATTTTCCAAGCGATGGCTTTCTTATGAGATTTGAGAACTTCAAGTAATCTTTATTTCTCATTGCTTAAAATGTAGGAAGAAATGATGACATGTAAATAATAACTGCCTTCAAGGAAAGCGTACTCGAGGTTTTTGGGTAATTCCTTGAGTTCTAAAGTAGGAAGATCTTTGATAGAAGGTTGGCTTTAAGTTATAGATCTTTATATACTTGCTCGAATGTTTCCTCGGGGTTTCTTTCTTCTTCCTCTTTCTCCTCCTGACAAACAACTAAATCCTCTGAATTGATAGAGTGTGCCTTCTCCAAAATCAATTGTGTGTCACATGCTTCTTTTTCAATTGTTTCCCTTGTATGACAGCTCACTATTGATTCACACATATCCAGGAAGTATGCAGAATTATCAATGTACTGCATATGTTTCATAGACTTTCCTATGTCCAAAGTTACCTCCTCATCCTCTACCCTGAGATTGAGTTTGCTGGTGAAATATATATGAGTGCTCTAGCGGTAGCTAAAATGGTCTTCATAACAAGGGGTACGGAGTTGTCTTCATCCATGTCCAAAATAACGAAGTTGACTGGAAAGACGAATTTGTCGATTTTGACTAACATGTTTTCAACTATTCCTCTTGGGTATTTTATTGATCTGTCGGCTAGCTGAATGCTCATACGGGTTGGAGTAGGTTCTCCATGTCCTAGCTTGGAGATTATCGTATAAGGCATTAGATTGATGCTAGCTCCTAAGTTGGCCAAGGCATTGCTGACAAACAAATTTGCTATCAAACAAGGATATTGAAACTTCCTAGATTAGTCATTTTCTTTGGAAGCTTGTTTAGGATAATGGCGGAGCATTCTTCATTGTGTATCACGTGTGATAGTTCTTCTGGCTTCCTTTTGTTAGATAGAACTTCTTTTAAGAACTTTGCATATTTTGGCATTTGGGAATGGCTTTTACAAATGGAAGGTTATTATGCAATTGCTTAAAGAGTTCTAGAAATTTGCTATATTGTCCCTCCATTTTTTCCTGCTTCAGTCGGGCTGGATAAGGAATTGTTGGAACATATGGTTTCACAGTTTCTTTGATAGGTTTAGGAATATGTGGAATAGGTTGAGTGTTTTATGTGTCAAGAACCTCAGTCTCACCTTCTGTTTGGATAGGTGTAGTGTGAGTTGTTTGTAGAAATTATGCCACTTCTTAGGTATGGCATTGGCTTGAGCGTTAGGATTGGTAATTGTGTTACTCGGGAGTCCTCCAGGAGGTCTCTCAGAAAGTAGTCGGGCTGGCTGACTACTTGGTTTTCGATGTTTTGCAAAGAAGCCTTCTAGTTCCTTAGCTCCACTTCGATCTTCATGAATTGGTATTTGGTTAATTTGTTTGAAGCGTCAGTACTTGCAATAAGTTTCGTCAGAAGAGTCCCAACTATAGATCCACCATTCAATTGTTGGCTAGTATTTGCACCTTGGTTGTGGTATGGAGGTTTAGGTTTCTACCTTTGCTTTGACCAGCTCAGACTAAAGTTGTTCAAATTTCTTCTAGAGGGCCTCAAATTGTGCTGAGATAAAGGCACTGTTATCGAAATGGTGTATGCCTTTGTGTGATTGGGTTGATCGAGGTGGATTATTGACAAAGCCATTTTTGGCTGCTTTTTATAAGATCTCGAATGCCTCATTCGGACACTTGGTTCTGAGATCTCCACCAGTGACCTGATCGATTTCTTGTTTTTTTGGCTAGTTTGAGCGTCGAAGAAAGTTTGGACTTGAAGCCATTTGTTCAATCCATGGTGCGGACATCGTCAGTAAGGTTATTGTATCTCTACAATGTTGCGCGTAGAGACTCGTCTTCATCCGTTTGGAATCCGGTGATGCTGGCGTGATACTTGGCAGTTTTGTCTGGTGGAAAGTATTTTAGAAGGAATTGCTCTATGATCTCAGTTGGTGATGGAACCGGATGGTAAAGATTCAAGCCATTCCAAGGCGTTGACTCGAAGCGAGAATGGAAAGATTTTAAGTCTAGCTTGATCTTTGAAGCAATTTCAAATTTTGAAAGTTCCAGAAATTCGAAGAAATAAGGAAATATGAGACAAGGTATCTTCGTCGAGAAGTTCATTAAATTGGACAGAGTTTTCAATCATATGAATGATGCTAGATTTGATTTCAAAGTTATGAAGTACTTTAGGTGATGCAACACTATTGTCGTGGTCGTCGAATGCCGGCTTGCCGTATTGGCTCATGTTTAGCTCATTGTTTAGTTCTGCCATCATCGGTTACTCGGTGTTTTCCGTTTTTGGTGTACTTCCTTCTGGTTCGTCCTTAACTCATTCAGTTTCTTTTCGTGCCCGAGTGCGTGTTTTTCGGTGAAAGTGGCGTTCGGGTTCAGAAAGTGGTGAAACAAGGTCAGGAGTAGATGTAGAGGAAATACACCACTTAGAAACGTAGAAAAGAAAAGTCTAACAATACAACTAATATTAAACTAAACCAGGCAACTTGTAAAACTAGAAATACAAAAATAAAACAAAAAATAAAAACAAAGATAAAGAAGATAGAAAAATATTTTTGTTCTGTTTGGTAAAATATATACACTATAAACAAGGTTTGATAAATACTTGGATTGTTTGTACAAACTCACCGTGTGTCCCCGGCAACGACGCCAAAAATTTGATGTTGTGTGTGGGTATATGAAAAAGTTGTAAGGTTTTTTAAATAGGTTTGTTCACACTATGTCGATTTTAAATTTATAAAAATGATTATTATCTTAACTAAACCACACCCAAATAGGCAAGTGTACCTATCGTTTATGTAGAATAGTATAGGTAAGAACCAAGTATTGATCCACGGACACACTTGTTTGCTTTTACTATTAAATCATTGTATTTATTTAAAAAAAACCATAAGTAAACATCATAGTAAATTTTAATAGAAATTTAAAGACAATATTTTTGGGTTTTTATATTTTTGAATAGATGATCAAGGATAGAAGTATATCTTGGTTAAAACTCCTCCTAACTTGGTTTAATAATTATTTGGTAATCATGTGATACAAGCTTGATATGGTGATTAATTGTGAGAATAACACATTATTTCTAAGTCATGTTATTCAATGATAATTAAATAAAGAAGTGTGCATAACTTCATGACCTCAACTAAAACATCATTTTATGTAACCAAGTGGTTTATAATAGGTATCTATAAGATAACTTACTTTAAAAACTAAACAATCGCTTAAATTACTAAGTGAATTGTACTTGATATTTTAGTAAAAATAACCTTTGTATTATACTCAAAATACCAACTAAAGAATTAGCCCTAAGTTATCAATAATCAATCCACACAAATCTTGAACAATTATAGAACTCATGTGATAACCACTCAAGAGTTGATAAAATAGGTTATGTTGCACACCTACTAGACAAGTAATTAACTGATTTTTGTGGATGCATGTCAACAATCGTTTTCACAATATTAACAATCATTCTCATTTTAAATTAATTAATTACCACTAATACTTCACTTGGTCCATGTCATTATTAAGATTTATGTTTTTTTTCTCAACCAAGCCCTTTCAAGAATAGTAGTTCCCCAGTTTATCATCAAGATAGGTACTTGGTGTCTCTTTTAAATTTGTTCAATTTGGTAACCAATCCCTTACAAGAGTGGCAGTTCCCCAGCTTATCGTCAAGCTCAGATTTTGGTGTCTATTTTAAAGTAATCCAAGGTCTCACAAGGCTATCAATTTCTCGGCTTATCATCAAGTTTGGCACTTGGGGTATATTTTAAGAGCATTTTAACAATCATCACCAAATGATAATTACAACATAACCTTTATTTTATTAAAAACTGATCACATGTTCAACCCATATTATTAAACTTCAATTAAGATTTATTATAAACCAAGATGATACTATGAAAGTTTAGCCAATAGTAAACCTAATGTTAACCATCAAAGTAGTGAATACAAATATGATCATATATAAAAAATCTAACCAATTTGGATGACTAATCTTTGATTCGAATGACTTCTTCCAAGAGTTTAAGATCTCCTTAATCTTCAAAGGTTGGATGGATGTTATAATTCCATTACTAATGGTGGAGAAAAGAGGTGGGTGAAGTGAATTTAATGGTGTGTAAGGTGTATTGAATGTGGAAGATAAGTATTCAATTTATAGGTTGATCACGTAGGCAAAAAAATGGCTAGGGTGACCTTTTTTGTCAAGTTATTTTTAATGCTCCTTGTCATTTCGTACATCAAGAGTGAGCACGGCCGTGGTGAGTCCAGAACAGTCCAGTTTGTATTTTTCTCTTGTATTTTTAACATGGAGTTTGTTTTGGTAAAGCATGTCCATTTTAAGCTTCAGAACCTTCTATTTTGTCTTTTCCTTTTGTTCTTGTTTACATGGTGTGTTGAGCCTAACATGGCCATGTTTTGTCTTCCTTAACTTTGTCTTTACGTCATATGCTCTAAACATGGCCATGCCTTGATTCACCATGGGGTGTGTTGAGTGTGTTTTCACCATATTTTTTCGTATATCAGCTTGTTTCATTCTCTAGGGCTATATTTACCTATAGATAGAAATTATAAACATCAGTGATTATTTATTCTAATATAATTGCCGATATTATGCTTATTTGGAGATATTTTAGTACCGAAAAGATGTATAAATTATTATATATCAATCTACTTGTGTAATCTTTTTATCTTAATGAAATCCTAGTGTTCCTTTGTGTTTGTGACATACATATCTTCATTTGAACAAGTTCTGGTCGCTAAACGAGGGTTAGGTTTGAAAAACTGTTTAAATTTTGAAAAATTCAAGTCTGCAACTTGCAACACGGGGTTGTACCTCCTCAACATGGGGGTATGCCCTAGGACTTAGTTCAGACACTTTTTTTTATCAAAATCAATTTTCCCTTTTTCATAACTCACGAACCACTTCGTCCCTTTGGAGAAAAAAGGCGACCAAACCATAATTTCATCAATTTCCACTTCAATCCTTCAATTTCACTGAATATGTTTCTCAAATTGTTGAACCTAACAAAGAACTGATGGCTAATAACCAAACTACTGATGGCCAAAAACATCAGTTGTTCTCCAATGTGATGTTTTGTTTTCTATTGCTCTAAACAGCTGACAATACAAACTCTTGAAGATTCTATTGTTCTCCAACTGAAGACGCAACAGTTGTTTCACAAACTCTTGAAGATTCAAACTGCTGAAGACAAACAATTGATGACTCAAACATCAGTTTTAGAACAAAGAACAATAGATAGCAAAGGATTCCCTATAGGTTGTTGTTTGTATTTAGTTAATCAATAGTTTGTAACGGTTTTTGTTAGTTGTTGTTACCACCTTTAGCTCATCAATAGTTTTACACTGGTATAAAATGAAGATGAGAGTCTCGTATTCATCAACACTTTTTTTTGTTATCAAAATACTCACCTGAATCGTGTACTTACGCACAAGAAAATTCAGTGTGAGTGATGAGCAAAGGTTGAGACGGGGCAATAGATTGTAATCATTTGATTATAGTTAATGCAAAGTTGTTCGTGATGATGGGGCGATGGTGTAGTACT
The DNA here is from genome assembly GCF_021521415.1 of Bidens hawaiensis. Taxonomy (NCBI): domain Eukaryota; kingdom Viridiplantae; phylum Streptophyta; class Magnoliopsida; order Asterales; family Asteraceae; genus Bidens; species Bidens hawaiensis. Next base: position 106,419 of record NW_027493000.1, on the reverse strand, counting down.
CATTAATTGAATTTTAACGGCGTATAAATAGTGCTATGAGATGGATTCAGTCCGCGAGAATAGTTAAAGTAAATCAAACTAAGTTGTTAAGTTTTAGCTGTCAATTACACGAGTTTACCATAAAAAGTATTAACGCGTTGGTCAAGAAACAAGTAAACATGTCAATTCCTTGAATTATGGTATGATTGAATATTAGCATTGAAAGGGATAGGGGATGCGTAGGTGACAGTGAAAGGGAGAGAATAAAAAGAAGATTTTGTAATATTTGTTAACTAATCCTTGGGGTTTAGGTTATTATACCCGATTTTGGCATGATTTCAGTTTCCGGTTTCCTTAAACGAGCAATTACCAAATAAATGATATTGAGATGTTTTAATTAGTCAATACACATCAAAAAACCCTAAAATATTATTGAAAACATCAGCTACCATCTCTTAATCTCGAAATCCCTATTCTCCCTTTTCAATTTCATAAAGATTTTTCAAGTTCTTTCAAGCTTAGTTTGACTTTCGTGTTCAAGACCACTTTGACCTTGATTATCTCTTGTTCCACTCATCGTTCGGGTAAGTTGTCTTCTGTTTTTTTGTATATTTTATTCACTAAACAAAATCACTCAATAATGTTTTGGGATTGAGGGATTTTCGATGGTCAATTTGATCCCGAACCGTTTTAGGGCAAAATAGTCAAAATATTTGACTATTCAATTTCTCTATCTTCTGGTCAAAACTAGCTTTCAGGCCATAATACTTTTTTGTTCACCATGAAATCTTGAGTGTACTGATTAGAACCTGACACCCGACTCGAAGTTCAGATTTGAATAGTGCCAGCTCGCTTAAATATTTAAAATTTTATAACTTGAGTTTTGGATATCTGTTTAATTTGATTCCAACTGCAATATTATCGGTTTTAATTATAATCTTAAAGTTCTAGGTCTATTCGTGTTGGATCATTTAGAGCGTTAAAGGCTCGGGACCCATTTATTATTCTTATTTTACTGTTTAGCTCACCAATCATTAAGGTGGGTAACCACTCCCCTATTTTACCATTTTTAAAACTGTTTTGGGGTCCTTACGCGTACCAAGTCTGTATTCAGTTATTTCATTTAAACTAGCAAATCATGACTAGTTGTGTTGAACGATTAAATGCTAATTGTTTACTTGCTTACTTGTTTATTTTATCACATTCGGAGAGGTTCATCATAATATATCGCATTACGTATGATCATACGCCTTAGTAGTCAAAGCCTGATTTGCAAGGCAATGGTCAACCGACACCATTATCTGTATTTCTTTCGTCTTAGTAGCCAAATCCTAACTCGCAAGGCAATGGCCAAACGACATCAATTACTTGCTTACGGTTTAATCGTTGATACTCATATATTGGTTTGCTTAATCTTTTTATGTTTTAAATTTAGTGTTGGCAAATATTGGTTTAACCATTGATACTCAAATACTGATACTCAAAGCTAGTGATTACTTACTTAACATGTGTTGTTGACAAACATATCTATTTTGTACACACATTGCAGGTTATCGTTTGGTGTGAAGCAATGGTGAAGATCATTTACAAAGAACTAATGGCCAACAACCAAACGAGTGATGGCCAAAAACATTAGTTGTTATCCATTATGATGTTTTGTTTCCTATTGCTCTAAACTACTGACATTAAAGAACTGAAGACGCAACAGCTGTTTCACAAACTATTGAAGATTCAAAACTGCTGAAGACAAACAACTGATGACTCAAACATTAGTTGTTAGAACAAAGAATAGTAGCTAGCAAAGGATTCCCTATAGGTAGTTGTTTGCATTTAGTTAATCAGTAGTTTGTAACGGTTTTTGTTAGTTATCGTTACCACCTTTAGTTCATCAATAGTTTTACACTTGTATAAAATGAAGATGAGACTCTCATCTTCATCAACACTTTTTCACGTCACAATACTCTCCTGAATCATGTACTTCCGTACAAGAAAATCAATGTGAATGAAGAACTAAGGTTGAGGCGGAGCAATAGATTGTAATCATTCAGTTATAGTTAATGCAAAGTTGTTCTTCCATATGAAACCTATTATTTAGCCCAAATGAATTATGTTGATTAACTTGTTAATTTCATAGACTAATTGAAGTTGTAATTCAAATATGATTTCAATAATAGTTATGCTAATTCATTCAAAGGATTGGATCAGTTGTTTATTTTTTCATTGATTGTGATTTGTGTAAAGTTAGCTTAAATTATTAGATCTATGATCCTAAGAATTGGTATCAGAACTAGATTCATTGAATTTGATCTCATAATCAATTCAGTATCATAGATCAAAGCTTAATTTGATATTTCCATTTGTGGATTCAAAAAGCATCAAAATATGTTTCATACTTTGTTATTATTGAAAAACCAATTGAATTGAGAATCATGTTTTTCGTACAAGATCCTCACAACACTGGTTCAACCTGCAAACCACCAATGTTATTTCGACGTCAATATAGCATATGGGCTCGAAGAATGCTACACCATCTATGTAGCCAAAACAGTGGTTGTTGGAGATCTGTAGTTCATGGGCCACATTTACCAGAAACCGTTGATCCATTGGATGAAAACAAAGCGATCAAGAAGTATCCTAAAAATTATTCTGATCAGGATCTACAAAAATTTGAATTGGATGCCAAAGCACATGCTATTCTAGTCATGGCAATTCCAAATGAAATTTATGGTAGTTTAATTCATCACAAGTCTGCTAAGGCCTTGTGGATGCACTGAAAGAACAATTTTGTGGTACCCCACAAGTTCTGGTGAATACTCATGAAATTATCAGGCAGCAGTATGAAGCATTTTGTAACTTAAGATAAGAGAGTTTGACTCAACAATACGAACCATTCACAACTCTAATAAGTGAATTGAAAATGGTTGATGTTACCTTCACAAACTCTGCTCTTAACAACCGATTTATAATATTACTTCCAGAGAATTGGGACGCTCATGCTATCATACTAAGAACTTTACCAAACTTTTAAGATCTGAGTCTGACTACTCTTCATGGTATGTTACTTACCTTCTAAAGAGAGATAAATAAAAAGACGAAGTTGATTGCTACTGGTAAAACTGCTGATGATTTGACCATAGGATCAACACTTCTATGTCAAGAGACTCAATCTGTCCAAACTGCTAACCAAAGTTATGCCTACCGCATTGATATAACAACCAATATTTTTTTAGCAGCTGATAAACAAGCATTCGGTGTTCAAGAGAACTTTCCACATGTACCTGACAACCTTTTATTTATCATGAAAGACTTTCAATACATAGATCCAACTGATTTGGAAGAAACTAAATTTTAAACTCATTAGCATACTCACAGTCTAAGATAAACAAGTTCTACAAAAGAACTAGGAAGTTTCATGGTATACATAATAAGACAAAAGTGGGCTATGATAAGGAGAAAATGACATGTCACAAGTGTGGCAGGCTAGGACACTTTGCACGCGACTGCAGAACCCAGTCAATGCCAAGTCATAATCATGTTCAACCTATAATAACCTACCCAAGTTCAGCTCTTCATCCTCACTCACAACCTCTATCCTTCCATAACCTCTCCGCAGCACACTTTTCTCAAACCTCAAATATGCCATATTGTTCCTCAGTATTATCAGTATTCACCCATGCCTCAACAAGTGCAGTGGATGCAATTTGTTCAACCTTCTATCATGTAACCCATTAACATACATGTTAAGCCAGATCATGTTGCCATAACTGGATCATCCTCAGTTAGTCAAGATAACTCTGAGAAAAGAGTTGTTACTCAAGAATTTGTCAACTGGAGTAGTTTACCTGAAGAAATGAATACGAGTGATCTAGCTCTGGTGGTTATAGGAGTAGAAACATCCGAGGAGAAAAATTGGAGAACAGTTTCAACAATGATATTCTTCAAGTGCCGATGGCAAGTGATGTTTCTACAAACACACAAACTGCTACTGAAAAGGTCTTCCAAACTGCTGTTTTTGAGGTAACACCTGAGATTTGGCAAAAGTTAGTTCTAATAGTTGCATCATTGCATTTTGAAACATCAAACTGACAAAATATAACTGATCAAACATGTTGCTTAAATTGAATCAGCAGTTTAAAATCTAAAAGTGACATGAATTTCAAATTGCATGAAAAAAAAGAGATTTTGAAACTAAAACATGTCTTGTCAAATAAAAATGCTTTTGCAGAAGATTAATTGAAAAAATACAATGAATGCAGCAAAACATTAGAACTAACTCAAGTGAATTGTGGTAAACGGATTGAATCAAGCAAACGATATCAAATGTTGCTAAGTAAGCAATAACGCAACAATGTGAAGTTTGGTATTGGATATAACCATGTTGAACAACCTCAAACTTATGAGCCAATAACTCCTCAAAGATTGTGTTGATGAACTTGAGAAAGAAGCAGTTTTTCCAAAACAAGTTTCATTAGTTGTTTTACCAAATGTTGTTCCACTAAAACTTGCTAATCAAAATGAAATTGGGAACTTGTATTAAACAACTGATGCATCACAAGAGTTTAAACCAATTTCACTTGCTGACTTATGTAATTAAAAATCAGTTGTAGATCAAAATCATTCAGAAGTTTCTCAAAACTTGAATGTGTTGCCCAAGATTCTATTCCAACATGGTATTGGGAAATGGTATCAAACAACTGATTCACTCAATTGTATCAATGAGATTAATATCACTGCCTTGGATGATCAAAAGTTAAAAAGCTTATAACAACAATCCATCAATATTTTCATAAACAACTAATAATTCACTCAAAACAACTGATGTAAACATCACAATATTTGTTTTAACTCGAACAACTGACGCATCAAGGTCATCAGCAGTTTAAGAAAGGTGAATTAAACAAACTAGTAGCAATTGCACCCACATTTGTTCCTAGATCAGTTGTATCTCAAGTCAATTGCTCCCACATTTATCCAACTTCTTTACCTGTATACAAATCTCCAGGAATAGTAGTTGTTGACAGATTGGGTGTAACTAAAAAGAAGAAATAAAAAAATGTTCAAAAGAAACCTTTGTTGCCAAATCCATGTGATGTATGTAAAAAGAACAATCAACTAACAAAGGATTGTAAATTTTTAAAAGTTGTTCATCACATGAAAATTCTTGAAACACTTGATGTCTTCATCAAAAATCAATATCCCACACCCAAGAAGAAAGTTCAGTTTAAAACTATTGAAACACCTGTTACTTTGGCTCTAAAGAATATTCCTAGTTCAAGAATTGTTCAAGTAACAAATGTTCCACCAACAAGCATCTCTCCTCACAAAATTGCTGTTCCGAGTAATCGATCAGCAGATTCAAAAAGTGTTGAGATCAAGATGCTAATGGAAAATCAAAAACAGTTGATGAATCTTGTAAATAATCTTCAACAGAAAATTTATTTATCTTCTTCAAATGAGCAACCACCAACATGGCTTGGGTTAAACCGTCTAACTAGTTTCCTTTATATGTGAAGAGAGCTTTCACATCCATGGAGAGTATATAGTATGCGGACAGTGGAGGCTCTAGGCACATAACAGGAAACAAGTCTCTCCTTTTTGAATCTAAAACACATGGATAAGGAGTTGTGTCCTTTGGAAATGATGAGAAAGGAAGTCTTCTTAGCTTAGGTAAGACAGAAACTAGTAAGTTGACTTTTGAAAGTGTCAATTTAATTGAAAATCTGAAATTCATTATTGAGTGTATCACAAATGTGTGATAAAGGATATGGTGCTTTCTTTACTAAAAAAACATGCAAAATTGTCAATTTAAATTGTGAAATTCAAATTGAAAAACTGATTGCAAAGAACACCTTGTTAACTGCAAATAGAAGTGGCAATGTCTATGCCGTGGACATACATAAGGATATATAAATTCCTATTGCAACATGCTTTCTTAGTATAACATTAACCAAAGAAACAGATTTATGGCACAAGAGATTAGGTCATGTTAATTTACAATTAATTAACAATCTAACCAACAAGCAGCTGGTTAGAGGCCTATTTCTCAAGAAATATGTATGTGACAAAAATAGTGTTGCTTGTTTAAAAGGGAAACAAGACAATGTTTCATATAAATCCATAGAAAAATCTAAAAGTACTGCTTGTTTTAATCTCTTGCACATGGACCTTTTTGGACCAATTAGAATACTGAGTCTTGAAAAGAAAAGGTCAATTTGTAGATGACCATTCAAGATTCACTTGGACATTCTTCTTGCACTCAAAGGATAAGACAGCAAAAAATATCAAGAACTTCATTTTTAAAATGGAGAAACAATTTGATCTACCGGTCAAAATCCTAAGAAGTGGCAATGGAACTGAATTCAAAAATGAAATGCTAGATACTTTTTGTGTCTTAAAAGGCATTGTCAAACAATTCAGCATTCCAAGGCATCCACAACAAAATGGAGTAGTAGAAAGGAAGAATATAACATTGATTGAAGCTACTAGACCCATGCTTGATGATTCAGGGCTACCTTTATAATTTTGGGCTGAAGCAGTCCACACTGTAGGATATGTTCAAAATATGATTTTAATATATCAAAGACATGAAAAACAGGCTATGAAATTCATTACAAAATTAAACCATTAATATTCTTTTTCAAAGCCTTTGTTGCCCTCTTTTTTAACCTAAAAGACTCAATTTAAAAATTTACAGCCAAGGTAGATTGTGGTTATTTTCTTGGCAATTCCTCAACTTCTAAAGCTTAAAGACTATAGAAGAAACATAAATAGTCAAATTTAATAAAATGTCTAATTTAAAAATTCCTAATGATCCTGTTGATTTGTTTAATCTTGACATCTTAAAGTTTGAACCTAAGAATCATGAAACTATTGATGATAGTATTCATTGTAAAAGGGTATATCTCTCTGAAAAGTCAAACACAAAAAATAATAGCAGTTTCATTGGAACTACCGATTAAGTACAATATGGTGACCAAGGAAGTCAGGGTTGTGAAACTATTGATCAAGTAAAATCTGCTGATCAAGGATATCAAGGTTGTGAACTACCGATGATTTAACAACTGCTTCTCAAAACGGAGTTTCCCATTCAATATTGGAAGTCCATCAGATGTTTCTTAAAACAGTTGTTTACAACCAATGCCCCCACCATTAACAACTGATTTCACATCAACAGTTTCACCAACTTCTTCAACAAAGACTATAAGTAACATTATACCTTATGTGTTTCACCCAGCCCATCCTCAAGAACTATTCATTGGTGACTTACAACATGGTTTCCTTACCATAAGTCAAGAAGCAAATGTCTGTTTCTTTGCTGGTTTTTTACCTAAACTAGAACCAACCAAGTATCAACTTGCTTTAAGAGACAATAGTTGGGTTGAATCCATGCAAAGAGAACTCATGCAATTCACCAAAATGCATGTTTGAGAACTTTTTCCATGCCTAGAAAATGTTACCCCTAATGATACAAAATGGGTATTTAGAAACAAGAATGATGAAAGGGGGATTGCTATCAAAAGCAAGGAAAGGTTAGTAGTTCAAGAATATCTTCCAGAAGAAGAAATTGATTATGAAGAAACCTTTACACCTGTTGCAAGACTTGAAGCAATTAGCTTGTTTCTAGCTTATGCATCCACTCACAACATCAAAGTCTTTCAAATGGATGTTAAAGGAGCTTTCCTTTATGGTGACATTCAGAAGAGGTGTATGTTGTACAACCACCAGGGTTTGAAGACGCTTTCAATATAGGCTATGTCTGCAAACTAAAGAAAGCACTCTATGGCCTCAAACAAGTTCCGAGAGCCTGGTATGACAGACTTTCCTCTTTTCTGATTTCAAATCATTTTCAAAAAGGACAATTTGACAAAACCTTGTTTCTCACAAGAAAAGAAAAGACTTAATTCTTGTTCAGATTTATGTAGATGACATCATATTTGGATCCACAAATTCAAAACTATGTGATGAATTCACAAAACTCATGAAGTCTGAATTTGAGATGAGTAATATGGGTAAGTTACAATACTTTTTGGGTTTGCAAGTTAAACATACTAAAACAAGAATTTTTCTACATCAATCAAAGTATGTTAATAATCTCTTAGAAAAGTTTAAATTGACTGATTGCAAAGCAAGTTCCATACCCATGAGTAAAATTGATCCATTAGCACCTAATGAAGCAGGTGTATATGTTGATCAGACCTAGTATAGATGCATGATTGATACCTAATGCATCTAACTGCACCTAGGCCTAATATCATGTATTTAACATGTGTGTGTAATATATCAAGCTTCACCAAATGAATCTCACTTAAGTGCTGTCAAAACGATATTTTGATACCTCAAAGAGAGGTCTAGTATCCATCTAGCACAAAGACCCAACTTGTTAGTTTTACAGATAGTGATTATGCATTGTTATCTTGGTAGAGCAAGATACAAACAATTGTTTCAAACTCAACAGCAGATACTGCAAGTTGAACATCACAACTAATTTGGCTACAAAACCAATCGCTAGATTATGGAATTACAAATTTGAAAACACCATTAAAACTGGACAGTGAAGCTGCTTTGAACATCATCAAAAATCCAGTTTAGCATTCCAAGACAAAACACATTGAGATCAGACATCACTTCATAAGATTGCTACGAAAAAGGTTTGATATCAATTGAACATGTTTCATCTGAAAATCAGTTGGTTGATGTATTTACCAAAGCACTTGATTCAAAAACTTTTCAAAAACTAATTTCAAGGTTGGGAATGTTAAACTTTGAATAATCATTTTTTAAGTAAAAACAGATTTTTACAACTGATTTTTGATAATTTGAATATTTTCAAAAGACTGTTTGTATATCCTTTGATGTATAAGCAACTGAAAACTATTGTTCTCAAAACTACTAAACAAAAAATTGATAAATGATTTCAAAAGTATTGCTTTTCTTAAATGTTGTTGAGATTAATCATATCATCATCATCATCATCATCATCGTATTCAGTATATCCCACCAATAGCAAAGCTATTGTATGGTCTGAGGAGGGTAAGATGTAGACAGACTTACTTCTACCCTTTAGGAATATAGAGGTTGCTTCCGGTGAGACCCCCGGCTCGATAGTAGTTTTGCATCAAGCCTTGAACATAAGACACATAACACTCAACCATTGGGACACTGCCAATTGATGCATGTACCCTTGTTTTTTTTGGCTATCAATGCCACCACATGTGCCTGATTAACCTTCCACCACTTTTAACAATATTTTCACGAGATTAGTAACATAACGACAAAATTAGTGCAATTTCACTTTTACCCACCTGAGGGTTCACACATATATACATTATATGCGTGCACCGAAAGCAGGGCGAGATGTTAAGAAAAATAATGAAAACAATCGTTTCAATACAATTGTTTATCCAAACTTCAGATAAAGTCACTATTTTCAAAACGACTGATCAGTTTTCTTTTAAAACTACCGATAATGACAAACAACAGTTGTTTCATTTGATCTATAGTTGTTTTGAGAATATAGCCGTTGGTTCAATAAAACAGTTATTTTATCGGTAACTTTTAATCACCCACTTGTTTAAACCGCCAAGTCTTACACCAATCAAAAGATTACCTTCCAAAATCGTCTTTCTTAACCCTAAAGAAAGCTTTTGCCTACATTACTCTCTGTCTTCTCAAATAAAATTTTCGTTTCATTTTTCGTTCATCTTCATTTTCTTTCATACATACCACAATCATGACACAAAACCCTAGAAACATGCAAATGCCCACATAACTTTTTACCATATCTCACCATAAGTTCAACCTATCTAAAATATGATGACATGATCAACGTACTCATCGGCAGTACTTACTTTAACCTTCTCACAATTAATCTTGACATGTATCCTCAACCCTTAATGACTTATGGAAGCATGCTTCGATTCAATATGTAGAGGACAATAAAACACCTTTATTTATTAAATCTAAGGTGGGAACCACAGAGGTATTTGTATCATCTTCACTCCTTTCGCAATATATGGAGTTGAATGATGATGATTTCCTACTAAAATTGTTGCATCTACACTGAAACTTGAACTCAATGAGAGAGGATAATTGGGTTCTACTCAAAAGGCAACACTTTATAAAAACGTGTTTACCTCTCCAATGAAGTTCCTTTTTCATACATTGCTTTAGTGTATGTTATGCAAAACCAGTAGTTGGAATGAATTGTCACTGAATGTTCAATATTTGGCATATTCCATTTTAACTGGTGAAAAATACTGCTTTTCAAAATAAATTTTTAATGATTTGGTTTCAAATGTAAAAGAAATGTCTGCGCCAATAGGTAAACCATTTTTAATGCTTCTAATATTTTTATCTATTTACCTTATGAAAATTTTACCGAACCCCGACTTGATCCATGGATCACCAGTCCAACGTCAAAGTCTCAGCAATGAGATCTTTGCGAGAATGAAAGATTCCAAAACTTTAACCTTGGTTGATGAGGAGGAACATGGACAAAATGTTGATGATCCGAAAGCAACAGTTACTGAGACTGAGCCTACAGCTCAAGGTGATCAGGATACTCATCCTAGTATCTGGAAACACACACCTCCAAACCATATACAAAAGCCAAATCCTCAAAGAAGCCTAAAAATGTAATTCAGGAAGATGAGGTGCCTGACTCACCAGTGGTAACACAAAATCCACAAAGAAAACTAACAGTTGTTACTTCCTCACAACTAGTCACACCTCCACCCAAGCCAACTCCTCAGTCTTTCTCACAAAAGGAAACTGTTGTAAGCATAGGGTATCCACGTCAAAGAGTTGAAAGGCTAATCCGCACTCCAACTTCAAGCCCCTCTCCTAGGGCTACTTATCTTTAATCCCCATCGAAACATCATATCATAACCACTGATGAAGTTGCTCAAGTAATTACCAAAAAGTCACACATCATTGAACGCAATCTTTTCTTTGCCACATCACCTGAAAGGGAAACCATTAATAAAATTGGTGATGTTGTGACATATGTTAGTAACCTAGATCAAGAGGAGGGTACAATCTCTATCACTACAAGTGATTTGGATTTGGGATTTGGAGCAACCACTACAATTGTTGAATGAAATGTTTAATAGTTGGACAGTGGTTCAGGAATTAAGAATCCAATCCTGGCAACAACTGATGATATCTTGATACTGGTCCAGTTGGAAGTCCCCGGTACTAAGAAAAAGGGGCATCTGATCAATTTCAAAATGCAAATTTTGGTTTTGATTCAGATAAAACTACTAATAAAGGTAAAACTACTGATGACATGACAACAGATGAGACTATTTAGTTGATGCTAAAATCATTCAATATTTGACGGATCAAGTTCACAAGTTGAACTCTGAAGTCATGGAGCTTAAAAAGCTTATTTCAAACATGACTCAACCTCAAGTCCAACATAGCTATATTACCCAATTGTTGGCCCCAATACGTAGTGAATTCTAATCCTGCATTCAACAATTATCACTCACAACCAGCAGCCACTAAAAGCTCTAGCTCTCAAGAGGGTATCACCACCTCTAACCCAAAGATTGTTGAGCTCAAACGCTTTACCTTTACTTTATTTTATATCTTCCGAACCAAATTCAATACTAATACCACCATGCTCAGAAACTAATTAAACACTCTGGCAAATGAATTAAGAAAGCAAATGGTGGATCAGAGGAACCAACTAGCAGAAATTATAGTAATGCTCCTCCTGCACCATGGTTTTTAGAGCAAGCTCAGGCTGCTGATGATGCCAACAAGGGGGAGAATGTTCTTGAAGCTTCACGAAAGGCAACCGAGAAGAAACTTGATGACTCAGTAAACAAAACTGCTGAAGAAACTTCAAAATTGAAGGAAATGTTGAAAAACGAAAGGGGAGCAAAGGAAAGGGCACTGGTTAGACAACTAAAAGAAAAACCATATGAAACTGGCCCCTCAAGCACAAAAATATTAAAAACAATTACTAGAGGAGGAAGAAAAGAGGGAAAATCCAAGAAAAGAACAGCAATTTCCCAAACTGCTGATGATCAAACAATTATTACTCCAACAGCTTATACAAGACCAACAATTACTAAAACTATTGTTGTTGTTGTAGACCAAACTACTAGTGCTCCACAAGAACCAACAGTAGTTTCAAAGACTGTTGATGCAATCAAGGTAACACAAGAACCAATTACCATTCCAAAGGTAACTGAAACCTTGAAGTCAAAGCCTAGTCAAACAAAGGGCTCTGACGGTAATTTGTGTCACACCCCAACCTACAGCGAAAATGTTGGGGCGCAAACTGATGGTTCACAGCTCACAAGGTACTATCATGCAATATAATATGACAATATCTATTTAATTATATTTATAAAATCAAAATATCATCCAAATATAATTCAACCCAAATATCTTAATAATAGAAATCAATAGTCTTTATTAAATTTTAAATCTTAAGGTATTGTTAGTTGTCTCTTCACCTAAATTCACACCAGCTAATAACCTGCATATGCGTAGAAAAAACATAGTGTTAACAACACATGGTTGAGTGAGAAAATCACCAAATTTGTTACAATACTAAATATAATAAAAGGCAAAACTGATATTCTTAATGTAAAATAATCAAACCATGAGCAAATAAAAGCGTCAATTGACCAAGTCTCACGGACTATAGGCGAGCTGGTATTGAACGAAATCCGAACGACGAGTCGGGAGTCGGGTTTTGGTAAATACACTAAAAATTTGATTTTAAAGAAAAAATTCTTCTGGACCAAAAGCTAGTTCCAACCAGAAGTGATAGAAATTGATCAGGCAAGGTTGTTGACCAAATTACCCTTAAACGTGTTGGAGTCCAATTGATACGTTTAAACCCGTAAATCACAGAAATAGATAGAGGGTTATTGTTTAGTGAATAATTATGAACGTATTTACATAAGACAACTTACCTAGGAGACGTTTAGAATTATAAGAAATGAAGAGTCAAAGCTCGGAAACACCAAAGTCAACCGTCAGCTTGTTCTTGAAGACGAAACACTAAAACCAGAGGATAGAAGCTAAGTAAAACGGTGGAGGAATGATATTTCAGTAACATTTTAAGGTTTGGAGGTGTGGTTTGATTGAGTAACCAGAAGTTCAACTTGTTGGACAAGAATACGATTCTTTAATGTAAACTAATATTGCATTGATGACAAAATCGAGCATTTTGATCAATATAATAACAAGGGAAAACGGTGGAATAAACCATGACACTATTCCATATCAGATTACTTTTCTTGGAGCTCAATTTTCGTGATTTAGGATCGATTAGGAAAAAGATTGAGCATTAAATGAGGTTCTTAAACGAGTTTGGCTGCCCAGGTAGGGCTTCGAGCTACGCGAACTAGCAGAGGATGCCCCTTCGCGCTACGCTATGGGTGACCTTAACCAAAGTTTAATTTTTGGCAGATCCGGTCCCTAAAGTTCCAGAACGCAAATTTTATCCATTTTTAAGCGATTTTAAGAGTTTTAAGGGCTATTTGACATATCTGAAAGTTATATAAATATAAACTAAGTTAAACACAAATAAATTCTAATAAATATGTTTTTTATTAATACTAAATATCCGAATTACGTTCCCGAATCGGGTAAACAAATACGAAAAATCCGAAATGTTATAGTCTCCCCGAATTTTGGGAATTTCGTCCCGAAATTTGAGAAAAGTAAAACAAAAATAGTGATAAAATATTTCTTAAAAAATCATTTTTACAAGTTTTGGTTACTATTGTACATATACATCTTTAGTTCAACGTATTCTAATAAACTGGATCTCGCTTATTGCCATTTTTTTTATTTAATTACAACTTATAACTTTTTATAAACCTCTTTTTATATATAAACCTATTACAATAATAAAATCTTTTGCTATTCTCGCTTATCGAACTAAACTATATTCTCGTATGGTTTTGTATCATATATATAAAGATCCGATTATATAATGTTATTCTTATTTGTGACCCAACGTAAGAGTTAATAATAATAATAGTAGTAATAATAATAATATTAATAATAACAACAACAACATTAATATTAATAGTTTAAACCATAAATGACTCCAAAATATTTTTAAACCGATTTGTAACTGTTATGTCGTGTCATTTTTATTTTATTGGTTATACCCTCTAATTTATATTATTTATGGTAACTAAACTAATAACAACTTTTGTTTTTATCAAAGAATGCACTTAAACTATATCAATTCCCAAATCCGTCATACGCCTTGTTATTATTTCACTAATCTTATTTAGTTAATATTAAACTTTTGTTGACGTAACCTGAGGAGCTCGCCACTTTTATCTTAAATTTTCTTTTATCGCCATCTCATTCTCATCAATTTCACACTCTAAGGTGAGTTTACATATTCTCCTTTTTCATCTTTTAAATTTTTGGGATGGTATGTATACCCTATTTTTTAAAAGAAAAAAAAAGGGAAATTCCTTAAAAAATATCACATTTTTACTCCCCTCTCCTCGAGGATGATTCGTGGATCGGATATGTAGTAACTGTAAGAGGGACGCACTTGTTTACCGAACCCTTGACACCAAGGCTTGCGAGCCTAAGGAAGTGCAATGCGCAAAAATCTTAATCAACCGTGAGACCTGGTTGCCTTCCTGGAGTGTTCGGTAAGGGTGTAGAACTTGTTAGGCCAAAACATATCACACCAAACATACTCTTAATCTGCTACCCTCATTGTATCAAACGTGGTCATGTGACGATCACACTCTTAAATCAACGATGAGATTTTTGTTTAATTTTTTTTTATTTTTGTTAAGAAGGAATATTTTCTCAAATTATCAATTTCATCAATACTCTAAGTTAAGGTTATTAAATATTTATTTTGTATTCTCATGAATTTTCACGATACTCAAAAATTCCCATAGTTATACAAATTTTTTTTCTCTAAGCATAATAAATTTTTCACGTGTCGTCATTGTAGCATGTCTTCTTCCCGCCTTATCAACCGTAACCGTCGCACCGGAAACTCGGGCCGTAGCATGTCATCCCGCATCGCTAAGGGAATCGTGGAAGCCCTCCCAACAATCATCTCTCAACTCCAAACTGTGAATGCTCCTACATCATCCACAACTCCGAACCCAATTGCTTGCTCCATCAAACAATTCAAGAGTGTCAACCCGCCTGAATACTTTGGTATCGACGGTGCTACTATTCTCCTCCAATGGTTCGAAAAAATGGAGAGCGTGTTCCTCCACTGTGAATGTCCCAAGGAAAAGAAAACCACTTACGCCTCTAGCGTACTCAAGAAGAATGCCCTCAATTGGTGGAACGGTGAGAAGCGCACGCTTGGAGCTGAAGTTGCCATGGCCTTGCCATGGGATGAGCTCAAGAAACTCATGCTCAAGAAGTTTGGCCCGAAACATGAGCTTCGGAAGCTGGAAGAAGAGTTTTGGAATTTGAAACAAGAAAGTGGTAATGACGCCATCTACAACGATCGTTTCCATGAACTGAGCCTTCTCATCCCTCACATGGTCACTCCCCTTGAACGTTCAATCGTCAAGTACAGCTCGGGTTTGCCTATGCAAATCCGATATTCCGTCCTAAGTCGTGACCCTCAAACCCTCCATGATGCCATCATCATAGCCGGTACCCTCACCGAAAACCACGTTAAGGCCGGGACCTTAACACGGAAAAATTCCAAGAAGCCCAATGATAAGCCTGCATCCGAGCCCACCAAAGAACCTCAGCCCAAACCTTCCAAACCCGAGTCTTCTAAGCCCGAATCCTTCAAGCATAACAACAACTCTCTCCATTTCCGCAACAATAAAATAAAGTCCAATTCCCAAAACTATGTCTTGGTCCAATCGCAAACCCAACCCACTAAGAAGCCCTACATAGGACCCCACCAATTATGTGATACGTGTAAATTTCACCATTCACCTAACCTCAAGTGTCGTCAATGCACCCATTGCGATCGATTTGATCACCTCTTTACCACATGCCGTGAACGCAACCAACTCATGATGCAGCCATTAACCTCACCTCTTTCCCAACCCCAAACTATACCTCATGCTCAACCGTTTATTCAAGCACCCTCAACTATTAGAGCTTCTTACAATTGTTGAGACCCTAGCGATTATTGCAATGCATGCCCAAGACTCGCACGCATGAACCAAATTCAATCCTACCCAACTCAAACCACTCAATATCAAGCTTACCAAGCCCAAGTAAATCAACTTCAACCAATCCAAGCAATTCAAGCCCAACCCATTCAACCAATTCAAGTCAACCAAACCCCAATCAACCAATCAACCTCAAGTGACCAATCTACTCAAGGACAAGTGTGTTACATCAACGGTTCCCAAGTCTAAGCCTAACCCTTTACGAAGACATGCTACGCAAAAGACATTTCTTTTATTTAGTTCTTTTCATTTAAATCTAATGTATTGGCTTCATTAAATCTCCAGTTTTGTTATGAATGACAATTTTGGTTATTTATAATGAAATTCAATCTCTCAAGTATTCCTATCATGTCGTTCATGTAACACCCCGCAACCGCAGCGGAAACGTAAACGGGGTGCGACAGACACCTCTGATATCAACCACATTGTTTATAAAGAAAACTGAATGCATTAATATACTTCAAATTACATTATCTTGTATTTCATTACCGTCTAGGTGATACACACATCATACAATCCGATACATAATTCTATTTATTATAATGTATCCTAACAACCAGCACGCAAATCTTACACACATCAAGCACTTAGCACGTAAGCAATCACTTCATCTTAGTTGTACCTGAAAAGCATGTGAGAAAACGGGTCAACTACGAATAGTTAGTGAGTTTCATATTTTGAGTAAACCATGATAAATCCATATCATAATATAATATTATCTGGGGACACTGTTAACCCAGTACCGTACTCATTCCGGGGGCAATGTTAACCCAGAATTACGATGTAATTATGCTGAGCCCACAAGTGAAACCTCTGACTATCACACACAACCCCCGTGGCATATCCCCCGCCCACGGGCCCGTGGCAAATCCCCCGCCCACGGAACTGCCCCAAACCGCTATGTCTAACATTACATAGCAAAATATATATCAACAATAAAATAGACATGTGCAACTGGCTGGGAAACATCAGCAAATACATGCCGGACCAGTTGGGTTTGTCAGACCAATAGTACTATCCACACTCTACCGGCTTTCAGTTAATCACTCGTGTTCCGGGGCCTTAGAATGTTAGCAACTCAGACAATTACCATCTTAGTACATTTCCGTACGATTCCCGTACAATAAAATATATATAAATCCACGCAAATCCATGCGTTCAGTATGTACTTAAACATTTCAGTAAAAACATGCTTCCGCCCCGAGAAAATATTCGAAAACAGTTCAGAAAAAGGGGCTCGTGAAACTCACCTTAGCACATGAAAGCAGGTAACAACAATCATTATCAGTTAACACGTCCAATCTGTAATATGATCCCTACGATCGTTACTATACACTCATTATTAATATAACTTTAACCAAGTTAACCGGTACATCTGGGGACACTGTTAACCCAGCACTGTACCCGTTCTGGGGGCAAGATTAACCCAGAAACACTTCTCCGGACTCAGATTGTGATGTCGTTTAGAGTTCCATGGTCACAACTACTATTAGTCGTTTTTCTCGTTTTGCGTGCCTAGCACGGTTATCCGTTTTTACGTTTCAAAAATGAGTTTGGTCAAACACGACCCGAAAGTAGTGGTTGACTGATAATTTAATTAAAGATGTGAAATTAGAGCTCGGTTTAGACGTCCCGATTGGCCGCGGGACTCGTTTCCGTCTTTGGCGTACCGGAAACTGTTAAAATAGGTTAAAATTACTCAAATCATCCGAATTATGTTCGGATGATTTATTTTTACTTGTTAAACTCTATTATATGAAAATAGTTCATTTTTAGGGTTTTTATACACCAGTCAGCTCGCTTAAGCGAACTTCATCGGTTTACGCGTTTTAACTTTAAAAGTTTGATAATTAGCACAAATAATTATCCGTTTAATCTCGGATCTTGAAATTTTGTACAAATCACTTTTTAACAGTGGGGAATTTTATAAAAATATTTCCAGAATTAATTCTTATATTTAAAATTTATTTATCTATTTTTAAACACCATTTAAACACTAAATATGTCGTAAATACCAAACGATCTTAGAAAAATCCCAAATTTCTCCTGGATGTCCCCTGCCATCCACAGAGTCCCCTGTAATTTTTCCAGAACCAAAATCTTCTTTTACATGCCATTTTCACTAAAACCGAGCTAGAAAACCCTAGAACTCGTTTAACCGAAAAGCCTACTTAGACTTCTCCAACTGACCTAAAATTTTGTGTGTGACTTATACATGATATAAAAAGCTTATCTACAGTTTTCCAGAATTTTTCATAATATTTAACTATTTTTCACCATTTTTGGCCAAAACCGAGCATTAAATTCACCAAATATTCATCCTTTATCCAAAAATTACCAAAAATTCACAGAACTCATATTTTCATGTGTTTAACACCTCTGTAAAATTTCATGACCTAAATCTAAAGCATCAACAATCTGTCCAAATCTCCCAAAACCGAACATAACCGAATATACCTTTCGTTTTCCGCCACTACAAGCTACAAACTCGTCTTTCCGCCTTATCTACCACTAAACACAGAACCTACAACCAACATACCACAATACCAAGAAAGTTACACTCACGATCAAGCCTCTTACACTATAGTTTCGGTTATGATTCAAAAACAAAGATTTAAACCGTAAAAATTTGTTTTTGATTCGTTTAACTCCTTTCTTGGACCAAGATCCCTTGTATAACCCGTATACATCACTTGATCATGCAAGAATCGTTTTTCATCTTTGAAACCTCATTTTCTTGCAAACAAACTCAAGAAACGAAGATAGAAACGTGATTAACTCGATTCTTTACCTTGTTTTCTTGCTCCAAAAGCTCGGGTTTTTGATCATGAAGTTGAGAGGTTTGAAGGATTGTTGGATTTTTGGATGAAAAAAAAGAAATGAAGGCTTGGGGTTATCCAATAATTCCGATCGGAATTGATAGGGGGTGGGGTGGGACCCACCTCTTCATTTCTAGCCACACATTCGGATATCGGAGATCTGGATAATGTTTTGGATAATCTGGTTCAGTTCGTTTTTCGGTTAAATGTTTAATTCGGCTTAAAACGAGGCTAAAACAGTCGTTTTTCGGCTAAAAAATGAAATTTATATAAAACCGATTTAAAAACTTCAAAAACTTAAATCATGACATTTATTAACTTAAAACGTCATATTATTAATTATTACGCATCTTTTTCGGCTTGATCGATCGTCTCTTGCTCGGTTTGGTATTAAAGGTTTCGTTTAACGTACCGACGTACTATTAAATCGAAATTCTTTTTCTGTGTTTTAATTCACTTATCCCGAAGCTTTAATGCTTCGTAAAATCACTAAATATCATATATCTCGTCTATAATTGAACCCTCGATTCGTTCAGGTTTCAATAACTATCGATCGGTTAATCGCATATTCAATGCGATGAATTATATATTCACGTACAATCAATACAATGAACCATTTATTCTCGTATAATTACTATGGTAATTCATGTACCCGACGTTGAATATAACGTAACTATTGTCAACCGGTTAGGGTATACCGGGTTTTGTCGGAATCGTTACATTCTCCCCCCGTTAAGAAATTTCGTCCTCGAAATTTTACACGTCCACTATCCCCTTCCGAAAGAAAGGTGGGGGTTTTTCCTTCAGAATTCACCCCCGCGTTACCAGGTATAATCTGGTCCTCGCTGTGAATTCCACTTAATCTTAATCAATAAAGCTTGGTATGTCCAAACTGTTTAGTTTTCCCGTCTACTATCTCTACGGAATTATTTATGATATCAAGTATGTCTTCTATGAGTACCTCCAATACTAGTACTTTCGTTGCCTCATCGCTTAGGTACTTTTCAATCCGTATACATGGCAAAACATCATGTATAGTACTTATCCCCTGGAGTACTTTAATCGATAAACTAAATGACCAATCAAGGAAATAGTCTCATGAGGTCCAATATATTACGGAGTTATTTTCGGTTTTGCCAAACCTCATATCACCTCTCTAAGGTGATGCCTTAAAAATACCTTGTCACCTCTTTCCAGTGACAATGGTTTCCTTTGAATGTTGGCATAAATCCTTTGCCAATCTCGCGCTGCTTTCAACTTACCTTAAATATTATAAATCCGATTGGTTGTTTCTCGAATCAATTTGAAAGAAATGGCTTGATTGACGCCCATTTTCAATTTAGCAAATGGTGATAAATACTTCACTCATAGAAAGCTTCAAGCTCTCGATGCTTCCTCCCCCGCCTTCCAATAATGGAAGTAGGATGGCTATTTCGATCTGAGATAATTGAAAATGGTACTCCACGACGAGATACCATTTCACCATTAGGAATTTGGGCGAGAATTCATTGTGTTAATCGTCATGGATTGGGATGAAATGCGAGATTGGTTAATCGATCCGCGATTACCCAATTCACATCATGCCTTTGATATATCTTGGGAATTTGCGTCCCGAAATCCATTGTAATTTATTCCCACTATCATTGGCGAATTTTCTGTCGTTGTGGCGTTCCCTCGGGTTTTCGGTATGCAGACTTATCTCTTGCATAACTTAAATATTCACCAACATACGTAAACATATCTTTCTCCAAACTCGGCCATTAATAAAATCCTTTCAGATATTCGTATCATCAATAGTTTAATCCGATCCCGGATGTATGGAATATTTCGATCTATGCGCTTCGTCCGTGATTAATTCACGAAGGTCATGGGGGATCGGGATTCAAACCCAGTTTTTGAAGTAGAGAATTTCGTCCACGCGTTGTTCGAAATTCTTCTCATTGCCGTAAAGTCCCTCCTTTTCCAATTGTTCCTCTTTCAACGCCTCACGTTGAGCGACTCGAATCAGGTCCAAAAGGTTCGACTGGACTATCATCCCCAGCACTCGCACTCGCAATGGCTTAACCCGATCTTTCCTACTCAAGGCATCGGCTACGACGTTAGCCTTGCCGGGGTGATAACGGATGTCACAGTCATAATCGCTTAACAACTCGACCCATCTTCGTTGCCTCATATTCAGTTCCTTCTGGTCAAATATGTGCTGCAAACTTTCATGATCGGTGAAGATGGTGCACTTCGTACCGTAGAGATAATGTCTCCAGATTTCAAGTGCGAAGATAACCGCTCCCAGTTCTAAGTCATGAGTAGTGTAATTTTTCTCGTGTACTTATAACTGTCGGGAAGCATAGGTTATAACCTTATTATTCTGCATCAACACGCATCCGAACTCTCTACGCGATGCGTCACAATACGCGACAAAACCATCGTCTCCATCGGGGAGACTTAAAATCGGCGCTTGGCACAATTTTAATGGTTTCTACCTTATTTGGATCTATGTGAAATCCTTGTTGCTTTACAACATGACCAAGGGATTATGCCTTCTTTATTTGTAACACCCCGTGACCGCAGCGGAAACATAAACGGGATGCGACAGACACCCCTGATATCAACCACATTGTTTATAAAGAAAACCGAATGCATTAATATACTTCAAAATTACATTATCTCATTTTTCATTACCGTCTAGGTGATACGCACATCGTACAATACGATTCATAATTCTATCTGTTATAATGTATTCTAACGTCCAGCACGCAAACTTTACGAACATCAAGCACTTAGCACGTAATCAATCACTTTATCTTAGTTGTACCTGAAAAGCATGTGAGAAAACGGGTCAACTACGAATAGTTGGTGAGTTTCACAATTTTAGTAAACCATGATAAATCCATATCATAATATAATATTATCTGGGGACACTGTCAACCCATAAATACATTTAATAACCTCTGGGAACTCTGTTACCCCAGAAACATACTTCCAATAACCTCTGGGAACTCTGTTACCCAGAAACACATTTAATAACCTATGGGAACTCTGTTACCCCAGAAACATACTTCCAATAACCTCTGGGAACTCTGTTACCCCAGAAACACCTTTAATAACCTCTGGGAACTCTGTTACCCCAGAAACATACTTCCAATAACCTCTGGGAACTCTGTTACCCCAGAAACTGTTGCGGGACCTTACAATATTAACAACTCAATCAATTACCATTTCAATACATTACCGTACGATTCCCGTACATTAACATTATATAAATACATTCATTTCCATGCGTTCAGCACGTACTTAATCATTTTGAAAGAAACATGCTTTCCGCCCCGGGAAAATATTTAAAACATTTCAGTAAAAAGGGGCTCGTGAAAACTCACCTTAGCACATGCAAGCAGGTAACAACAATCATTATCAATTAACACGTCCAATCTGTAATATGATCCCTACGATCGTTATTATACAATCATTTTTATATAATCTTTAACCTTATCAATCGGTACATCTGGGGACTCTGTTATCCCAGTACTGTACCTGTTCCGGGGGCAATGTTAACCCAGAAATACTTCTCCGGACTCAGATTGTGATGTCGTTTAGAGTTCCAAGGTCACAACTACTATTAGTCGTTTTTTCTCGTTTTGCGTGCCTAGCACTGTTATCCGTTTTTATGTTTAAAAAAAATGAGTTTGGTCACACACGACCCGTAAATAGTGGTTGACTGATAATTTAATTAAAGATGTGAAATTATAGCTCGGTTTAGACGTCCCGATTGGCCGCGGGACCCGTTTCCGTCTTTGGCGTACCGGAAACTGTTAAAATAGATTAAAATTACTCAAATCCCCGAATTATTTTTGGATGATTTATTTTTACTTGCTTAGCTCATTTATATGAAAATAGTTCATTTTTAGGGTTTTTGTACACCAGTCAGCTCGCTTAAGCGAACTTCACCGGTTTACGCGTTTTACTTTAAAAGTTTGATAATTAGCACAAATAATTATCCGTTTACTCTCGGATCTTGAAATTTTGTACAAATCACTTTTTAACAGTGGGGAATTTTATAAAAATATTTCCAGAATTAATTCTTATATTTAAAATTTACTTATCTATTTTTAAACACCATTTAAACACTAAATATGTCGTAAATACCAAACGATCTTAGAAAAATCCCAAATTTCTCCTGGATGTCCCCTGCCATCCACATAGTCCCCTGTAATTTTTCCAAAACCAAATCTTCTATTAAATTCCATTTTTACTAAAACCGAGCTAGAAATCCCTAGAACTCGTTTAACCGAAAAGCCTACTTAGACTTCTCCAACGGACCTCAAATTTTGTGTGTGACTTATACATGATATGAAAAGCTTATCCACAATTTTCCAGACTTTTTCATGATATTTAACTATTTTTCACCATTTTTGGCCAAAACCGAGCATTAAATTCACCAAATATTCATCCTTCATCCAAAAATTACCAAAAATTCACAGAACTCATATTTCCATGTGTTTAACACCTCTGTAATGTTTCGTGATCTAAATCTAAACGACCAACAATCTGTCCAAAAACACATACACCGACAAAAACCGAATATACCTTTCGTTTTCCGCCACTACAAGCTACAAACTCATCTTTCCGCCTTATCTACCACTAAATACAGAGCCTACAAACAACATACCACAATACCAAGCAAGTTACACTCACGATCAAGCCATTTCTTTCATGGTTACGGTTATGATACTGAAAACAAAGATTTAACCGTAAAAATTCGTTTTTGACTCGTTTAACTCATTTCTTGGACCAAGATCCTTTGTATAACCCGTATACATCACTTGATCATGCAAGAATCGGTTTTCATCTTGGAAACCTCATTTCCTTGCAATTAAACTCAAGAAACGAAGATGGAAACGTATATAATTCGATCTTTACCTTGGTTTTTCTTGTTAAATTGTCTCGGTTTTTGATCAAGGAGTTGAGAGTGGAGAGGATTTGGGTGATTTTTGATTGAAAAAAAGAAAATGAAAGGTGTTGTGAGGTTGTGTTGTCCGATCGGACTATAGGGTGGATGGGGTGGGTCCCACAAATCCATTCTTGGCCACTCATTTTGATTGTGTAATCCGGATAATGTTGTGGATAATCTGGTTCAGTTCGTTTTTCGGTTAAACGTTTAATTCCGCTCAAAACGAGGCCAACACGGTCGTTTTTCGGCTTAAAAATAAAATTTATATAAAACCGATTTAAAAACTTAAACCATGACATTTATTAGCTTAAAACGTCATATTATTAGTTATTACGCATCTTTTTCGGCTTGATCGATCGTCTCTTGCTCGGCTTGGTATTAAAGGTTTCGTTTAACGTACCGACGTACTTTTAAATCGAAATCCTCTTTTTTTTTCTGTGCCTTAATCCACTTATCCCGAAGCTTTAATACTTCGTACATCACTAAACATTATATATTTCGTCTATAATGTAATCCCCGATTCGTTCGGGTTTCAATAACCGTTCATTGATTAATCGTAATTTCGATACGACTAGCTGTATATTCGAGTATAATTCGTACTGTGAATCTTATATACTCGTATAAGCACATTATAATTCCTATATTCAGTATTGAATAACACGTAAATAGTATATTCCGGCTAGGGTATACCTGAATTTGCCGGAATCGTTACATTCTCCCCCCGTTACAAAAATTTCGTCCTCGAAATTTTACGCATCAACTACTTCCTTTTGCGGAAATAGGTGGGGGTATTTCCTTCAGAATTCACTCTCGCGTTACCAAGTATAATCTGGTCCTCGCTGTGAATTTCCACTTAGTCTTAATTAATAACGCTTGGTGTGTCCAAACTGTTTAGTTTTCCCGTCTATTATCTTTACGGAATTAGTTATGATATCAAGCATGTCCTCTATGAGTACCTCTATTACTAGTACTCTCGTTGCCTCGTCGCTTAGGCACTTTTCAATCCGTATACATGGCAAAACCTCATGTATAGAACTTAGTCACTAGAATACTTTAATCGGTAAACTAAATGACCAACCATAGAGATAGTTCTCATGGGGTCCAAATTATTAAGAAGCTATTTTCGGTTTTGCCAAACCTCATATCACCTCTCTAAGGTGATGCCTTAAAATACCTTGTCACCCCTTTCCGGCGACAATGGTTTCCTTTGAATGTTGGCATAACTCCTTTGCCAATTACGCGCTGCTTTCAATTTGTCTTAAATATTATAAATCTGATTGGTTGTTTCTCGAATGAATTCGACTCTTATGGCTTGATTGACGCCCATTTTCAATTTAACAAATTGGTGATAATTACTTCACCCATAAAAAGCTTCAAGCTCTCGATGCTTCCTTCCCCGCCTTCCAATAATGGAAGTAGGATGACTATTTTGATTTGAGATAATTGAAAATGGCACTCCACGACGAGTTACCATTTCAACATTATGAATTTGGGCGAGAATTCATTGTGGTAATCGTCATAGATTGGGATGAAATGTGAGGATTGGTTAATCAATCCGCGATTACCCAATTTTCCTCATGCCTTTGATATATATCTTGGGAATTTGCATCCCGAAATCCAATGTAATTTATTCCCACTATCATTGGCGAATTTTCTGTCATTGTGGCGTTCCCAAGGGTTTTCGGTATGCAGCCTTATCTCTTGCATATCTCAATATTCACCAATACACGTGACCATATCTTTCTCCAAACTCGACCATTAATAAAAATCCTTTCAGATATCCGTATCATCAATAGTCAAATCCGATCCCGGATGTATGGATTATTTCGATCTATGCGCTTCGTCCATGATTAATTCACTAAGGTCATGGAGGGTCGGGATCCAAACCCGATCTTTGAAATAGAGAGTTTCGTCCATGCGCTGTCCGAAATTCCTTTCGTTGCCGTAAAGTTCCTCCTTTTCCAAATGTCCCTCTTTCAACGCCTCATATTTAGTTCTTTCTGATCGAATATGTGATGCAACTTTTATGATCGGTGACGATGGTGCACTTCGTATCGTAGAGACAATGTCTCCACATTTAAGTGCATAGATAACCGCTCCCAGTTCTAAGTCATGAGTAGTGTAATCTTACTCGTGAACTTTTTACTGTCGGGAAGTATAGGCTATGACCTTAATATACTGCGTCAACACGCATTCTAACCCTTTACGCGATGCGTCACAATACGTGACAAAACCATCGTCTCCATCGGGGAGACTTAAAATCGGCGTTTGGCACAATTTTAATGGTTTCTATCTTAATTGGGTCTTTGTTAAATCCTTGTTGCTTCACAACATGACCAAGGGATTATGCCCTCTTTATTCAAAATCACATTTCAAAAACTTCGTGTATAGCTCATCTTGCTTTAACACTTCCACAATTTTCCTTAACCGTCGATCGTGCTCTTCCTTACGTTGCAAATATATCAAAATATTATCAATGAATGCTATGACAAATTTGTCCAAATAAAGTTTACAGACTCGATTCATGAGTTCCATGAATGCTGCCGGCGCATTTGTTAGCCCGAAAGGCATAACTAAGAATTCATAATGGCCGTAGCGAGTCCGAAACACTGTTGTCGCAACGTTTTCCTCTCGGATTTTTTTTTCATTTGGTGATAACTATATCTAAGACCAATTTTCTAAAAACAAAACGCCCTCTGCAGTTGGTTTAACGGATCATTTACTTCGAAGAAGTGAGCACCTACTCTTGATCATCACTTTATCCAATTTTCCGTAATCAACACATATCCTAACACTTTCGTCTTTCATTTCCCAATTAAAACTGGTACACCCCATGGTGACTAACTAGGTCGTATAAAATCTTATCCAACAATTCTTGTAACTGGTTGGATAAATCTTACATCTCGGACGGTGCAAGTCGGTAGGGTGCCTTAGCAATAGGGCCAGCTTGAGACATTAAATCGATTCTGAATTCAACCTATCGGGTTGGCGGTAATCCAGGAAGTTCTTTTGGGAAAACTTGTGGAAATTTGCGTACCACCGGGATATTTTCTATATGTTTTCTTTTAAAATACTTTGGCAATCACGTTTGTTAAATACACCACGTCTTCTTGTCGTAAATATTATAACATCTCAAGATGAGATTTGAGTGGCAACATAATACCGTACACTTTTCTCTGTATTTAATCGCTTCATAGTCCGAAAGAGAACTTCTAATCATCTTCTTTTCCTATTTGATTTCTGCTTAATGTTGAGTTAGCCCATCCATGCTAACTATCACGTCAAAACTTCTTTGTTTTACTGGTCGTAGGTCAATAAGGAAAGGTTAATCGTTCCGAATAATAGGACAAATTCGTACAACTTAGTTAACCATTAGGGATTTACCGTTAGCGATTCTACAGTATAGGGTTCTATAGTTTCACTAATCGGTATCTTTCCAAAGGGTAGGAGGTTAGCAGGAACTAACTCCTATCGACGACCGTAAAAATATCACTGAAGCCTATTGATTTAAAATTACCACATACTTAATACCACTTTTGGATCATGACGTGCCTTATTTGAATTACTCACAAAAGCACGGCTCCTTGCTCGATCAGAGGTTGATGCTGCTCATGAGGTTCGTCTTCCAATGACACCTTGGTTCAACTTTGGGCAATTTCTCTTGAAACGTTCTGTACTGCCACATTCATAGCAAGTACAACTGTTTGGCATAATTTAGTCTTTTTGAATGGATTGTTATTGAAGTTATTGGTTTCGGAGTGGTTGTACACGAATGGGTTGGGATTGCCGGTTCACACGGCTTCCATTGGTTCTACAATTTGGGGCATTACGTCCATCTTTACCATACCTGTGGCCTACTATCACCCGACATTCTTCTTTCTCCCGATAACTATATTTTCCACATTTAAGGAAGGACCCTTTATGCGGTTCATGTTTTCACACCAGAACTAGTCTTTGTATAATTCTGGGTTGTAGGACATACCTACTTATCCAAAGCCTATCTTGCACTATACCTTTATCGTTTCTCTTCTTTATTACCCGACGTCTCACCTAACGTCCTTCCAGTCCACTTGTCATAGAGTCAAATATATCGATGCTGGTTTGTGACACAACCCTTCCAAAGGTCGTATATTTTACATGATTGGCTATACTCATTATCGATGGAGTTGTCCCCAATATTGCGCTCACTTCGCTTAGTTTCAGGAGTAATTAGCCATGTTACCAAACATGACAATTCCTTTAAACGATTAGCGCGTTCTAAGTGACCATCACACAACATTTCTATCTTTCATAGCTCATTTTCCAATCTCTGAACTTAATTATTCGAATAAAAGTGCTCTGGCACAAGAATTTTAAATCCCGAACATATTATCTGAGCAATAATTTTTCTAACTATAAATTTGTACCATCGTGTTCCATCACGATACAACATAATCTACCAACATACCTGTAGCATATTTCACTACACAATGTTCTAGACTCTTACCAATATCCTTAACCATATCGATCTTTTCTATCCACTCGCTAATCCATTCCTTCCTTTGCCATCAGTCAGCTATTAATAATCCCTTTAACACAACCGATAATTATATTCTTCACACCGGATCTAATTTATTACGACTACTATTCAGGTTTAGTATATAACTAATACTTGTGGTCATAATAGCATTCGGTGGAACATTACCACTCTTAGTAATACCACTAAGAATTGAAATATTCATAATCCTGTGATTGCTCGTTCTATAATTCTGCGTTCACAATCGCATCAACACTAGCAGTGATCTGTGATACTACATTCGGTATCATCATCTGCTATCCTTGAGCAATCAACTGAATCATATCAATCTCCATCATTGGAGTTACTCTTTTTATGTCATTCTGCCGTACTCATCCCGTATGCAGTAATCAATACTAATCTCACCGTATAACTCGTTACCAGTTCAATCATAACAGCAGGTACACATACACACCAAATATTATCATATATATTACACATACCGGCATCTAGTATAAATATATGTCCCACAAATATAATAACATACGGACTTAATCTGACGTCGGTTAACTTTTAAATACGTTTCATACCCCTTGTCACTAACTGACATAGAGATCTTCTCAACAAAGACCAATGTTTAATATGCTTGATTTCAATATCCGTCTGCATGTCAGCATAACCGATACATGCTCACCGTGATCACCAAACGATGACGTACCACGGAGTTATAATATTCGTGTTTATTCGTATATCCGGCATACACGGCATACCACCTACGAACGAATATCCAACAACGCTATAATGATTCCAACACCTCTTTGTGTATAGGTAATCATTCTATTCGAGTATACAAGGGTATAAGCATCTAACGGATGTAAGGATAACATAGGGAGTTGCAAGGTTCAAGGTAATCACGCAACATGGGTTGCCTTCAAATATTATTAATTACTATTATAGGAAACTCTATCACTTGCTCAGTCAATGTTCTCAGGCGTTCTAGGTTCGTTGAAATCGGTAATTCTCGATCTGGAGGTGGTATGACTCATATGTTTGTGAGTGAGCAATACCCATATATATTTCCATATATTATTTTTATCTGCTCATTTATTATCAAAATTTTTTTTTTTTTTTTACGGAATAAGAATGGGTTCACGTACAGGTCCGTCCGTACGTGAGGGTCGACGGTTCGGGTGAACATCTGGGGTTATTAGAATATACGGTACCGGTGTTGGTAGGGTAAGGGATTTATCACTTTTGGTTGGGAGTGACGGTTACTAGATATTTCTGGTTAGTGTCAAACGGGAAATCTATCTTGGTACTGTCATAACTATGGCCCGATAATTCAGACTCATTATCAACCGATGCTCTAGGAATTTCAGCATCCTCGGTACTTTTATTATTTCCTTCCCCGGTTCCTTATCCGGGTCCTATTTCTCAATACTTGTACCCACAAGATACGCACATATATATATATATATATATATATACACATTAGCACGTATAAATAATACTATATACTTTACACATATGTTGCCATTTTTACCTATTAATGTACCCCGTGACTTCCCCTGAATTCCCTCGTGCGGACAAGTCTGTTATTATGTTCCGGACCAAAATAACCCACTTGTCCATCCAAGTTCATCCAGCTCTCGTCACTATAAATTATTAGTTGATATTCAGATCCTATAATACTTGAGCTACTGGTTATATCTTAGGTATCTTTTAAAGACATCCTAATTCTTTATAACCAATGGCTCTGATACCAAGTTCTGTAACACCCCGTGACCGCAGCGGAAACGTAAACGGGATGCGACAGACACCCCTGATATCAACCACATTGTTTATAAAGAAAACCGAATGCATTAATATACTTCAAAATTACATTATCTCATTTTTCATTACCGTCTAGGTGATACGCACATCGTACAATACGATTCATAATTCTATCTGTTATAATGTATTCTAACGTCCAGCACGCAAACTTTACGAACATCAAGCACTTAGCACGTAATCAATCACTTTATCTTAGTTGTACCTGAAAAGCATGTGAGAAAACGGGTCAACTACTAATAGTTGGTGAGTTTCACAATTTTAGTAAACCATGATAAATCCATATCATAATATAATATTATCTGGGGACACTGTCAACCCATAAATACATTTAATAACCTCTGGGAACTCTGTTACCCCAGAAACATACTTCCAATAACCTCTGGGAAGTCTGTTACCCCAGAAACACATTTAATAACCTCTAGGAACTCTGTTACCCCAGAAACATACTTCCAATAACCTCTGGGAACTCTGTTACCCCAGAAACACCTTTAATAACCTCTGGGAACTCTGTTACCCCAGAAACATACTTCCAATAACCTCTGGGAACTCTGTTACCCCAGAAACTGTTGCGGGACCTTACAATATTAACAACTCAAACAATTACCATTTCAATACATTACCGTACGATTCCCGTACATTAACATTATATAAATACATTCATTTCCATGCGTTCAGCACGTACTTAATCATTTTGATAGAAACATGCTTTCCGCCCCGGGAAAATATTTAAAACATTTCAGTAAAAAGGGGCTCGTGAAAACTCACCTTAGCACATGCAAGCAGGTAACAACAATCATTATCAATTAACACGTCCAATCTGTAATATGATCCCTACGATCGTTATTATACAATCATTGTTTATATAATCTTTAACCTTATCAATCGGTATATCTGGGGACTCTGTTATCCCGGTACTGTACCTGTTCCGGGGGCAATGTTAACCCAGAAATACTTCTCCGGACTCAGATTGTGATGTCGTTTAGAGTTCCAAGGTCACAACTACTATTAGTCGTTTTTTCTCGTTTTGCGTGCCTAGCACTGTTATCCGTTTTTATGTTTAAAAAAAATGAGTTTGGTCACACACGACCCGTAAATAGTGGTTGACTGATAATTTAATTAAAGATGTGAAATTATAGCTCGGTTTAGACGTCCCGATTGGCCGCGGGACCCGTTTCCGTCTTTGGCGTACCGGAAACTGTTAAAATAGATTAAAATTACTCAAATCATCCGAATTATTTTCGGATGATTTATTTTTACTTGCTTAGCTCATTTATATGAAAATAGTTCATTTTTAGGGTTTTTGTACACCAGTCAGCTCGCTTAAGCGAACTTCACCGGTTTACGCGTTTTACTTTAAAAGTTTGATAATTAGCACAAATAATTATCCGTTTACTCTTGGATCTTGAAATTTTGCACAAATCACTTTTTAACAGTGGGGAATTTTATAAAAATATTTCCAGAATTAATTCTTATATTTAAAATTTACTTATCTTTTTTTAAACACCATTTAAACACTAAATATGTCGTAAATACCAAACGATCTTAGAAAAATCCCAAATTTCTCCTGGATGTCCCCTGCCATCCACATAGTCCCCTGTAATTTTTCCAAAACCAAAATCTTCTTTTAAATGCCATTTTTACTAAAACCGAGCTAGAAATCCCTAGAACTCGTTTAACCGTAAAGCCTACTTAGACTTCTCCAACGGACCTCAAATTTTGTGTGTGACTTATAAATGATATGAAAAGATTATCCACCATTTTCCAGAATTGTTCATGATATTTAACTATTTTTCACCATTTTTGGCCAAAACTGAGCATTAAATTCACCAAATATTCATCCTTCGTCCAAAAATTACCAAAAATTCGCAGAACTCATATTTCCATGTGTTTAACACCTCTGTAAAATTTCGTGACCTAACTCTAAACGACCAACAATCTGTCTAAAAACACATACACCGACAAAAACCGAATATACCTTTCGTTTTCCGCCACTACAAGCTACACACTCATCTTTCCGCCTTATCTACCACTAAATACAGAGCCTACAAACAACATACCACAATACCAAGCAAGTTACACTCACGATCAAGCCATTTCTTTCATGGTTACGGTTATGATACTGAAAACAAAGATTTAACCGTAAAAATTCGTTTTTGATTCGTTTAACTCATTTCTTGGACCAAGATCCTTTGTATAACCCGTATACATCACTTGATCATGCAAGAATCGGTTTTCATCTTGGAAACCTCATTTCCTTGCAATTAAACTCAAGAAACGAAGATGGAAACGTATATAATTTGATCTTTACCTTGGTTTTTCTTGTTAAATTGTCTCGGTTTTTGATCAAGGAGTTGAGAGTGGAGAGGATTTGGGTGATTTTTGCTTGAAAAAAAGAAAATGAAAGGTGTTGTGAGGTTGTGTAGTCCGATCGTACTATAGGGTGGATGGGGTGGGTCCCACAAATCCATTCTTGGCCACTCATTTTGATTGTGTAATCCGGATAATGTTGTGGATAATCTGGTTCAGTTCGTTTTTCGGTTAAACGTTTAATTCCGCTCAAAACGAGGCCAACACGGTCGTTTTTCGGCTTAAAAATAAAATTTATATAAAACCGATTTAAAAACTTAAACCATGACATTTATTAGCTTAAAACGTCATATTATTAGTTATTACGCATCTTTTTCGGCTTAATCGATCGTCTCTTGCTCGGCTTGGTATTAAAGGTTTCGTTTAACGTACCGACGTACTTTTAAATCGAAATCCTCTTTTTTTTTTCTGTGCCTTAATCCACTTATTCCGAAGCTTTAATACTTCGTAACATCACTAAACATTATATATTTCGTCTATAATGTAATCCCCGATTCGTTCGGGTTTCAATAACCGTTCATCGATTAATCGTAATTTCGATACGACTAGCTGTATATTCGAGTATAATTCGTCCTGTGAATCTTATATACTCGTATAAGCACATTATAATTCCTATATTCAGTATTGAATAACACGTAAATAGTATATTCCGGCTAGGGTATACCTGAATTTGCTGGAATCGTTACATTGTTCAAAATCACATTTCGAAAATTTCGCGTACTACTCCTCTTGCTTTAACGCTTCATAATTTTCCTTAACCGTCGTTCGTGCTCTTCTTTACGTTGCGAATATATCAAAATATCATCAATGGAGGTTATGACAAATTTGTCAAAATAAAGTTTACAGACTCGGTTCATGAGTTCCATGAATGTTGCCGGCGCATTTGCTAGCCTGAAAGGCATAACTAAGAATTCATAATGGCCGTAGCGAGTCCGAAACGCTGTTGTTGTAACGTCCTCCTCTTGGATTTTTCATTTGGTGATAACTATATCTAAGACCAATCTTCTAAAAATAAATCGCCCTTTGCCGTTGGTTAAACAGATCATTCACTTCGAAGAAGTGAATACCTATTCTTGATCGTTACTTTATTCAATTCTCCCTAATCAATACATATCCTAACACTTCCGTCCTTCATTTCCCAAATAACACTGATGCACCCCATGGTGACTAACTAGGTCGTATGAAACCTTATCCAATAATTCTTGCATTTCAGTTGGTGCAAGTCGGTAAGATGCTTTAGCAACAGGGCCAGCTTGAGGTATTAAATCGATTCTGAATTCGACCTGTCGGGTTAGCGGTATTCCAGGAAGTTCTTCTGGGAAAACTTGTGGAAATTCGCGTACCATCGGGATATCTTCTATATGTTTTCTTTTAAATACCTTGGCAATCGCGTTTGTTAAATACACCCAGTCTTCTTGTCGTAAATATTATAGCATCTCAAGATGAGATTAGAGTGGTAACATAATACCGTACACTTTTCTTTGTATCAAATCGCTTCATCGTCCGAAGGAGATCTTCTAATCATCTTCTTTTCATATTTGATTTCAGCTTCATGTTGAGTTAGCCAATCCATGCTAACTATTATGTCAAAACTTCTTTACTTTACTGGTCGTAGGTCAATAAGGAAAGGCTAATCGTTCAGAATAATAGGACAATTCCGAACAATTTAGTTAACCACTAAGGATTTACCGTTAGCGATTCTACAGTATAGGGTTCTATAGTTTCACTAATCGGTATCTTTCCAAAGGGTAGGAGATTAACAGGAATTAACTACTATCGACGACCGTAAAAATATCACTGGTGCCTATTGATTTAAAACCACAACATATTTAATACCACCTTTGGATCATGACGTGCTTTATTCAAATTACTAACAAAAGCACGGCTCCTTGCTTGATCAGAGGTTGATGCTTGTCATGAGGTTCGTCTTCTAACGACACCTTGGTTCAACTTTGGGCAATTTCTCTTGAAACGTTCTGTATTGCCACATTCATAGCAGGTACAACTGTTTGGCGTAATTTGATTTCTTTGGATGGATTGTTATTGGAGCTGTTGGGTTCAGAATGGTTGTACACGAATGGGTTGGGGTTGCCGGTTCACATGGCTATAATTGGTTCTACAATTAGGGCATTACATCCAGCTTTGCCACACCTGTGGCCTACTATCACTCGACATTCTTCTTCCTGCCGATAACCATATTTTCCACATTTAGGGAAGGACCCTTCATGCGGTTCATGTTTTCACACCAGAACTAGTCTTAGTATAATTCTGGTTTGTAGGCCATACCTACTTATTCAAAAGCCTATCTTGCACGATACCATTATCATTTCTCTTCTTTAACACTCGACGTCTCACCTAACGTCCTTCCAGTCCGCTTCCCATAGAGTAAAATATATCAATGCTGGCTTGCGACACAACCCTTCCAAAGGTTGTATATTTTACAGGATTGACTATACTCCTTATCGATGGAGTTAATCCCCAATATTGCGCTCACTTCGCTTAGTTTCAGGAGTAATTAGCCATGTTACCAGACATGACCATTCCTTCAAACGATTAGCGTTTTCTAAGTGACCAGCACACAACATTTCTATCTTTCATAGCTCAGTTTCCAATCTCTGAGCTTAATTGCTCGAATAAAAGTGCTCTAGCACAAGAATTTTAAATTCTGACCATATCATCTGAGTAATAATTTTCTAATTATAATTTTGTACCATCGTGTTCCACCACGATACAACATAATCTACTAACATATCTGTAGCATATTTCACTACACCATGTTCTAGACTCTTACCAATATCCTTAACCATTTCGATCTTTTCTATCCACTCGCTAATCTATTCCTCCCTTTACCATCAGTAAACTATTAGTAATTTCCTTAACACAAACAACAAACATATCCTTCATACCGGATCTAATTCATTACGACTACTATTCATGTTTAGTTCATAACTAATACTTGTAGTCATAACAGTATTCGGTGGGACAATATCACTCTTAGTAATACCACAAAGAATTGAAATATTCCTATTCATGTGATTGCTCGATCTATAATTCTGCGATCACATTCGCATCAACACTAGCAGTGATCTGTGATACGACATCCGGTATCATCATCTGCTATCTTTGAGCAATCGACTGAATCATATCAATCTCCATCATTGGAGTTACTCTTTTTGTGTCATTCTGCCGTACTCATCCCGTACGCAGTAATCAATACTAATCTCACCGTATAACTTGTTACCAGTTCAATCATATCAACAGGTACACATACACACCAAATATTATCATACATATTACATATACCAGTATCTAGTATATATGTCCCACAAATATAATAACATATGGACTTAACCTGACGTCGGTTAACGTTTAAATATGTTTCATAATCCTTGTCACCAACTGACATATAGATCTTTCTCAACAAAGATTAATGTTTAATATACATGATTTCAATATCCTTCTGCATGTCAGCATAACCGATACATGCTCACCGTGAGCACCAAACGATTACGTACCACGGAGTTATAATATCCGTGTCTATTTGTATATCCGGCATACACGGTATACCACCTACGAACGAACAATCAACTATGCAATAATGGTTCCAACACCTCTCTGTGTATGGGTAATCATTCTATTCGAGTATACATGGGTATAGGCATCTAACGGATGTAAGGTTAACATAGGGAGTTGCAAGGTTCAAGGTAATCGCACGATATGGGTTGCCTTCATATATTATCAATTACTATTATTGGAAACTCTATCACTTGCTCAGTCAATGTCCTCAAGTGTTCTAGGTTCGCTAAAATCGGTAATTCTCGATCTGGATGTGGTATGTCTCATATGTTTGAGAGTGAGAAATACACATATATATTTCTATATATTATTTTTATCTGCTCATTTATTATCAAATTTATTATTATTATTTTATTTTTATTTTAATGGAATAAGGATGGGTTGAGGTACAGGTTCGTCCGTACGTGAGGGTCGATGGTTCGGGTGAACATAGGGGGCTATTAGGATATACGGTACCGGTGTTGGTAGGGTAAGGGATTTATAAATTTTGGTTGGGAGTGACGGTTACTAGATATTTCTGGTTAATGTCAAACGGGAGATCTAACTTGGTACCATCATAATTATGGCCCGATAAGTCAGACTTATCATCAACCGATGCTCTAGAAATCTCAGCATCCTCGGTACTTTTATTATTTTATCCCCCGATTCCTTATCCGGGTCCTATTTCTCAATACATGTACCTACAAGATATGCACATATATAGATATATACACATTAGCACGCATAAATAATATTATATACTTTACACATATGTTGCCATTTTTACCTATTAATGTTCCCCGTGACTTCCCCTGAATTCCCTCGTGCGGACAAGTCTGTTATTATGTTCTGGACCATAATAACCCACTTGTCCATCCAAGTTCATCCAGCTCTCGTCACTATAAATTATTAGTTGATATTCAGATCCTATAATACTTGAGCTACTGGTTATATTTTAGGTATCTTTTAAAGACATCCTAATTCTTTTATAACCAATGGCTTTGATACCAACTTCTGTAACACCCCGCAACCGCAGCGGAAACGTAAACGGGGTGCGACAGACACCTCTGATATCAACCACATTGTTTATAAAGAAAACTGAATGCATTAATATACTTCAAATTACATTATCTTGTATTTCATTACCGTCTAGGTGATACACACATCATACAATCCGATACATAATTCTATTTATATAATGTATCCTAACATCCAGCACGCAAATCTTACACACATCAAGCACTTAGCACGTAAGCAATCACTTCATCTTAGTTGTACCTGAAAAACATGTGAGAAAACGGGTCAACTACGAATAGTTGGTGAGTTTCACAATTTGAGTAAACCATGATAAATCCATATCATAATATAATATTATCTGGGGACATTGTTAACCCAGTACCGTACTCATTCCGGGGGCAATGTTAACCCAGAATTACGATGTAATTATGCTGAGCCCACAAGTGAAACCTCTGACTATCACACACAACCCCCGTGGCATATCCCCCGCCCACGGGCCCGTGGCATATCCCCCGCCCACGGAACTGCCCCAAACCGCTATGTCTAACATTACATAGCAAAATATATATCAACAACAAAATAGACATGTGCAACTGGCTGGGAAACATCAGCAAATCCATGCCGGACCAGTTGGGTTTGTTAGACCAATAGTACTATCCACACTCTACCGGCTTTCAGTTAATCACTCGTGTTCCGGGGCCTTAGAATGTTAGCAACTCAGACAATTACCATCCTAGTACATTTCCGTACGATTCCCGTACAATAAAATATATATAAATCCACGCAAATCCATGCGTTCAGTATGTACTTAAACATTTCAGTAAAAACATGCTTCCGCCCCTAGAAAATATTCGAAAACAGTTCAGAAAAAGGGGCTCGTGAAACTCACCTTAGCACATGCAAGCAGGTAACAACAATCATTATCAGTTAACACGTCCGATCTGTAATATGATCCCTACGATCGTTACTATACACTCATTATTAATATAACTTTAACCAAGTTAACCGGTACATCTGGGGACACTGTTAACCCAGCACTGTACCCGTTCTGGGGGCAAGGTTAACCCATAAACACTTCTCCGGACTCAGATTGTGATGTCGTTTAGAGTTCCATGGTCACAACTACTATTAGTCGTTTTTCTCGTTTTGCGTGCCTAGCACGGGTATCCGTTTTCATGTTTAAAAAAAATGAGTTTGGTCACACACGACCCGTAAATAGTGGTTGACTGATAATTTAATTAAAGATGTGAAATTATAGCTCGGTTTAGACGTCCCGATTGGCCGCGGGACCCGTTTCCTTCTTTGGCGTACCGGAAACTGTTAAAATAGGTTAAAATTACTCAAATCATCCGAATTATGTTCGGATGATTTATTTTTACTTGTTAAACTCTATTACATGAAAATAGTTCATTTTTAGGGTTTTTATACACCAGTCAGCTCGCTTAAGCGAACTTCACCGGTTTACGCGTTTTAACTTTAAAAGTTTGATAATTAGCAAAAATAATTATCCGTTTAATCTCGAATCTTGAAATTTTGCACAAATCACTTTTTAACAGTGGGGAATTTTATAAAAATATTTCCAGAATTAATTCTTATATTTAAAATTTATTTATCTATTTTTAAACACCATTTAAACACTAAATATGTCGTAAATACCAAACAATCTTGGAAAAATCCCAAATTTCTCCTGGATGTCCCCTGCCATCTACATAGTCCCCTGTAATTTTTCCGGAACCAAAATCTTCTTTTACATGCCATTTTCACTAAAACCGAGCTAGAAAACCCTAGAACTCGTTTAACCGAAAAGCCTACTTAGACTTCTCCAACTGACCTAAAATTTTGTGTGTGACTTATACATGATATAAAAAGCTCATATGCAATTTTCCAGAATTGTTCATAATATTTAACTATTTTTCACCATTTTTGGCCAAAACCGAGCATTAAATTCACCAAATATTCATCCTTTATCCAAATATTACCAAAAATTCACAGAACTCATATTTTCATGTGTTTAACACCTCTGTAAAATTTCATGACCTAACTCTAAAGCATCAACAATCTGTCCAAATCTCCCAAAACCGAACATAACCGAATATACCTTTCGTTTTCCGCCACTACAAGCTACAAACTCGTCTTTCCGCCTTATCTACCACTAAACACAGAACCTACAACCAACATACCACAATACCAAGCAAGTTACACTCACGATCAAGCCTCTTACACTATAGTTTCGGTTATGATTCAAAAACAAAGATTTAAACCGTAAAAATTCGTTTTTGATTCGTTTAACTCCTTTCTTGGACCAAGATCCCTTGTATAACCCGTATACATCACTTGATCATGCAAGAATCAGTTTTCATCTTTGAAACCTCATTTTCTTGCAAACAAACTCAAGAAACGAAGATAGAAATGTGATTAACTCGATTCTTTACCTTGTTTCTTGCTCCAAAAGCTCGGGTTTTTGATCATGAAGTTGAGAGGTTTGAAGGATTGTTGGATGAAAAAAAAGAAATGAAGGCTTGGGGTTATCCAATAATTCCGATCGGAATTGATAGGGGGTGGGGTGGGACCCACCTCTTCATTTCTAGCCACACATTCGGATATCGGAGATCTGGATAATGTTTTGGATAATCTGGTTCAGTTCGTTTTTCGGTTAAATGTTTAATTCGGCTTAAAACGAGGCTAAAACGGTCGTTTTTCGGCTAAAAAATGAAATTTATATAAAACCGATTTAAAAACTTCAAAAACTTAAATCATGACATTTATTAACTTAAAACGTCATATTATTAATTATTACGCATCTTTTTCGGCTTGATCGATCGTCTCTTGCTCGGTTTGGTATTAAAGGTTTCGTTTAACGTACCGACGTACTATTAAATCGAAATTCTTTTTCTGTGCTTTAATTCACTTATCCCGAAGCTTTAATGCTTCGTAAAATCACTAAATATCATATATCTCGTCTATAATTGAACCCTCGATTCGTTCAGGTTTCAATAACTATCGATCGGTTAATCGCATATTCAATGCGATGAATTATATATTCACGTACAATCAATACAGTGAACCATGTATTCTCGTATAATTACTATGGTAATTCATGTACCCGACGTTAAATATAACGTAACTATTGTCTACCGGTTAGGGTATACCGGGTTTTGTCGGAATCGTTACAGTTCAGTTGCACTATTTGTTGTTACACAATTTATTATCATGATTTAAATGGTCTATGACCGGTTATTTACCGAGACTATGTGCGTGGCGATGTGTATAGTTATCTAATAGTACCATATTTGTATCATAAACTACATACGACCGATTTCCTACAAACGTTTTGGAAATTGAGACTATGAGCATGTGTTGTACATAGTTATCTAATGGGAGTCACATGTACAAATTTTATTTTGATATTTTAATACATGGCTACCCAAATCCCTCCAAACTCACCTCAATCTCATGGTACTCTTTTCTCATCCGATTTTATAATCTTGATTTCGATCCTCATATGTTATTATATTTCTCTAATCAAGTGATTCGTTTGTTATATGAACCTGTCCATGTGAATAATTATTCATGAATTTTGTTGTCATCCTAAGTATTTCTATTTATTAAATTTCAAAATTCCCTCTACCTATTTATTTACTTTAGTTATTATTACTTTTGACGATTAACTTAGTAATTTCGTTTTAATTTGCAAAGTTGCTACTAGCTATTTATGCTAATCAAATTTCACTAATTATTATTTTTTCATTTCTCTTGCTCAGATAGTTCCATTTATTTATCGACTTAAAAAGTTTTTCATATACCTTGTTTTTCGAACCCGCACAACGGGACGAACCATGTGCATCATGCGACGACCTAAATAATTATGTGTGCACGCATAATTATCAAAGTCCTCGCATGAAACTCATAGAGAATATAGTTGTGTGTTATAACTCAGATTCTAGAGTGATTTTGGGTAACGGTACAAATATCAATGCGATAAGGGCAAGGTGAATACGACGCTAGTACATCCTATATATAAGTGTCCTTATCGTGTTTTCCGTTTGTAGCATTATTCGGATCACTCGAAAGTCTGTGTTATTTTTTTTATTAAAAAGAAAAAAATCTCTCTAGACATTTACTTTCTTTCTTTATCTTATGATTTTTCTATAATTTCGGGACGAAAATTTCAAAATGTTGTGAATGCTGTAACATTTCGTTGTTTTTCGTTCTTTTCTTATTGTAATTGTGACCCAACCCGATCTATTCCCGGTTCGTATTGGAAAATTTTCAATAAAATCTCGCATTTTGTTTAAGATTTAATCTGTATTTATTTATGTATTTATTTAATTACCTATTTAATTATATATAACTATTACTAATATGCACAACAAGTCCCTTAACTTAGCTTTAAGCATTTCTGCACCCCCACCTATAAACCAGGGACCAAAATGCAATTAACTTTCAAACACTTCCTCCTATCTCTTCTACTTCACGAACCAGCCGCCCCCCTCCCACAAATCTTGATCCGTAATTAACGTTATTAGACGCGTAATTGACACCGCCAAATCGTTCTTAATATATACCCGTATGGTTTTTTATCATATATATAAAGATCCGATTATATAATGTTATTCTTATTTGTGACCCAACGTAAGATTTAATAATAATAATAATAACAATAATAACAACAACAACAACAACAACAACAACAACAACAACAACAACAACAATAATAGTAATAGTTTAAACCATAAATGACTCCAAAATCCTTTTAAACCGATTTGTAACCGTTATGTCTTGTCATTTTTATTTTATTGGTTATACCCTCTAATTTATATTATTTATGATAACTAAACTAATAACAACTTTTGTTTTTATCAAAGAATGCACTTAGACTATATCAATTCCCAAATCCGTCATACGCCTTGTTATTATTTCACTAATCTTATTTAGTTAATATTAATATTAACTAGGAACTTTTGTTGACGTAACCCGAGGAGCTCGCCACTTATATCTTAAATTTTCTTTTATCGACATCTCATTCTCATCAATTCCACACTCTAAGGTGAGTTTACATATTCCCCGTTTTCATCTTTGAAATTTTGGGGGTGGCATGTATACCCTATTTAAATTACTCATTTTTATTTATTTTCTTGTTCATAACACAATTCAATATATGTTTATGTGTGATTATTACATGCTCTATGTGCTTAAATGCTTATTTTACGTTTGTTGGTTGGTATCTCATCCTCATCTATTCTCATCTAGTTTGATCATACATTTACCCAAGTACATTGATTTTGTATCAACAGGAACGGGTTCACATCTATTTAGTTTTTTATATTTTCACAGCAATTGTAATGCTCAACATTAACATATGAATTGTGGTTTTTATCTGTATATATATACATTAACTAAAACTTATGTACTCTCACTAACATTCGTGTTGACAAACTTTATTTTTATACATGCTACAGGTACAAGTAATTTCCATTGTTCAAGATCGAAGAAATTAGTTTTACCTTAGGATATTATTCAAAATACAAAACATGATGTAATCGTTGTTTACTATTGAATTTGTGTACTTGTTTAATATTAATGAAATTAAATAATTATTGTCGCTTTACTTAGTGTCTTTTGAGTTACTGTCTAATCAATACGTTACTCCCCGACATGTTCCGCCTTTGGTCGGGGTGTTGTAGGTACTATCCGGATGAGTTCACAGAAACGATTGGAGTAGGTAGAGTAATCACCCCCAGTTTGCTTGAGTTCCCAAAATCCCGTCTCCAGTCTTTGCAACTCATGTTCAGGGCAAAATTTCTTCTTTATAGCTTCTTTTGAGTTCGCCCCAAGGCATGGCCACAACCAACTCGGTTCCTTGGTCAGCTTTGAAAGTGTTCCACCAACTGAGAGCTCGATAGTCGAAGATGCTTGAGGTGAACTTAGTCCGTTTGGAATCCGGACATTCACAATTGATTAATACGTTCTCCATCTTTTTCAAACCATTGAAGGAGTTTAGTGGCATTCTCCTCACCATAGAAATGGGTAGATTTAGCACTAGTGAAGTTCTTGAAGTGAATGTTGTTCGGGGCGGCAGATGAAGTGGAACCATTGGAATTGGGGCTTTGGATTTGAGTCATGATAGTAGGCATGGCAACAACAAATTCCATGGTGATCCTAGAAGCTAGACGGCGGTCATGAGAACCAGATGAACGACATTGGTTACAACGATGGTTTCTTAGAGAAGACATTCTACGAAGACGAAAAATAAAGATTTATAAGGTGAAGGTTAAGTTGAGAAAAACGAGAAGTAACATGAGATTTACCAAAACATGAAGTATTAAAATATTAAAAATTAAAATTTGAGGGTGAAAATTTGAAATGTGTTTAATACTTTGAAAATATGATAAAATGAGTATGAGAAAACCATTTAAATAATAAAATGTTAAGTGTCTAAATAATTTGAGATAGCGTGTCTTTATAAGTGAAGGATTTGTGTCAGATCATGAAAATCAAAATATTTTGAAGTAAGTGAATACGTCAAATCATAAAATTTTGTTTTAAATGAATAAACGATTTTTTTTTCCTTTGGGGAGTTAGGCTTCCCATGAGCCTTCCATGGCATTTCATTTTCCCAACTTGCTAGCAAACTAAAATAACTTTGTGAGTTGGGCTTTACATGACATTTTATTGGCCCAGCTCAATAACATAACATCGATTTGTGAGTTTGGCCTCCCATGAGCGTTCCATGGCATTTTAAATTGCCCAACTAATTACAGAATTAAGAAGATAACTGAGTTGGTCGGCCCATGAGCGTTACATGACATTTTAATTGACCCCACCAAGTAACGAACTAACTAATTTAAATGTTATTAGCTTGAGCATCCCGTGAATCACCACGTATGATAAGACTCCAACAAACACATATGTATCAAAACGGGTTATGAAATGGATACTTGAAGTGCCCATGGTTTTTCCCATGACTTTTTCACCCAGCTAAACATTTTTAAAATAACAAAAATACAATATCCGGAATTTCTGAATTTACCCAGGAACCACCATCAATTCGGTTTGTAAATAAGGAATGTAACCGTTTAACAAGTTACGTTGATCGCTTAAAGTTCCGGTCATATGACAATTGTTACGCTTTGGCATATAAGCTCGATGATTGTTGTCCGGTTATCCTCCAGGTAAGGAATATCGTATTACCTTGGGTTTCAGAACCGTTTTGCCAAGGTCCAACTCACAGCACTCTCCCCCTTCCAATTACTACAGTACCCTGTCATACCCCCATGCTTTAAGGTGCGAGAGTAAAAATAAATAAAAGAAATTCTTAAGGAATTTCTCAAAGTAAAAGCAATCTACTAAATTTTTAATAAACAATCTTTCGAGAATGAGGCATAGCTTCGGAGTTTGTGTGTGTGCATGATAATATAAATATATAGATAATTATTAATTAAATAGGTAAGCTGTAAACTCAACAAAGAAATCAATAGTCTTTATTAATTTTTAAATCTTAAGGTATTGCTAGTTGTCTCTTCACCTAGCTTCACACCAACTGATAACCTACATAAGCGTAGAAAATAACATAGTTTTGTTAACACATGTTGAATGAGAAAATCATCAGATTTGTAACAATAGTACATATAATAAAAGGTAAAACTGTTATTTTGAATGTAAAACAATCAAACCATGAGAAAATAAAAAGTTTAGTTAACCAAGTCTCACGAACTATGGCTACTATGACACTCATCTGATCATACTATAATGTGATTACGTTGAACCATTCCGAATTGCTAGAATCAAGTAACAGTTAGTCATTTAATT
Organism: Bidens hawaiensis; assembly: GCF_021521415.1. Lineage (NCBI taxonomy): Eukaryota > Viridiplantae > Streptophyta > Magnoliopsida > Asterales > Asteraceae > Bidens > Bidens hawaiensis. Next base: position 61,437 of record NW_027493000.1, on the reverse strand, counting down.
GAATACACGCACAATATATGACAATTTGCTAGTGTGTATAATATAATACATAAATATTGTAAACACACATACGTCCCCAAAATATGTTTGAAAACTAGTAAATGAAAATGGGGAATGATTTCTCACCTTATCACTTAAACGAGATTAGAATTTAAAAATAATTACATAGAATCGAACTTTAGCGCACTGACTAAGATAATCCAAACACACCTGAAACATTGAAATAATAAACTATAGGTAAAAATGAGAATATAGCCGCTAGAATTAATCCAAACGGACATACAGAACTCCGGTTATGAGATTTAGTAAATAAGTGAGCTGGTACTGACCAGAATCCGAACAGAAAGTCGGGAGTCGGGTTTTGGTTAGTAAACTCAAAAATTAATTTTGAAGAAAAACGTCTTCTGGAACGAAAGCTAGTTTCGACCAGAAGTGATAGAAATTGATTTGTCAATGTTGTTGACCAAATTGCCCTTAAACAGGTCGGAGTCCTAGTGATACGTTTAATCCCCTAAATCACATAAACTGATTGAGGTTTATTATTTAGTGAATAATTATGAACGTATTTACAGAATACAACTTACCCAATATAGGTTTAGAATTATAAGAAATGCTGAGTCAAAGCTCGGGAAACACCAAAGTCAATCGTCAGCTTGTTCTTGAAGACAAAACACTAAAACCGAAGGATGGAGGCTAAGGGAACGGTGGAGGAATGATATTTCAATAACATTCTAGGTTTTGGAGGTGTGGTTTGTTTAAATAACCAGAAGTTCAACCTGTTGGACAAGGAAACGATTCGTAAAGCTAAACGAATATTGCATTGATGACAAAATCGAGTCTTATGATCAATATAATAACAAGAAAAACGGTGGAATAAACCTTGACAATATTCCATATCAGATTACTTTTTTGTAGCTTAATTTTCGTGATTTAGGATCGATTAGGGAAATATTTAGCATTAAACGAGGTTCTTAAACGAATTTGGCTCCCAAGTAGGGCTTCGAGCTACGCGAACTAGCAGAGGGTGCCCCTTTGCGCTACGCGAAGGGTGACCTTAACCAAAGTTTGATTTTTGGCAGATCTAGTCCCTGAAGTTCCAGAATGCAAATTTTAGCCTTTTTTAAGCGATTTTAAGAGTTTTTATGAGCTATTTGACATAACTTAAAGTTATATGAATATAAACTAAGTTAAACACAAACAAATATAAGTTTTTTTAATACGAAATATCTGAATTACGTTCCCAAATCGGGTAAACAAATACGAAAAATCCAAAATGTTACAGTTTGTAAAGGAGGAAGCTTATCTTACCTAATAAGGAAGATTCACCATCTGCCACTCCTGCAAAGAGATTTAAGCCAAAAAAGTTATTGATTTAATCTCTCATCAAGAACAAGAAGCTGCAAGAGCTTTGGCTGAAAAATTATGTTTGATGAAGAATTTGCAAGAGTATATCAATTAAAGCTTCTGAAGGCAAGATATTTTGAGAAACATGCTTATGAAAGAAGCCTTGTAGTCTTTGAAAGACCAATAGCTGACAAGAAGCTATTGACGGAAGCTAAGAAGGCAACTCTAATATGGCTAAAAGATCATGCCAAGTACAAAGTCACTCTCTGCAATTTCAAAGGGTAGACCTATGAAGAGTTACAAACTGAATGTGGAAGGATTGAAAAACTTTTCAAACAAGACCCTAGTCAGGATCATCTTGAACCTGTCTAGGATGTTGTAAAAACTAGGATCTCAGAAGAAAAACAAAGGGAGATCCTAAAGATGAAAACTGAATTAGCTAAGGCTAATTTTCATTCAAGAAAATAGACTACTAGGTGAGGGATTGACAAGTTAAGGGTTGCTTACAGAGATCATGTACAAGAGAGAAAGAAGAATCCAAGTAAGTTTCCTGAACCAGAAGCTTTATCAACAATCAAACTCCCTAAGAAGCAAAGTGCTGTCAAAACAACTGCTCTGATTCCAAGCTCCGCAAAAGGAAGCATCATTGCAAGACAAAATATCCTACAAGACAGAAGAAGAAGAAGAAGAAGAAGAAGAAGAGATCAAGCCATTGAATGTCTATTCAGAGATGCAAACACATGATATCAATCTGAATCCTTCTTCTCTATCTACAGTGGCTACTACTTTTGCTACTGCTCAAGGACAATCAAGTCCTAAAGTTATCAAATGTAGAAAAATGAAAATTTGCTCATTTGTAACCTTGGAATTTGATTATGGTAATACACAAAGGGTTGATCTACAAAATGTACCCTTGTTGGGAGAAGAGCTAGTGAAAATTTTGATAGACCTTCCATTGGAGATGGAAGATAATGATAGTTGGGGCACTGAGTTTCTTAAGTTTGTCTTAGACTCGACTCAAAGAAGACTATCAAAATAAGACAACGGAGCAACATGAATAAATGGTTTTGGCATCATTAGTTCAAGGGGAGATTGTTGAACCTGACAAAGAACTAATGGCCAATAACCAAAAAAGTGATGGCCAAATACATTAGTTGTTCTCCATTATGATGTTTTGTTTTCTATTGCTATAAACTGCAGACATCAAAGAACTGAAGACGAAACAATTGTTTCACAAACTATTGAAGATTCAAACTACTGAAGACAAACAACTGATGACTCAAACATCAGCTGTTAGAACAAAGAACAGTAGCTAGCAAAGGATTCCCTATAGGCAATTGCTTGTATTTAGTTAATCAGTAGTTTGTAACGGTTTTTGTTAGTTGTCAGTACCACCTTTAGCTCATCAATAGTTTTACACTTGTATAAATGAAGATGAGAGTCTCGTCTTCATCAACTCCTTTTTTGTTGTCAAAATACTCACTTGAATCGTGTACTTCGTACAAGAAAATTCAGTGTGAGTAATGAGCTAAGGTTGAGGTGGAGCAATAGACTATAATCATTCGATTATAGTTAATGCAAAGTAGTTCGTGATAATGGGGGGGATGGTGTAGTACTCGTTAATTGAATTATAACGGCGTATAAATAGTACTATGAGATGAATTCAATCCGCGTGAATAGTCAAAGTAAATCAAACTAAGTTGTTAAGTTTTAGCTGTCAATTACACGAGTTTACCATAAAAAGTATTAACGCGTTGGTCAAGAAACAAGTAAACATGTCAATTCCTTGAATTACGGCATGATTGAATATTAGCAATAAAAGGGGTGGGGGATGCGTAGGTGACAGTGAAAGGGAGAGAATAAAAGAAAGATTTTGTAATATATGCGAACTAGTCCTTGGGGTATAGGTTATTATACCCGATTTTGTCATGATTTCATTTTCCGGTTTCCTTAAACGAGCAATTACCTAATAAATGATATTGAGATGTTTTAATTAGTCAATACACATCATAAAACCCTAAAATATTATTGAAAACATCAGCCACCATCTCTTAATCTTGAAATCCCTATTCTCCCTTTTCAATTTCATAAAGATTGTTCAAGTTCTTTCTAGCTTAGTTTGACTTTCATGTTAAAGACCACTTTGACCACTTTTTCCTTGATTATCTCTTGTTCCACTCATCGTTAGGGTAAGTTTTCTTCTGTGTTTTTGTATATTTTATTTACTAAACAAAAGCCCTCAGTCAATTTTTTTGATTGAGGGCTTCTCGATGGTCAATTTGATCCCAACCCGTTTTAGGGCAAAATAGTCAAAATATTTGACTATTCGATTTCTCTATCTTCTGGTTAAAACTAGCTTTCGGGCCATAATACTTTTTTGTTCACCATGAAATCTTGAGTGTACTGATCAGAGCCTAACTCCCGACTCGAAGTTTAGATCTGAATAGTGCCAGCTCGCTTAAATATTTAAAATTTTATAACTTGAGTTTTGGATATCCGTTTAATTTGATTCCAACTGCAATATTATCGGTTTTAATTATAATCTTAAAGTTCTAGGTCTATTCGTGTTGGATCATTTAGAGCATTAAAGGCTCGGGACTCGTTTATTATTCATATTTTACTGTTTAGCTCACCAATCATTAAGGTGGGTAACCACTCCCCTATTTTACCGTTTCTAAAACTGTTTTGGGGTCCTTACGCGTACCAAATCTGTATTCAATTATTTCATTAAACTAGCAAATCATGACTTGTTGTGTTGAACGATTAAATGCTAATTGTTTACTTGCTTACTTGTTTATTTTATCAAATTCGAAGAGGTCCATCATAATATATCGCATTACGTATGATCATACGCCTTAGTAGTCAAAGCCTGATTCGCAAGGCAATGGTCAACCGACACCATTATCTGTATTTCTTTCGTCTTAGTAGCCAAATCCTAATTCACAAGGCAATGGCCAAACGACATCAATTACTTGCTTACGGTTTAATCGTTTATACTCATATATTGGTTTGCTCAATCTTTTTATGTTTTAAATTTAGTGTTGAAAAATATTGGTTTAATCATTGATACTCAAATACTGATACTCAAAGCTAGTGATTACTTACTTAACATGTGTTGTTGACAAACATATCTATTTTGTACACATATTGCAGGTTATCGTTTGGTGTGAAGCATAGGTGAAGATCATTTACAAAAGATCTTAGGCTATTAAATTAAAAAGACAAAGTTTTTTGGTTTATTTTGGATTAATTTGTAATTGTTTAAATATTGTGTACTCGATTTGAATTATAAATAAATAAATTAGATATTGTGATATTAAATTGCATGATAGTGTCTTCTGAGTTGTGAAACAACGGTTCGCACCCCGACATTCCGTCGTAGGTTGGGGTGTGACATGTACCCAAAGTCTAGAAGATGTCAACCAACTAGCCCGGTACAACAACCTCGTTAAGGGTCCATGGGCCTGAGTTTTCAGTTGTAGAAGAAAATCCATAACTAAGCTAACAAAAGAGTTCCTTGCTTCATTCTCAATGAAGACAAAAGATCTTTATATGTGGGATCCAGAAGGTGTTTAGTTTAGAATCGGGGGTGTTTGGATCACACCTTAGTTACTCAGCTTGGAATTGACATCGGTATTTACACCATTGAGGAAACTTTCACTATGATATGGTATGACAACGGAACAACTTTTTCCGACGAAGAAGATAAAGAATCCACATCATCCGGTAACACTGTAATAGAGGTTTGGGAACAATTGAGCTTTGCAAATGAGATTTACCGAGAAAGTACTCTAAAAGAATAGCTCTTCGCGATCCACTTATTCGTTACATTCATCGGTTGATGAGCCACAACGTTACTCAACATGGCCAAAGCTAAGGTGTCGTGAGCTTGAGGGATCTTTGGGCTTTATACTGCATCAAGAACGACACTCCTTGCTATATCAATTATTTGTCTTGCCACATGTTTAGAACAAATGCAAATGCCCAAAAAGAGCCCACCCCTCATTTTGGAGGCAGTTGGATCTACAAGCTTTAAAAGACTTATGGTGCATATTTAGAAGGAACGAGGATCCTGAAATCACTTCCTCTCAATCTTGAACTTTGTATGAGTATGGGTATGGTTCAGCAAATTTCAAAGAATATGCCACAGTGGCGATTTCAGGATGTCGACATAAAACAAACTTAAATGATTATTTCTTCCGGTTAATTTAGAACAAATATTTGTTATTACAAATCGATAATTGTTTCATACCAATACTATTCTACATATACGATATGTACATTTTCCTATATGTGTGTGGTTTAGTCTTAGTAGAAATCATTTTTATAAATTTAAAACACAGTCTTGTGTGAAACAAATCAATGTTTTTATACACACCCACACACCACACCAGTCAGTAAACTCAAGTTAAGACAAAAAATTAAACCTTCACCATGAGCTACTCGAAATGGTCAGAATTGAAGTTTCTCAAGACCTAGCTAGTAGACCTTGAAAGACAATACAAAAAACAAAAGGTCTCAACTATGCTGATGATTCTTAGAGATCACCAACTACACCATTTGCAAGACCCATCTTTGATCCACAACATTTAGCCTTTGCCTCGTTTACACAATCCTCAATGTCGCTAAACCTATGGCCCAACCAAAGAAGCATACCCCGAACAAGATCTCCACCCAGGTCCATGAGTACCTCTTCTAGCAACCCTTCAACATTAAAAGTCAAAGAATCATCCAATAAGTGTCACACCCCAACCTACGGTGGAAATGTCGGGGCGTGAGTTGATTGCTCACAGCTCTCAAGTACTATCATACAATATTGGAAATTTCAATATCTATTAAATGTATTTAAATAAAACAATTATAGTTAACTACATCAAGTATAAAGAAATTACAACAATGATCAATTAATTTTGTATCCTAAAAGGGCAACTCTACGTGATCTTCATCTTGCTAGACAACCAAGCTGATAACCTGCAAATGCGTATAAAATATATTTTTGTCAACAAAACATGTTGAGTGAGTAAAACACCAGTTTAATACACTGTTAATGTATAACAAATAAAGAAAGATGCAAACTGTTCCTGTGAGAATAAACAGTTAAGCCATAGCACATACACAATCAATCAAACCATAAAGAAAGGGCTCAACCAATTCCATATAAATGGACATTGGTTACCAAGCAAGGAATAAACCATAGCCATAAAATGGACATCGGCTGCCAAAGATAGTCGTATGATCATACTAGTCTGAGAATATGTTGGACCTCTTCGAAATGTATTCAAATAAAGCAAGTTACGCATAGATTGATATTCATACAAGGATTAAATAGTTTCGGTTTTGAATACTAGATAATATATAAATACTATAAATACACATGTGTCACCAAAAGATTTTAAATAAGTAAAAAGGGGAGTGATTACTCACCTCGATGATTAAGCGAGTAAACCGAGAGAATGATTAAACGAGCAAAGTTCTCGCGATGAGTGATCTGACCCACACGAGGATTGAAACTAGGAGAAATTGTGGTCAACGAGGTCTTGAAGCTTGAAAGTCAACGGCAGCTTGAAGAACTTGATTAATCTTAATGAAATCGACAATGGAGAATGGAACTTTCGTGGGATATGGGGAGGATGGCTGGACTTCAGTAGTTTTTTGGGTTTATAGGTGTGTTTTGATTTAATATTGAGTGTTATAATGCATTTATGAAGGAATCCACTCGATTAGGAAACAAAATAAGCTATTAAAGAGAAAATTGGGTATAATAACTAACAAAACTTGGCTTGGACAACAAGAAAACGGTTTGGGCTGATTTGAAACATTAATTTAGATATCTTGGAGCTTAAGTTTCGTTAATTTAGTCGAAAATATGCAAAAATAGTCCATTTACTTCTATAAATGCGATTTTTAGCCGTTTTAAGCGATTTTAAAGGTTTTTAAGCATAGTTTAACGAGTTTGAAAGTTATATGAATATAAAATAAGTCAAACAAAGTTAAATACTAATAAATATAAGATTTTAATAATTCGAAAGATCCGAAATATATTTCCAAGTCGGGTAAATGATTACGAATTCAAATTCGAAAACCCGAGTTGTTTAAGTCTCCCTTATTTTAGGGAATTTCATCCCGAAATTAAAGGATATTATAATAAAACCATTAAAGTTTGAGGAAAATAAAATTTTTATAATAAATTTAAAAATATATCATAGCACAGAACTTTGAATAATTAAAACAATGCTCCAAATGCAAATCCAATAAGGGCACTAATATATAGGATGTACCAACGGCATGTCCACCATGTCCTTATCATCTTTACATTTGTACCGTTATCCCAACTACCTTTAATTCTATATTATGACACATATCTTATGCATCATTATTTCCATGTGAGTACTTCGATAATTATGTTCCAGACTATAATTATTTTTATCGTCGGATGGTCCACGTGATTCGTCCCATCGTGTGGATTTACAAAAATATTTGAAAATATAATTTTAAGAATGGAAATCCCTTAGGGAAAGAATTTTTAAGCGAGACATCTTTAAATAGACAAAAGTTTATAATTTGGTTATTTAAAATGGGGAATTTTATAGAGCCACCTTCGATAATTTTAAACTTTACTCGATGGGCATAATAATAGAAAATCTTATTAGCACTTCAATAATTCATAAAAAAACGTTAATTAAAAATTTATTAAATAGTCTATACAGAGCAGAAAAGTCAAATTCAGGTAAGATAGAATACGACGAGCGACAAAGTCTTACAGTAGTTTAAACCTTCAGTTGCACGTGACTTGGAACCTTGAAACTTGAGCATCTTGGGTGATTTGATCCTTGAGGGCTTGAGCAGACGTGGTAGAATGATTCGGCATAACTTGAGCGTGAACGGTTTGCAAGAGGGTTGATTGGTTAGAGTAGGCTTTGTAAAATTGAGCTTGCGGGTGCGGAATCTGATAAGTTTGGGTTACGTATGAATGATCTTGATTGACGAGAGGAGCTTAAAGGGTAAGGAATCGATAGGTTTGGACTTGATGGGAAGTGTAGTAAGGTGTAACTATAGTTTGAACTTGATCAGTTTGGAAAATCTGAGGGCACATATCGCGGGGAGGATTAGGATCTCCTTAATGGTAGAAAGTACGAGTAGTGGGGGCATAAAATTGAGCATGAGGGGTAGACTGTTGCGGGATGACTTGTGCATTAGGCAGTGTAGGGCAAGTATAAGCAAGGATGATCGAAGCGATTACATTGGGTGCAAAAACAACATGAGGATTGAGTCGAATGATGAAAGTTACTAGTGTGGCATAACAAGTGAATATCGATGGAGAGTTTCTTGCTCGGGATACTTTGATTTTTCTCGAGGTTGATGATTGATTTGATTAAAAGCATAGTTTTTATGATTAAACTTGCGCTTGTTGTCGTTGTTGTTGTTGTTGTGAGGATGAGTAGGGGTAAATGAATTAAAATTTTAATCAAGGAAGTTAATGAACAAGTTTGAATTGGTTATATTAATGTTTTGAATTTGAGTTTATATTTTAGAGGTTGTAGCAGTTAACTGCTTGGCTAAACACGTGGTGGTCATGAGAACTAGACTATTGATGTCGAGGACGACGGTGGTTTCTTAGGTGAAACATTCTATGAGAACCAAAAATAAAGATTACAAGATGAAGGATAAGTTGAGGAAAACATTCAAATAAAAAAATTCTTAATTTTTTTATAATAACTTTGCATTTCATAAGTGAGGGATTCACGTCGTATCATGGGGAACAAAGATAAAAGTTTATAAAGTAAGGGGGTACATAGCGTAAATAGTTATTAGATGATGTGGTCAATATGATTAATGTGTGGTGACTACATGAGTAGATAAGGTCAGTTTAAAAATTAAAATTTTATTTAATTAAGTCAACATTACAATTAAGCAACGAAACATAAATTGTGTGTTGGCATCCCATGAGCTTTTCATGGCAGTTTGAATGCCCCAACGAAACTAACGATTAAAAGCAACTGAGTTGGACAGCTCATGAGCGTTACATAGAATTTTGATTGTCCCAAACTAATAAACGAATTAGAAATACAATAGAGTTTGTCGGCCCATGAGCGTTACATGACGTTTTAACCGACCAAACTAAATAACAAATAAACGAGAGAAAGATATGAGTAATTGGAGCATCCCGTGAATCACCACGTATGATGAACTCCAACAAAAATAACATTCAAAACAATATGAGGAATGGGTAGTAGGAGTGCCCATAGATACCATGGATTTTTCACCCAACTAACCAATTAAATAACAAAACACAATAATCGGAATTTACCGAGTTTAGCCACGAACCACCGTGAATTCGGTTTAAAATCAAGCTAAGGTATCGGTCATATAACAATTGTGTTCCGCTTTGGCCTAGAGGAACTTGTCATACTACCTAGCCTTAAGGTTAAGGAGTAAAAACAAAATTTGGGAATTCTTAAGGAATTTCCCAAAAATAAAAGGCAATCTACTTTAATTTAAAAATATTTAAGAAAAATTTTCTTTGAAGGTTGAGGCATAGCCTCGGAGTTGTGTGCGTGTGCATAACAATACAATAATAAATAATGAATAGTTAATTATCTAAGAAATCTGTAAACAATTAATTTGAACACATAAGGGGCAAACGGATAAGCACGTATGGGGCTCCTAAGCATGTTACTAAGGCACCAATAACGACCTATCTTAAACATTCGGCTCGGATACCAATCTATCACACCCCAACCTATGGCGGAACTGCCGAGGTGTGAGCTGATTGCTCACAGCTCTCAAGGTACTATCATACAATATTGGAAATTTCAATATCTATTAAATTTATTTATTTAAAACAATTACAGTTAAGTACATCAAGTATAAAGAAATTACAACAATCATCAATGAAGTTTGTATCCTAAATGGGCATCTCTACTTGATCTTCATCTTGCTAAACAACCAAGCTGATAACCTGCAAATGCGTATAAAATATATTTTTGTAAACAGTAATGACTCACCAGTAATAATATATAATAAATAAAGAAAGATGCAAATTGTTCTTGTGAGAATAAACAGTTAAGCCATAGCACATACACAATCAATCAAATCATAAAGAAAGGGGTCAACCAATTCCATATAAAAGGACATTGGTTTCAAGCAAGGACTAAAACGTAGCCATAAAATGGACATCGGTTGCCAAAGATAGTCGTATGATCATACTAGTTTGAGAATATGTTGGACCTCTCTAAATGTATTCAAATAAAGCAAGTTAGGCATAAATTGATATTCATACAATGATTAAATAGTTGAGGTTTTGAATACTAGATAATATATAAATACTATAAATACACATATGTCACCAAAAGATTTTAAATAAGTAAAAAGGGGAGTGATTACTCACCTCGATGATTAAGCGAGTAAACCGAGAGAATGATTAAACGAGCAAAGTTCTCACGATGAGTGATCTGACCCAAACGAGGATTGGAACTAGGAGAAATTGTGGTCAACGAGGTCTTGAAGCTTGAAAGTCAACGGCAGCTTGAAGAACTTGATTAATCTTGAAGAAATCGACAATGGAGAAGGGAAATTTCATGGGATATGGGGAGGATGGCTGGACTTAAGTAGTTTTTAGGGTTTATAGGTGTGTTTTGATTTAATATTGAGTATTATAATGCATTTATGAAGGAATCCACTCGATTAGGAAACAAAATAAGCTATTAATGAGAAAATTGGGTATAATAACTAACAAAATTTGGCTTGGACAACAAGAAAACGGTTTGTGCTGATTTGAAACATTAATTTAGATATCTTGGAGCTTAAGTTTCGTTAATTTAGTCGAAAATATGCAAAAATAGTCCATATACTTCTATAAATGCGATTTTTAGCCATTTTAAGCGATTTTAAAGGTTTTTAAGCATAGTTTAACGAGTTTGAAAGTTATATGAATATAAAATAAGTCTAACAAATTTAAATACTAATAAATATAAGATTTTAATAATTTGAAAGATCCGAAATATTTCCCAAGTCGGGTAAACGAATACGAATTCAAATACGAAAACCCGAGTTGTTACAAGAAGCATACCCATGATGATAGCATGATGATGGCTTCATCAGTTGCTCCGGTTGTGTTACCCATCAAAACATAAGATCATATTTCAACCTTGCTACAAAAGTTAGCCACAGAAGACTCCCGAAGATTCCTGCCCTATATTGCCTCTAGCATAGCAGTCAGTACATATGACGAGTTTGATGAGTCAGGAAATGTGGATATACCCAACCCAAGTGAAGCATTTGAACATCTATTTATGAATGAAAAAGATACCATAGTCAGGAATGATGTCGATTATGATGTTAAAGACGCAACTTCACAAACAGAATTCTAAAGCAAATCAAACATCCCAAGATAATTCTCCAATATAAAGTTCACCTTTAATGACATTCCCTAGCACAATGGTGAGAAAGAACTATAGAAATGCATACATGATGTGTGACAAAAATACACTATTATGACATTGAAGTGGTCATCAAAAGATTATTGGTTAGTTATCAAGGAATACTTAGAGACTGCTATCTAAGTCTTGCCGAATTCAAACAAATACAGCTTCAACAGCTCCGATCACCAGAAAAACTCATACACGTAATTCATAATGAATTCATGGAAATCCACTAGGAAATAAAGTTCATGCGCGTGATGAATTCTTAAAAATGAATTGTTGTTCATTCCACCAAAAGATATCTAAAAACATTACAACCGTATGTCTAAACGGTTTTATAGTCTCAATGGCATGGATGCGCAAATCTCAAGCAGATCTTCTTGCAGTCCTTTCTAGAATCACTCTATAATGAAGCTTTCGGAACTATAGAAAGTAGGAATGTAACATGTGCACAAGCATCACTTGGAGAACTATATTAACTAACTACAAACGCTCTTGCAAAGCTTTGTAACATGAAAGGTTCCTGAGTGGTTATGAAAAACCGAGCAGTTGTCTTGGCTCAGCCTGTAACGACAAGCATCTTAAGATCAAATGCAAAGATGAATCATCTTGAAGTTTTTAAAAACGTCCAATTTCCCAAAGAAGTGGAATTTCCTTAGGAGAAAATCCCACCGAGGCAAAAACACTGATTGATGTTACATCTACAACCAGGAGGGCTATTTTGCAAAAGATTGCAATGATAAAAAAGAAAACCCAAACCTTGCTCTAGAAGATCAACCAGGTAGAAAAAATTGACACTCAGATTTAGAGACATTGTATTCACTTGACGATGAACCATGAGACAAATCCGTGTGTTCAATATGCTACTATGATTCAATAGATGAAACAGACACACATTACTTCGACGCAGACAGTCTAAGCAACGACATACGTCCAATGTTTATGGTAAAAGCTAGAGAGTCCAAGGAGACTCCAGAGCCTCAAGTTAAGTTCAATTTGCTGCTTAATCATATGCAAAACCATCCCAGTTATTGCATGGATAGTGTGACATTCGTAAAATTCAGGTTTTGGATTTTCTTTCGCGTTTTATTTTAATAAATTATACTTCAAACGCGTATTGTATTGTAAACCCGACCCGGTAATTTTTTTAATCATTTAAGTCGATCTTTAAATTTTCACGTACTCAGTTCATCAAAAGCCATCGTGTAGGCGTGTACTAATTGTTGTTCATTTAACATAAAAATTAGTTATAAATTGTAAAGGGTAATTCTTGCCATTTTTCAAATCTATACTAACTTTTCCTAAGTTTAATACCCTTTAGTATAATATTTAGAACTTGGAGGGCCTTTCTGTAAATAACTAAAACATATATATAAACCAAAAACCCTAACCCTAACCATATTATCCAGCCGCCCCATCTCTTTCTCCGATTTTTTCCGGCGCCGTTTTCCGGCGACCAGAATCGGCTCCGGCCACCCCGTCTCTCCGATCTTGATCTCCGGCCGTATACCCCTCCCCTCTGGTCCGTAACCCGACACCACCACCCCTCACTTTCCTACCCCCAGCAACCCTCTTCCCTATCGGATCGTTTTTCCAGCGGCCGGCTTTGCCTCTCTTTATCTCTCACTGTACTCTATCTCTCTCTCTCTCTCTCCGCCTCTCTCTTTCTCTCTGTCACACACTCTCTCTCTCTCTCTCACTCCGTCACACACTCTCTCTCCCTCTCCCTCTCTCTCTCTCTCTGCCTCGTTTTTCCGGCACGCCTCCGGCGGCCGGAATCGGTCTCCGACGACTCTGCTCGGCTCCGACAATTGTTCTTGGCCAAACGTCATATGGTAAGCATGAGATTTAGAGTTTTTAATCGTTTTGGTGTCTAACTCATAATCGGTAATCGAGTAAAGTTCGATTCCCTTCGTGACCAACTTTGGTTTGGTTTTGTTAACAAATTATTCAAGTTAATATTTCTATTTTTTTTATTCTATTAACATCATATGTATTATCTAGATTATATTATTATTATTATTAACTCTTTATAAAAATGTATATTATTATTAAAATATTATTAATACTATTAATGTCATATTTATTAATAGATCTTTAATATGGTGAACTCGTTTAGAAACCGAACCAAAATTAAGTAAGGTATCATTATTATTGTCAATACTACTTAATAATGTTATTATTAACTATTAATAAAGAAAATTAATATTATTATTATTATTAATCTCTATGAATATTATTACTTTTGGATACAAATATTATCTACTTGTTTTATTAAACCGAAACCCATGTCGGGCCTAGTTACCATTTAACGTCATCGTTACTCGAGTTATATTTTCAACACTAATAACTATTATTATTAAAAAGTTATAAGTACTAGTTATATCTATATATATATAACATATTTTAAAATTATTATTATCATTACAATCTTTATCATTAATAACATCATTATAAGATTTTTTATCAATTCATTTTTATAAAACCGAACTCTTGATTTAAACCCGTCTTGTTTCTATTTAATATTGGCTTAGTTATTTAAAAGCCCAATAAAATAATATTATTTTATTTTAAATTATCAATTAAGTACGAGTCCCTAATCGTTAACAAATTAACCGGTAACCTGACTAACAACCGAACCTTCTAGTTCAATGTTTCAAATGTAGTTTCAACTAAAGTTCAAGTTCATTAATATATTTTATTTATTCGTTTTCAATTAGCTTTCAAGTCGGATTCGTTCATTTCGTTCACAAGATTTCTATGTGTTGATCATTTATTAGTTCTCAATTTGTCAATCGAGGTGAGTAACTTCATACCCCGTTTTCTATCTTTTGTTTTGGGGTGACATTTCATACTTATTCAAACTAAATGCTTTATACTTGAATCTTATACCACAGACATTATTGTATATTTTACTTAGATAAATGCTCGATTTGGTGTTCTATGCTTACATGCTTATATGCTTATGTGTTTACCGCTTTTGGAAGGTTGATTCATAAATCAGTGAACTATCTGGTATTCTCTTATAGCACGGTGCCGTTAATGTATTTTTATTAACGACCTCATGAAATCCGAATCTATTTATAGACGGTGCCGTTAATGTATTCTTATTAACGACCTCATATAAAAATCCTGAACCATCTGGTATTCTCTTATGGCAGGTGTCCCTAATGTGTTAGCGATCTCATATTATCCATATTGTTGCTTTTATTTATCGTTTCGTATACAAGTTTTGTGGCTTTTTATTACTATATACTTATATGCTCAAACTTATGAATTGTTCACCAACCTTTGTGTTAACAAACTTTATTTTATGAAATGTTACAGGTTTGACTTTTGTTGACTCGACAACTTGACGAAAAACGTTACCAAGACCATTAGGATATTAGTAAAACGAACAATATAAATGTTACTTGTATTCAATTTGTTTGTGTGAACGAGATGTGTTGATTATTGATTTATGAAATAAAAATGAGTTGAATAAATATTGTCACTTTAAATAGTGTCTTGTGTTTTTGGGCAATCGGTTGCACCCCGGCATGTTCCACCGCCTTTGGTCAGGGTGTGATAGATTGGTATCAGAGCCACAGGACTATAGGATAGGTAGTTAGACTTAACGACCTAGTATAGTCTTTGCTTTAGGGTCCTTATACGTGTTGCCTATACGTGTTTACCCAACTTGATTGTTCAATACACTTGTTTATTTATATACTAATTTATTTCATCAAATCGTATATATGCAAAAATACTCGAAACATACTAAGGTATCCTTACCTTACTTTTGTTTAATTTTATATTTACACATGCATGCACGTTCATAATAATGTAAAGTATCCTTATCTTACCGCGAAAACATTTGTTTTATTATGTTTTGTGGATCACGAGTGTTTGACTTGGATCCCGTTGTTTCAAATATCCTTAAAGATTGTCTCATTTGAGATGACCACTTTAAGTAGTTGAATGCGAGCGTTCCGCTCGCCATCCTAATTTTCAGTGTTGAAACAATAGAACCACGATGGTACGTGGACTAGTGTTTCGACATGACGTTGTATTCCGATTTATTGTATTTGTTGCAATCGTTATTTGAGTCGAAAACATGATAAAGACGCGGTGGTACGTGCACATGTTTAGACTCCAACAAGGTATTTTTTTGTAAAAAGGTTTTAGTGTTGGAATATCAAGTCATGGTGGTTCATGCATGATTTTTCCGCCTTTAAATCTTAAGACATTTTTTACAAATTTCAAAGATTTAAACAACTTTTCCTTTTTACTTTGTCATATAAATTCTCATCTTATGAATTTCATCAAATTAAAAACGAGTTTTATGATAACTTTTACCTTAAATTTTCAAGTAAATTCCCATTATATAAATCTTAAATTGTCTTTATAGTTTTCATACAAGACTTTACAAAATTTCATTTTTATAATAATCCCGTTTATTTAGGAACTATCATTTCACAATATAGATTATTTAAAAATTCTCACGACATTTTAAATTACACCATATTATATAGTACACATGGTAGACTTTTCGTTACCCAAATTTATTTTCATAACAACTTTCATCATGCAATCTTCGGTTCATTATAAATTTTGACAAATAAAAAAAATTATATCATACGATTTTCCGCGTTTTAAAATTCTTATGATAGTTTTGCCATGATTTTTCAAAAAGAAGTCACAAACTTATAGCTTGTAATTTTCTTGAAAACGTCATGCAAAACTTCATTGAAATTTTACTTTAAAGACAAAAATCGTTTACTCGTGATTTCTCGATTTACGTTATGCGGATTGATTTATTTCAAATTTTCTCTTAAATTATTTTACGACCTAAGCCGACCCGACGTATCGTAACAACTCTTATTTTAGTGGAAAACTTTTAGCAAAAAAATTGTGTGATTCACACGCTCGGATATCAAAAATTCTATTTATATAATATATATATATATATTTATATATTTATAAATATATTAACATGTAATTTTAATTATCAAAATTTCATGGATATTTCAAACCTTTTTTATAAATTATGATATTTTCAAATTAATACTTATTATTAGTCAAAAATCTCCCTAGACACAACCACAAGTTCCCAAACACCCACATCCCGTCTCAAACTACCGCCTTAAATCAAACCAGCCTTCCACTTCAAAATTTTCCCGAGCACTCGAATCTTTTCTCAATATGAACGAAACCTAAAACATCAAGTTATATACTCACCTATCCAAACCCCATGCAAGTCCAAGATATACAAAAAAAAAAATCAACTCAGCAAAAGCCCTAAATACCGACACTTTTACGCCATAAAAAAAACCTATCAAACTCACTATCCAAATACCTCAAAGACACCGACAAACACACCCATAAATGCCTTGAACATATAATAACCAAAGCTTACCCAACTATGACTCAAATCCTTCTACCCATGCTATGTCAATTCACAAAACCATATCGTCACACCGTTTCCATCCAACCATAGAGTCGATGTTAAAATAGTAACCCAAACACTCCTTGCAAAATACATGTATAAACCAAATCTCAACCCAAGCTAGTCAAGGTCGACTTTCCCAACCCATCAACTTTACCTGAACTCAAATAAGCAAACCTAATCCTAATAGCCTAACCACTACCCACATGAGTCATCTAAGCCTAACCCACTCAAACGATCTAAACCCAACAAATCCTATCAATCCAACTCAAGAAGACCCAACTACGTAAGACACCCGAAACACACTCACTCTTCACCAAATTTCCAAACCATTCACCACTCGAAGCCTAAAACCTCTCCATACACACGAAAGCTTCATTTTTTCTCTAAATTTATATATATATATATATATATATAAATATATATATATCTAAGTAGTGTATTTATAACGACCTCATATGTTTAAATAATCACTTTAAAATTATAAAATTTTTCAAGGTCAATGATTTACGTATTTTGCTCATATTTTATAAGTTATCTTTGTAGAATATAAATATTATCATGACAACAAAATTATATTATGAGGATTTGTTTTCAAAGAGATTATTAAACGATTATATGTATGATTTCAAGATTTTAAATATTGTCACCTAAAGTGATAAGTCTCTTAAGAACTTTATAAATTCGAGGTTTCATTTTGAATGTTGAATGCGGGATTTATTTAGTAATAAATTACAACTTTCCTCATTTTGCATAAACACAATGATCATGACTTCATAAATCTTTTTTGGGACGCGTTTATAAATATTTTATATTGTTACACAAATTTTTGTTCAATAACGATTTACGCAAACTATTACTTCTTATTATCGCAAGCATTATTTTATAAAAAAATTTTCATCACAACCGCTTTATGTATACACATTCCCTTAACAAATTGGCTTACAAGATTCACATTTGGTAATGATTTAAATGTTTCTCTAGCTACGTGCTACCGCGATGCTTTGTTATTATGTACATTTCTTAGAAACAATAAAACGGCCTTACTTAAGACCTTATTTGCAATTTTATTCTATTATACGCTACGCGATTTACATATTTCGACATTAAATTCGAGTCTCACAATTATTGTGATTTTCTTTTCATTTAATGAGATGTTTCGATGACAATATTATGCACAAGAGATTTCATTTTTGTGTTTTGATTTTCGTGACCGAATGCAAACTATTCAATAACAACTTGTGTAATACTTTCAAAACCTTAACTATATCTAAGACCAATCTTCTAAAAATAAATCGCCCTTTGCTGTTGGTTAAACAGATCATTCACTTCGAAGAAGTGAATACCTATTCTTGATCGTTACTTTATTCAATTCTCCCTAATCAATACATATCCTAACACTTCCGTCCTTCATTTCCCAAATAACACTGATGCACCCCATGGTGACTAACTAGGTCGTATGAAACCTTATCCAATAATTCTTGCATTTCAGTTGGTGCAAGTCGGTAAGATGCTTTAGCAACAGGGCCAGCTTGAGGTATTAAATCGATTCTGAATTCGACCTGTCGGGTTAGCGGTATTCCAGGAAGTTCTTCTGGGAAAACTTGTGGAAATTCGCGTACCATCGGGATATCTTCTATATGTTTTCTTTTAAATACCTTGGCAATCGCGTTTGTTAAATACACCCAGTCTTCTTGTCGTAAATATTATAGCATCTCAAGATGAGATTAGAGTGGTAACATAATACCGTACACTTTTCTTTGTATCAAATCGCTTCATCGTCCGAAGGAGATCTTCTAATCATCTTCTTTTCATATTTGATTTCAGCTTCATGTTGAGTTAGCCAATCCATGCTAACTATTATGTCAAAACTTCTTTACTTTACTGGTCGTAGGTCAATAAGGAAAGGCTAATCGTTCAGAATAATAGGACAATTCCGAACAATTTAGTTAACCATTAGGGATTTACCGTTAGCGATTCTACAGTATAGGGTTCTATAGTTTCACTAATCGGTATCTTTCCAAAGGGTAGGAGATTAACAGGAATTAACTACTATCGACGACCGTAAAAATATCACTGGTGCCTATTGATTTAAAACCACAACATATTTAATACCACCTTTGGATCATGACGTGCTTTATTCAAATTACTAACAAAAGCACGGCTCCTTGCTTGATCAGAGGTTGATGCTTGTCATGAGGTTCGTCTTCTAACGACACCTTGGTTCAACTTTGGGCAATTTCTCTTGAAACGTTCGGTATTGCCACATTCATAGCAGGTACAACTGTTTGGCGTAATTTGATTTCTTTGGATGGATTGTTATTGGAGCTGTTGGGTTCAGAGTGGTTGTACACGAATCGGTTGGGGTTGCCGGTTCACATGGCTATAATTGGTTCTACAATTAGGGCATTACATCCAGCTTTGCCACACCTGTGGCCTACTATCACTCGACATTCTTCTTCCTGCCGATAACCATATTTTCCACATTTAGGGAAGGACCCTTCATGCGGTTCATGTTTTCACACCAGAACTAGTCTTAGTATAATTCTGGGTTGTAGGCCATACCTACTTATTCAAAAGCCTATCTTGCACGATACCATTATCATTTCTCTTCTTTAACACTCGACGTCTCACCTAACGTCCTTCCAGTCCGCTTCCCATAGAGTAAAATATATCAATGCTGGCTTGCGACACAACCCTTCCAAAGGTTGTATATTTTACAGGAATGACTATACTCCTTATCGATGGAGTTAATCCCCAATATTGCGCTCACTTCGCTTAGTTTCAGGAGTAATTAGCCATGTTACCAGACATGACCATTCCTTCAAACGATTAGCGTTTTCTAAGTGATCAGCACACAACATTTCTATCTTTCATAGCTCAGTTTCCAATCTCTGAGCTTAATTGCTCGAATAAAAGTGCTCTAGCACAAGAATTTTAAATTCTGACCATATCATCTGAGTAATAATTTTCTAATTATAATTTTGTACCATCGTGTTCCACCACGATACAACATAATCTACTAACATATCTGTAGCATATTTCACTACACCATGTTCTAGACTCTTACCAATATCCTTAACCATTTCGATCTTTTCTATCCACTCGCTAATCTATTCCTCCCTTTACCATCAGTAAACTATTAGTAATTTCCTTAACACAAACAACAAACATATCCTTCATACCGGATCTAATTCATTACGACTACTATTCATGTTTAGTTCATAACTAATACTTGTAGTCATAACAGTATTCGGTGGGACAATATCACTCTTAGTAATACCACAAAGAATTGAAATATTCCTATTCATGTGATTGCTCGATCTATAATTCTGCGATCACATTCGCATCAACACTAGCAGTGATCTGTGATACGACATTCGGTATCATCATCTGCTATCTTTGAGCAATCGACTGAATCATATCAATCTCCATCATTGGAGTTACTCTTTTTGTGTCATTCTGCCGTACTCATCCCGTACGCAGTAATCAATACTAATCTCACCGTATAACTTGTTACCAGTTCAATCATATCAACAGGTACACATACACACCAAATATTATCATACATATTACACATACCAGTATCTAGTATATATGTCCCACAAATATAATAACATATGGACTTAACCTGACGTCGGTTAACGTTTAAATATGTTTCATAATCCTTGTCACCAACTGACATATAGATCTTTCTCAACAAAGATTAATGTTTAATATACATGATTTCAATATCCTTCTGCATGTCAGCATAACCGATACATGCTCACCGTGAGCACCAAACGATTACGTACCACGGAGTTATAATATCCGTGTCTATTTGTATATCCGGCATACACGGTATACCACCTACGAACGAACAATCAACTATGCAATAATGGTTCCAACACCTCTCTGTGTATGGGTAATCATTCTATTCGAGTATACATGGGTATAGGCATCTAACGGATGTAAGGTTAACATAGGGAGTTGCAAGGTTCAAGGTAATCGCACGACATGGGTTGCCTTCATATATTATCAATTACTATTATTGGAAACTCTATCACTTGCTCAGTCAATGTCCTCAGGTGTTCTAGGTTCGCTAAAATCGGTAATTCTCGATCTGGAGGTGGTATGTCTCATATGTTTGAGAGTGAGAAATACACATATATATTTCTATATATTATTTTTATCTGCTCATTTATTATCAAATTTATTATTATTATTTTATTTTTATTTTAATGGAATAAGGATGGGTTCAGGTACAGGTTCGTCCGTACGTGAGGGTCGATGGTTCGGGTGAACATAGGGGGCTATTAGGATATACGGTACCGGTGTTGGTAGGGTAAGGGATTTATAAATTTTGGTTGGGAGTGACGGTTACTAGATATTTCTGGTTAATGTCAAACGGGAGATCTAACTTGGTACCATCATAATTATGGCCCGATAAGTCAGACTTATCATCAACCGATGCTCTAGAAATCTCAGCATCCTCGGTACTTTTATTATTTTATCCCCCGGTTCCTTATCCGGGTCCTATTTCTCAATACATGTACCCACAAGATATGCACATATATAGATATATACACATTAGCACGCATAAATAATATTATATACTTTACACATATGTTGCCATTTTTACCTATTAATGTTCCCCGTGACTTCCCCTGAATTCCCTCGTGCGGACAAGTCTGTTATTATGTTCTGGACCATAATAACCCACTTGTCCATCCAAGTTCATCCAGCTCTCGTCACTATAAATTATTAGTTGATATTCAGATCCTATAATACTTGAGCTAC
Source organism: Bidens hawaiensis (assembly GCF_021521415.1). Lineage (NCBI taxonomy): Eukaryota > Viridiplantae > Streptophyta > Magnoliopsida > Asterales > Asteraceae > Bidens > Bidens hawaiensis. The sequence goes on along the minus strand of NW_027493000.1, from coordinate 39,465 downwards.
TGGTTATATTTTAGGTATCTTTTAAAGACATCCTAATTCTTTTATAACCAATGGCTTTGATACCAACTTCTGTAACACCCCGCAACCGCAGCGGAAACGTAAACGGGGTGCGACAGACACCTCTGATATCAACCACATTGTTTATAAAGAAAACTGAATGCATTAATATACTTCAAATTACATTATCTTGTATTTCATTACCGTCTAGGTGATACACACATCATACAATCCGATACATAATTCTATTTATATAATGTATCCTAACATCCAGCACGCAAATCTTACACACATCAAGCACTTAGCACGTAAGCAATCACTTCATCTTAGTTGTACCTGAAAAACATGTGAGAAAACGGGTCAACTACGAATAGTTGGTGAGTTTCACAATTTGAGTAGACCATGATAAATCCATATCATAATATAATATTATCTGGGGACATTTTAACCCAGTACCGTACTCATTCCGGGGGCAATGTTAACCCAGAATTACGATGTAATTATGCTGAGCCCACAAGTGAAACCTCTGACTATCACACACAACCCCCGTGGCATATCCCCCGCCCACGGGCCCGTGGCATATCCCCCGCCCACGGAACTGCCCCAAACCGCTATGTCTAACATTACATAGCAAAATATATATCAACAACAAAATAGACATGTGCAACTGGCTGGGAAACATCAGCAAATCCATGCCGGACCAGTTGGGTTTGTCAGACCAATAGTACTATCCACACTCTACCGGCTTTCAGTTAATCACTCGTGTTCCGGGGCCTTAGAATGTTAGCAACTCAGACAATTACCATCTTAGTACATTTCCGTACGATTCCCGTACAATAAAATATATATAATTCCACGCAAATCCATGCGTTCAGTATGTACTTAAACATTTCAGTAAAAACATGCTTCCGCCCCGAGAAAATATTCGAAAACAGTTCAGAAAAAGGGGCTCGTGAAACTCACCTTAGCACATGCAAGCAGGTAACAACAATCATTATCAGTTAACACGTCCAATCTGTAATATGATCCCTACGATCGTTACTATACACTCATTATTAATATAACTTTAACCAAGTTAACCGGTACATCTGGGGACACTGTTAACCCAGCACTGTACCCGTTCTAGGGGCAAGGTTAACCCAGAAACACTTCTCCGGACTCAGATTGTGATGTCGTTTAGAGTTCCATGGTCACAACTACTATTAGTCGTTTTTCTCGTTTTGCGTGCCTAGCACGGTTATCCGTTTTTACGTTTCAAAAATGAGTTTGGTCACACACGACCCGAAAGTAGTGGTTGACTGATAATTTAATTAAAGATGTGAAATTAGAGCTCGGTTTAGACGTCCCGATTGGCCGCGGGACTCGTTTCCGTCTTTGGCGTACCGGAAACTGTTAAAATAGGTTAAAATTACTCAAATCATCCGAATTATGTTCGGATGATTTATTTTTACTTGTTAAACTCTATTACATGAAAATAGTTCATTTTTAGGGTTTTTATACACCAGTCAGCTCGCTTAAGCGAACTTCACCGGTTTACGCGTTTTAACTTTAAAAGTTTGATAATTAGCAAAAATAATTATCCGTTTAATCTCGGATCTTCAAATTTTGCACAAATCACTTTTTAACAGTGGGGAATTTTATAAAAATATTTCCAGAATTAATTCTTATATTTAAAATTTATTTATCTATTTTTAAACACCATTTAAACACTAAATATGTCGTAAATACCAAACAATCTTGGAAAAATCCCAAATTTCTCCTGGATGTCCCCTGCCATCTACATAGTCCCCTGTAATTTTTCCAGAACCAAAATCTTCTTTTACATGCCATTTTCACTAAAACCGAGCTAGAAAACCCTAGAACTCGTTTAACCGAAAAGCCTACTTAGACTTCTCCAACTGACCTAAAATTTTGTGTGTGACTTATACATGATATAAAAAGCTTATCTGCAATTTTCCAGAATTGTTCATAATATTTAACTATTTTTCACCATTTTTGGCCAAAACCGAGCATTAAATTCACCAAATATTCATCCTTTATCCAAATATTACCAAAAATTCACAGAACTCATATTTTCATGTGTTTAACACCTCTGTAAAATTTCATGACCTAACTCTAAAGCATCAACAATCTGTCCAAACCTCCCAAAACCGAACATAACCGAATATACCTTTCGTTTTCCGCCACTACAAGCTACAAACTCGTCTTTCCGCCTTATCTACCACTAAACACAGAACCTACAACCAACATACCACAATACCAAGCAAGTTACACTCACGATCAAGCCTCTTACACTATAGTTTCGGTTATGATTCAAAAACAAAGATTTAAACCGTAAAAATTCGTTTTTGATTCGTTTAACTCCTTTCTTGGACCAAGATCCCTTGTATAACCCGTATACATCACTTGATCATGCAAGAATCAGTTTTCATCTTTGAAACCTCATTTTCTTGCAAACAAACTCAAGAAACGAAGATAGAAACGTGATTAACTCGATTCTTTACCTTGTTTTCTTGCTCCAAAAGCTCGGGTTTTTGATCATGAAGTTGAGAAGTTTGAAGGATTGTTGGATGAAAAAAAAGAAATGAAGGCTTGGGGTTATCCAATAATTCCGATCGGAATTGATAGGGGGTGGGGTGGGACCCACCTCTTCATTTCTAGCCACACATTCGGATATCGGAGATCTGGATAATGTTTTGGATAATCTGGTTCAGTTCGTTTTTCGGTTAAATGTTTAATTCGGCTTAAAACGAGGCTAAAACGGTCGTTTTTCGGCTAAAAAATGAAATTTATATAAAACCGATTTAAAAACTTCAAAAACTTAAATCATGACATTTATTAACTTAAAACGTCATATTATTAATTATTACGCATCTTTTTCGGCTTGATCGATCGTCTCTTGCTCGGTTTGGTATTAAAGGTTTCGTTTAACGTACCGACGTACTATTAAATCGAAATTCTTTTTCTGTGCTTTAATTCACTTATCCCGAAGCTTTAATGCTTCGTAAAATCACTAAATATCATATATCTCGTCTATAATTGAACCCTCGATTCGTTCAGGTTTCAATAATTATCGATCGGTTAATCGCATATTCAATGCGATGAATTATATATTCACGTATAATCAATACAGTGAACCATGTATTCTCGTATAATTACTATGGTAATTCATGTACCCGACGTTAAATATAACGTAACTATTGTCTACCGGTTAGGGTATACCGGGTTTTGTCGGAATCGTTACAGTTCAGTTGCACTATTTGTTGTTACACAATTTATTATCATGATTTAAATGGTCTATGACCAGTTATTTACCGAGACTATGTGCGTGGCGATGTGTATAGTTATCTAATAGTACCATATTTGTATCATAAACTACCTACGACCGATTTCCTACAAACGTTTTGGAAATTGAGACTATGAGCATGTGTTGTACATAGTTATCTAATGGGAGTCACATGTACAAACTTTATTTTGATATTTTAATACATGGCTACCCAAATCCCTCCAAACTCACCTCAATCTCACGGTACTCTTTTCTCATCCGATTTTATAATCTTGATTTCGATCCTCATATGTTATTATATTTCTCTAATCAAGTGATTCGTTTGTTATATGAACCTGTCCATGTGAATAATTATTCATGAATTTTGTTGTCATCCTAAGTATTTCTATTTATTAAATTTCAAAATTCCCTCTACCTATTTATTTACTTTAGTTATTATTACTTTTGACGATTAACTTAGTAATTTCGTTTTAATTTGCAAAGTTGCTACTAGCTATTTATGCTAATCAAATTTCACTAATTATTATTTTTTCATTTCTCTTGCTCAGATAGTTCCATTTATTTATCGACTTAAAAAGTTTTTCATATACCTTGTTTTTCGAACCCGCACAACGGGACAACCATGTGCATCATGCGACGACCTAAATAATTATGTGTGCACGCATAATTATCAAAGTCCTCGCATGAAACTCATAGAGAATATAGTTGTGTGTTATAACTCAGATTCTAGAGTGATTTTGGGTAACGGTACAAATATCAATGCGATAAGGGCAAGGTGAATACGACGCTAGTACATCCTATATATAAGTGTCCTTATCGTGTTTTCCGTTTGTAGCATTATTCGGATCACTCGAAAGTCTGTGTTATTTTTTTTATTAAAAAGAAAAAAATCTCTCTAGACATTTACTTTCTTTCTTTATCTTATGATTTTTCTATAATTTCGGGACGAAAATTTCAAAATGTTGTGAATGCTGTAACATTTCGTTGTTTTTCGTTCTTTTCTTATTGTAATTGTGACCCAACCCGATCTATTCCCGGTTCGTATTGGAAAATTTTCAATAAAATCTCGCATTTTGTTTAAGATTTAATCTGTATTTATTTATGTATTTATTTAATTACCTATTTAATTATATATAACTATTACTAATATGCACAACAAGTCCCTTAACTTAGCTTTAAGCATTTCTGCACCCCCACCTATAAACCAGGGACCAAAATGCAATTAACTTTCAAACACTTCCTCCTATCTCTTCTACTTCACGAACCAGCCGCCCCCCTCCCACAAATCTTGATCCGTAATTAACGTTATTAGACGCGTAATTGACACCGCCAAATCGTTCTTAATATATACCCGTATGGTTTTTTATCATATATATAAAGATCCGATTATATAATGTTATTCTTATTTGTGACCCAACGTAAGATTTAATAATAATAATAATAACAATAATAATAACAACAACAACAACAACAACAATAATAGTAACAGTTTAAACCATAAATGACTCCAAAATCCTTTTAAACCGATTTGTAACCGTTATGTCTTGTCATTTTTATTTTATTGGTTATACCCTCTAATTTATATTATTTATGATAACTAAACTAATAACAACTTTTGTTTTTATCAAAGAATGCACTTAGACTATATCAATTCCCAAATCCGTCATACGCCTTGTTATTATTTCACTAATCTTATTTAGTTAATATTAATATTAACTAGGAACTTTTGTTGACGTAACCCGAGGAGCTCGCCACTTATATCTTAAATTTTCTTTTATCGACATCTCATTCTCATCAATTCCACACTCTAAGGTGAGTTTACATATTCCCCGTTTTCATCTTTTAAATTTTGGGGGGTGGCATGTATACCCTATTTAAATTACTCATTTTTATTTATTTTCTTGTTCATAACACAATTCAATACATGTTTATGTGTGATTATTACATGCTCTATGTGCTTAAATGCTTATTTTACGTTTGTTGGTTGGTATCTCATCCTCATCTATTCTCATCTAGTTTGATCATACATTTACCCAAGTACATTGATTTTGTATCAACAGGAACGGGTTCACATCTATTTAGTTTTTATATTTTCATAGCAATTGTAATGCTCAACATTAACATATGAATTGTGGTTTTTATCTGTATATATATACATTAACTAAAACTTATGTACTCTCACTAACATTCGTGTTGACAAACTTTATTTTTATACATGCTACAGGTACAAGTAATTTCCATTGTTCAAGATCGAAGAAATTAGTTTTACCTTAGGATATTATTCAAAATACAAAACATGATGTAATCGTTGTTTACTATTGAATTTGTGTACTTGTTTAATATTAATGAAATTAAATAATTATTGTCGCTTTACTTAGTGTCTTTTGAGTTACTGTCTAATCAATACGTTACTCCCCGACATGTTCCGCCTTTGGTCGGGGTGTTGTAGGTACTATCCGGATGAGTTCACAGAAACGATTGGAGTAGGTAGAGTAATCACCCCCAGTTTGCTTGAGTTCCCAAAATCCCGTCTCCAGTCTTTGCAACTCATGTTCAGGGCAAAATTTCTTCTTTATAGCTTCTTTTGAGTTCGCCCCAAGGCATGGCCACAACCAACTCGGTTCCTTGGTCAGCTTTGAAAGTGTTCCACCAACTGAGAGCTCGATAGTCGAAGATGCTTGAGGTGAACTTAGTCCGTTTGGAATCCGGACATTCACAATTGATTAATACGTTCTCCATCTTTTTCAAACCATTGAAGGAGTTTAGTGGCATTCTCCTCACCATAGAAATGGGTAGATTTAGCACTAGTGAAGTTCTTGAAGTGAATGTTGTTCGGGGCGGCAGATGAAGTGGAACCATTGGAATTGGGGCTTTGGATTTGAGTCATGATAGTAGGCATGGCAACAACAAATTCCATGGTGATCCTAGCAGCTAGACGGCGGTCATGAGAACCAGATGAACGACATTGGTTACAACGATGGTTTCTTAGAGAAGACATTCTACGAAGACGAAAAATAAAGATTTATAAGGTGAAGGTTAAGTTGAGAAAAACGAGAAGTAACATGAGATTTACCAAAACATGAAGTATTAAAATATTAAAAATTAAAATTTGAGGGTGAAAATTTGAAATGTGTTTAATACTTTGAAAATATGATAAAATGAGTATGAGAAAACCATTTAAATAATAAAATGTTAAGTGTCTAAATAATTTGAGATAGCGTGTCTTTATAAGTGAAGGATTTGTGTCAGATCATGAAAATCAAAATATTTTGAAGTAAGTGAATACGTCAAATCATAAAATTTTGTTTTAAATGAATAAACGATTTTTTTTCCTTTGGGGAGTTAGGCTTCCCATGAGCCTTCCATGGCATTTCATTTTCCCAACTTGCTAGCAAACTAAAATAACTTTGTGAGTTGGGCTTTACATGACATTTTATTGGCCCAGCTCAATAACATAACATCGATTTGTGAGTTTGGCCTCCCATGAGCGTTCCATGGCATTTTAAATTGCCCAACTAATTACAGAATTAAGAAGATAACTGAGTTGGTCGGCCCATGAGCGTTACATGACATTTTAATTGACCCCACCAAGTAACGAACTAACTAATTTAAATGTTATTAGCTTGAGCATCCCGTGAATCACCACGTATGATAAGACTCCAACAAACACATATGTATCAAAACGGGTTGTGAAATGGATACTTGAAGTGCCCATGGTTTTTCCCATGACTTTTTCACCCAGCTAAACATTTTTAAAATAACAAAAATACAATATCCGGAATTTCTGAATTTACCCAGGAACCACCGTCAATTCGGTTTGTAAATAAGGAATGTAACCGTTTAACAAGTTACGTTGATCGCTTAAAGTTCCGGTCATATGACAATTGTTACGCTTTGGCATATAAGCTCGATGATTGTTGTCCGGTTATCCTCCAGGTAAGGAATATCGTCTTACCTTGGGTTTCAGAACCGTTTTGCCAAGGTCCAATTCACAGCACTCTCCCCCTTCCAATTACTACAGTACCCTGTCATACCCCCATGCTTTAAGGTGCGAGAGTAAAAATAAATAAAAGAAATTCTTAAGGAATTTCTCAAAGTAAAAGCAATCTACTAAATTTTTAATAAACAATTTTTCGAGAATGAGGCATAGCTTCGGAGTTTGTGTGTGTGCATGATAATATAAATATATAGATAATTATTAATTAAATAGGTAAGCTGTAAACTCAACAAAGAAATCAATAGTCTTTATTAATTTTTAAATCTGAAGGTATTGCTAGTTGTCTCTTCACCTAGCTTCACACCAACTGATAACCTACATAAGCGTAGAAAATAACATAGTTTTGTTAACACATGTTGAATGAGAAAATCATCAGATTTGTAACAATAGTACATATAATAAAAGGTAAAACTGTTATTTTGAATGTAAAACAATCAAACCATGAGAAAATAAAAAGTTTAGTTAACCAAGTCTCACGAACTATGGCTACTATGACACTCATCTGATCATACTATAATGTGATTACGTTGAACCATTCCGAATTGCTAGAATCAAGTAACAGTTAGTCATTTAATTGAATACACGCACAATATATGACAATTTGCTAGTGTGTATAATATAATACATAAATATTGTAAACACACATACGTCCCCAAAATATGTTTGAAAACTAGTAAATGAAAATGGGGAATGATTTCTCACCTTATCACTTAAACGAGATTAGAATTTAAAAATAATTACATAGAATCGAACTTTAGCGCACTAACTAAGATAATCCAAACACACCTGAAACATTGAAATAATAAACTATAGGTAAAAATGAGAATATAGCCGCTAGAATTAATCCAAACGGACATACAGAACTCCGGTTATGAGATTTAGTAAATAAGTGAGCTGGTACTGACCAGAATCCGAACAGAAAGTCGGGAGTCGGGTTTTGGTTAGTACACTCAAAAATTAATTTTGAAGAAAAACGTCTTCTGGAACGAAAGCTAGTTTCGACCAGAAGTGATAGAAATTGATTTGTCAATGTTGTTGACCAAATTGCCCTTAAACAGGTCGGAGTCCTAGTGATACGTTTAATCCCCTAAATCACATAAACTGATTGAGGTTTATTATTTAGTGAATAATTATGAACGTATTTACAGAATACAACTTACCCAATATAGGTTTAGAATTATAAGAAATGCTGAGTCAAAGCTCGGGAAACACCAAAGTCAATCGTCAGCTTGTTCTTGAAGACAAAACACTAAAACCGAAGGATGGAGGCTAAGGGAACGGTGGAGGAATGATATTTCAATAACATTCTAGGTTTTGGAGGTGTGGTTTGTTTAAATAACCAGAAGTTCAACCTGTTGGACAAGGAAACGATTCGTAAAGCTAAACGAATATTGCATTGATGACAAAATCGAGTCTTATGATCAATATAATAACAAGAAAAACGGTGGAATAAACCTTGACAATATTCCATATCAGATTACTTTTTTGTAGCTTAATTTTCGTGATTTAGGATCGATTAGGGAAATATTTAGCATTAAACGGGGTTCTTAAACGAATTTGGCTGCCCAAGTAGGGCTTCGAGCTACGCGAACTAGCAGAGGGTGCCCCTTTGCGCTACGCGAAGGGTGACCTTAACCAAAGTTTGATTTTTGGCAGATCTAGTCCCTGAAGTTCCAGAATGCAAATTTTAGCCTTTTTAAGCGATTTTAAGAGTTTTTATGGGCTATTTGACATAACTTAAAGTTATATGAATATAAACTAAGTTAAACACAAACAAATATATGTTTTTTTAATACGAAATATCTGAATTACGTTCCCAAATCGGGTAAACAAATACGAAAAATCCAAAATGTTACAGTTTGTAAAAGAGGAAGCTTATCTTACCTAATAAGGAAGATTCACCATCTGCCACTCCTGCAAAGAGATTTAAGCCAAAAAAGTTATTGATTTAATCTCTCATCAAGAACAAGAAGCTGCAAGAGCTTTGGCTGAAAAATTATGTTTGATGAAGAATTTGCAAGAGTATATCAATTAAAGCTTCTGAAGGCAAGATATTTTGAGAAACATGCTTATGAAAGAAGCCTTGTTGTCTTTGAAAGACCAATAGCTGACAAGAAGCTATTGACGGAAGCTAAGAAGGCAACTCTAATATGGCTAAAAGATCATGCCAAGTACAAAGTCACTCTCTGCAATTTCAAAGGGTAGACCTATGAAGAGTTACAAACTGAATGTGGAAGGATTGAAAAACTTTTCAAACAAGACCCTAGTCAGGATCATCTTGAACCTGTCTAGGATGTTGTAAAAACTAGGATCTCAGAAGAAAAACAAAGGGAGATCCTAAAGATGAAAACTGAATTAGCTAAGGCTAATTTTCATTCAAGAAAATAGACTACTAGGTGAGGGATTGACAAGTTAAGGGTTGCTTACAGAGATCATGTACAAGAGAGAAAGAAGAATCCAAGTAAGTTTCTTGAACCAGAAGCTTTGTCAACAATCAAACTCCCTAAGAAGCAAAGTGCTGTCAAAACAACTGCTCTGATTCCAAGCTCCGCAAAAGGAAGCATCATTGCAAGACAAAATATCCTACAAGACAGAAGAAGAAGAAGAAGAAGAAGAAGAAGAAGAAGAGATCAAGCCATTGAATGTCTATTCAGAGATGCAAACACATGATATCAATCTGAATCCTTCTTCTCTATCTACAGTGGCTACTACTTTTGCTACTGCTCAAGGACAATCAAGTCCTAAAGTTATCAAATGTAGAAAAATGAAAATTTGCTCATTTGTAACCTTGGAATTTGATTATGGTAATACACAAAGGGTTGATCTACAAAATGTACCCTCGTTGGGAGAAGAGCTAGTGAAAATTTTGATTGACCTTCCATTGGAGATGGAAGATAATGATAGTTGGGGCACTGAGTTTCTTAAGTTTGTCTTAGACTCGGCTCAAAGAAGACTATCAAAATAAGACAACGGAGCAACATGAATAAATGGTTTTGGCATCATTAGTTCAAGGGGAGATTGTTGAACCTGACAAAGAACTAATGGCCAATAACCAAAAAAGTGATGGCCAAATACATTAGTTGTTCTCCATTATGATGTTTTGTTTTCTATTGCTATAAACTGCAGACATCAAAGAACTGAAGACGAAACAATTGTTTCACAAACTATTGAAGATTCAAACTACTGAAGACAAACAACTGATGACTCAAACATCAGCTGTTAGAACAAAGAACAGTAGCTAGCAAAGGATTCCCTATAGGCAATTGCTTGTATTTAGTTAATCAGTAGTTTGTAACGGTTTTTGTTAGTTGTCAGTACCACCTTTAGCTCATCAATAGTTTTACACTTGTATAAATGAAGATGAGAGTCTCGTCTTCATCAACTCCTTTTTTGTTGTCAAAATACTCACTTGAATCGTGTACTTCGTACAAGAAAATTCAGTGTGAGTAATGAGCTAAGGTTGAGGTGGAGCAATAGACTATAATCATTCGATTATAGTTAATGCAAAGTAGTTCGTGATAATGGGGGGGATGGTGTAGTACTCGTTAATTGAATTATAACGGCGTATAAATAGTACTATGAGATGAATTCAATCCGCGTGAATAGTCAAAGTAAATCAAACTAAGTTGTTAAGTTTTAGCTGTCAATTACACGAGTTTACCATAAAAAGTATTAACGCGTTGGTCAAGAAACAAGTAAACATGTCAATTCCTTGAATTACGGCATGATTGAATATTAGCAATAAAAGGGGTGGGGGATGCGTAGGTGACAGTGAAAGGGAGAGAATAAAAGAAAGATTTTGTAATATATGCGAACTAGTCCTTGGGGTATAGGTTATTATACCCGATTTTGTCATGAATTCATTTTCCGGTTTCCTTAAACGAGCAATTACCTAATAAATGATATTGAGATGTTTTAATTAGTCAATACACATCATAAAACCCTAAAATATTATTGAAAACATCAGCCACCATCTCTTAATCTTGAAATCCCTATTCTCCCTTTTCAATTTCATAAAGATTGTTCAAGTTCTTTCTAGCTTAGTTTGACTTTCATGTTAAAGACCACTTTGACCTTGATTATCTCTTGTTCCACTCATCGTTAGGGTAAGTTTTCTTCTGTGTTTTTGTATATTTTATTTACTAAACAAAAGCCCTCAGTCAATTTTTTTGATTGAGGGCTTCTCGATGGTCAATTTGATCCCAACCCGTTTTAGGGCAAAATAGTCAAAATATTTGACTATTCGATTTCTCTATCTTCTGGTTAAAACTAGCTTTCGGGCCATAATACTTTTTTGTTCACCATGAAATCTTGAGTGTACTGATCAGAGCCTAACTCCCGACTCGAAGTTTAGATCTGAATAGTGCCAGCTCGCTTAAATATTTAAAATTTTATAACTTGAGTTTTGGATATCCGTTTAATTTGATTCCAACTGCAATATTATCGGTTTTAATTATAATCTTAAAGTTCTAGGTCTATTCGTGTTTGATCATTTAGAGCATTAAAGGCTCGGGACTCGTTTATTATTCATATTTTACTGTTTAGCTCACCAATCATTAAGGTGGGTAACCACTCCCCTATTTTACCGTTTCTAAAACTGTTTTGGGGTCCTTACGCGTACCAAATCTGTATTCAATTATTTCATTAAACTAGCAAATCATGACTTGTTGTGTTGAACGATTAAATGCTAATTGTTTACTTGCTTACTTGTTTATTTTATCACATTCGAAGAGGTCCATCATAATATATCGCATTACGTATGATCATACGCCTTAGTAGTCAAAGCCTGATTCGCAAGGCAATGGTCAACCGACACCATTATCTGTATTTCTTTCGTCTTAGTAGCCAAATCCTAATTCACAAGGCAATGGCCAAACGACATCAATTACTTGCTTACGGTTTAATCGTTTATACTCATATATTGGTTTGCTCAATCTTTTTATGTTTTAAATTTAGTGTTGAAAAATATTGGTATAATCATTGATACTCAAATACTGATACTCAAAGCTAGTGATTACTTACTTAACATGTGTTGTTGACAAACATATCTATTTTGTACGCATATTGCAGGTTATCGTTTGGTGTGAAGCATAGGTGAAGATCATTTACAAAAGATCTTAGGCTATTAAATTAAAAAGACAAAGTGTTTTGGTTTATTTTGGATTAATTTGTAATTGTTTAAACATTGTGTACTCGATTTGAATTATAAATAAATAAATTAGATATTGTGATATTAAATTGCATGATAGTGTCTTCTGAGTTGTGAAACAACGGTTCGCACCCCGACATTCCGTCGTAGGTTGGGGTGTGACATGTACCCAAAGTCTAGAAGATGTCAACCAACTAGCCCGGTACAACAACCTCGTTAAGGGTCCATGGGCCTGAGTTTTCAGTTGTAGAAGAAAATCCATAACTAAGCTAACAAAAGAGTTCCTTGCTTCATTCTCAATGAAGACAAAAGATCTTTATATGTGGGATCCAGAAGGTGTTTAGTTTAGAATCGGGGGTGTTTGGATCACACCTTAGTTACTCAGCTTGGAATTGACATCGGTATTTACACCATTGAGGACACTTTCACTATGATATGGTATGACAACGGAACAACTTTTTCCGACGAAGAAGATAAAGAATCCACATCATCCGGTAACACTGTAATAGAGGTTTGGGAACAATTGAGCTTTGCAAATGAGATTTACCGAGAAAGTACTCTAAAAGAATAGCTCTTCGCGATCCACTTATTCGTTACATTCATCGGTTGATGAGCCACAACGTTACTCAACATGGCCAAAGCTAAGGTGTCGTGAGCTTGAGGGATCTTTGGGCTTTATACTGCATCAAGAACGACACTCATTGCTATATCAATTATTTGTCTTGCCACATGTTTAGAACAAATGCAAATGCCCAAAAAGAGCCCACCCCTCATTTTGGAGGCAGTTGGATCTACAAGCTTTAAAAGACTTATGGTGCATATTTAGAAGGAACGAGGATCCTGAAATCACTTCCTCTCAATCTTGAACTTTGTATGAGTATGGGTATGGTTCAGCAAATTTCAAAGAATATGCCACAGTGGCGATTTCAGGATGTCGACATAAAACAAACTTAAATGATTATTTCTTCCGGTTAATTTAGAACAAATATTTGTTATTACAAATCGATAATTGTTTCATACCAATACTATTCTACATATACTATATGTACATTTTCCTATATGTGTGTGGTTTAGTCTTAGTAGAAATCATTTTTATAAATTTAAAACACAGTCTTGTGTGAAACAAATCAATGTTTTTATACACACCCACACACCACACCAGTCAGTAAACTCAAGTTAAGACAAAAAATTAAACCTTCACCATGAGCTACTCGAAATGGTCAGAATTGAAGTTTCTCAAGACCTAGCTAGTAGACCTTGAAGACAATACAAGAAACAAAAGGTCTCAACTATGCTGATGATTCTTAGAGATCACCAACTACACCATTTGCAAGACCCATCTTTGATCCACAACATTTAGCCTTTGCCTCGTTTACACAATCCTCAATGTGGCTAAACCTATGGCCCAACCAAAGAAGCATACCCCGAACAAGATCTCCACCCAGGTCCATGAGTACCTCTTCTAGCAACCCTTCAACATTAAAAGTCAAAGAATCATCCAATAAGTGTCACACCCCAACCTACGGTGGAAATGTCAGGGCGTGAGTTGATTGCTCACAGCTCTCAAGTACTATCATACAATATTGGAAATTTCAATATCTATTAAATGTATTTAAATAAAACAATTATAGTTAACTACATCAAGTATAAAGAAATTACAACAATGATCAATTAATTTTGTATCCTAAAAGGGCATCTCTACGTGATCTTCATCTTGCTAGACAACCAAGCTGATAACCTGCAAATGCGTATAAAATATATTTTTGTCAACAAAACATGTTGAGTGAGTAAAACACCAGTTTAATACACTGTTAATGTATAACAAATAAAGAAAGATGCAAACTGTTCCTGTGAGAATAAACAGTTAAGCCATAGCACATACACAATCAATCAAACCATAAAGAAAGGGCTCAACCAATTCCATATAAATGGACATTGGTTACCAAGCAAGGAATAAACCATAGCCATAAAATGGACATCGGCTGCCAAAGATAGTCGTATGATCATACTAGTCTGAGAATATGTTGGACCTCTTCGAAATGTATTCAAATAAAGCAAGTTACGCATAGATTGATATTCATACAAGGATTAAATAGTTTCGGTTTTGAATACTAGATAATATATAAATACTATAAATACACATGTGTCACCAAAAGATTTTAAATAAGTAAAAAGGGGAGTGATTACTCACCTCGATGATTAAGCGAGTAAACCGAGAGAATGATTAAACGAGCAAAGTTCTCGCGATGAGTGATCTGACCCACACGAGGATTGAAGCTAGGAGAAATTGTGGTCAACGAGGTCTTGAAGCTTGAAAGTCAACGGCAGCTTGAAGAACTTGATTAATCTTAATGAAATCGACAATGGAGAATGGAACTTTCGTGGGATATGGGGAGGATGGCTGGACTTCAGTAGTTTTTTGGGTTTATAGGTGTGTTTTGATTTAATATTGAGTGTTATAATGCATTTATGAAGGAATCCACTCGATTAGGAAACAAAATAAGCTATTAAAGAGAAAATTGGGTATAATAACTAACAAAACTTGGCTTGGACAACAAGAAAACGGTTTGGGCTGATTTGAAACATTAATTTAGATATCTTGGAGCTTAAGTTTCGTTAATTTAGTCGAAAATATGCAAAAATAGTCCATTTACTTCTATAAATGCGATTTTTAGCCGTTTTAAGCGATTTTAAAGGTTTTTAAGCATAGTTTAACGAGTTTGAAAGTTATATGAATATAAAATAAGTCAAACAAAGTTAAATACTAATAAATATAAGATTTTAATAATTCGAAAGATCCGAAATATATTTCCAAGTCGGGTAAATGATTACGAATTCAAATTCGAAAACCCGAGTTGTTTCAGTCTCCCCTATTTTAGGGAATTTCATCCCGAAATTAAAGGATATTATAATAAAACCATTAAAGTTTGAGGAAAATAAAATTTTTATAATAAATTTAAAAATATATCATAGCACAGAACTTTGAATAATTAAAACAATGCTCCAAATGCAAATCCAATAAGGGCACTAATATATAGGATGTACCAACGGCATGTCCACCATGTCCTTATCATCTTTACATTTGTACCGTTATCCCAACTACCTTTAATTCTATATTATGACACATATCTTATGCATCATTATTTCCATGTGAGTACTTCGATAATTATGTTCCAGACTATAATTATTTTTATCGTCGGATGGTCCACGTGATTCGTCCCATCGTGTGGATTTACAAAAATATTTGAAAATATAATTTTAAGAATGGAAATCCCTTAGGGAAAGAATTTTTAAGCGAGACATCTTTAAATAGACAAAAGTTTATAATTTGGTTATTTAAAATGGGGAATTTTATAGAGCCACCTTCGATAATTTTAAACTTTACTCGATGGGCATAATAATAGAAAATATTATTAGCACTTCAATAATTCATAAAAAAACGTTAATTAAAAATTTATTAAATAGTCTATACAGAGCAGAAAAGTCAAATTCAGGTAAGATAGAATACGACGAGCGACAAAGTCTTACAGTAGTTAAACCTTCAGTTGCACGTGACTTGGAACCTTGAAACTTGAGCATCTTGGGTGATTTGATCCTTGAGGGCTTGAGCAGTCGTGGTAGAATGATTCGGCATAACTTGAGCGTGAACGGTTTGCAAGAGGGTTGATTGGTTAGAGTAGGCTTTGTAAAATTAAGCTTGCGGGTGCGGAATCTGATAAGTTTGGGTTATGTATGAATGATCTTGATTGACGAGAGGAGCTTAAAGGGCAAGGAATCGATAGGTTTGGACTTGATGGGAAGTGTAGTAAGGTGTAACTATAGTTTGAACTTGATCAGTTTGGAAAATCTGAGGGCACATATCGCGGGGAGGATTAGGATCTCCTTAATGGTAGAAAGTACGAGTAGTGGGGGCATAAAATTGAGCATGAGGGGTAGACTGTTGCGGGATGACTTGTGCATTAGGCAGTGTAGGGCAAGTATAAGCAAGGATGATCGAAGCGATTACATTGGGTGCAAAAACAACATGAGGATTGAGTCGAATGATGAAAGTTACTAGTGTGGCATAACAAGTGAATATCGATGGAGAGTTTCTTGCTCGGGATACTTTGATTTTTCTCGAGGTTGATGATTGATTTGATTAAAAGCATAGTTTTTATGATTAAACTTGCGCTTGTTGTCGTTGTTGTTGTTGTTGTGAGGATGAGTAGGGGTAAATGAATTAAAATTTTAATCAAGGAAGTTAATGAACAAGTTTGAATTGGTTGTATTAATGTTTTGAATTTGAGTTTATATTTTAGAGGTTGTAGCAGTTAACTGCTTGGCTAAACACGCGGTGGTCATGAGAACTAGACTATTGATGTCGAGGAAGACGGTGGTTTCTTAGGTGAAACATTCTATGAGAACCAAAAATAAAGATTATAAGATGAAGGATAAGTTGAGGAAAACATTCAAATAATAAAATTCTTAATTTTTTTATAATAACTTTGCTTTTCATAAGTGAGGGATTCACGTCGTATCATGGGGAACAAAGATAAAAGTTTATAAAGTAAGGGGGTACATAGCGTAAATAGTTATTAGATGATGTGGTCAATATGATTAATGTGTGGTGACTACATGAGTAGATAAGGTCAGTTTAAAAATTAAAATTTTATTTAATTAAGTCAACATTACAATTAACCAACGAAACATAAATTGTGTGTTGGCATCCCATGAGCTTTTCATGGCAGTTTGAATGCCCCAACGAAACTAACGATTAAAAGCAACTGAGTTGGACAGCTCATGAGCGTTACATAGAATTTTGATTGTCCCAAACTAATAAACGAATTAGAAATACAATAGAGTTTGTCGGCTCATGAGCGTTACATGACGTTTTAACCGACCAAACTAAATAACAAATAAACGAGAGAAAGATATGAGTAATTGGAGCATCCCGTGAATCACCACGTATGATGAACTCCAACAAAAATAACATTCAAAACAATATGAGGAATGGGTAGTAGGAGTGCCCATGGATACCATGGATTTTTCACCCAACTAACCAATTAAATAACAAAACACAAAAATCGGAATTTACCGAGTTTAGCCACGAACCACCGTGAATTCGGTTTAAAATCAAGCTAAGGTATCGGTCGTATAACAATTGTGTTCCGCTTTGGCCTAGAGGAACTTGTCATACTACCTAGCCTTAAGGTTAAGGAGTAAAAACAAAATTTGGGAATTCTTAAGGAATTTCCCAAAAATAAAAGGCAATCTACTTTAATTTAAAAATATTTAAGAAAAATTTTCTTTGAAGGTTGAGGCATAGCCTCGGAGTTGTGTGCGTGTGCATAACAATACAATAATAAATAATGAATAGTTAATTATCTAAGAAATCTGTAAACAATTAATTTGAACACATAAGGGGCAAACGGATAAGCACGTATGGGGCTCCTAAGAATGTTACTAAGGCACCAATAACGACCTATCTTAAACATTCGGCTCGGATACCAATCTATCACACCCCAACCTATGGCGGAACTGCCGAGGTGTGAGCTGATTGCTCACAGCTCTCAAGGTACTATCATACAATATTGGAAATTTCAATATCTATTAAATTTATTTATTTAAAACAATTACAGTTAAGTACATCAAGTATAAAGAAATTACAACAATCATCAATGAAGTTTGTATCCTAAATGGGCATCTCTACTTGATCTTCATCTTGCTAAACAACCAAGCTGATAACCTGCAAATGCGTATAAAATATATTTTTGTAAACAGTAATGACTCACCAGTAATAATATATAATAAATAAAGAAAGATGCAAATTGTTCTTGTGAGAATAAACAGTTAAGCCATAGCACATACACAATCAATCAAATCATAAAGAAAGGGGTCAACCAATTCCATATAAAAGGACATTGGTTTCAAGAAAGGACTAAAACGTAGCCATAAAATGGACATCGGTTGCCAAAGATAGTCGTATGATCATACTAGTTTGAGAATATGTTGGACCTCTCTAAATGTATTCAAATAAAGCAAGTTAGGCATAAATTGATATTCATACAATGATTAAATAGTTGCGGTTTTGAATACAAGATAATATATAAATACTATAAATACACATATGTCACCAAAAGATTTTAAATAAGTAAAAAGGGGAGTGATTACTCACCTCGATGATTAAGTGAGTAAACCGAGAGAATGATTAAACGAGCAAAGTTCTCGCGATGAGTGATCTGACCCAAACGAGGATTGGAACTAGGAGAAATTGTGGTCAACGAGGTCTTGAAGCTTGAAAGTCAACGGCAGCTTGAAGAACTTGATTAATCTTGAAGAAATCGACAATGGAGAAGGGAAATTTCGTGGGATATGGGGAGGATGGCTGGACTTAAGTAGTTTTTAGGGTTTATAGGTGTGTTTTGATTTAATATTGAGTGTTATAATGCATTTATGAAGGAATCCACTCAATTAGGAAACAAAATAAGCTATTAATGAGAAAATTGGGTATAATAACTAACAAAATTTGGCTTGGACAACAAGAAAACGGTTTGTGCTGATTTGAAACATTAATTTAGATATCTTGGAGCTTAAGTTTCGTTAATTTAGTCGAAAATATGCAAAAATAGTCCATGTACTTCTATAAATGCGATTTTTAGCCATTTTAAGCGATTTTAAAGGTTTTTAAGCATAGTTTAACGAGTTTGAAAGTTATATGAATATAAAATAAGTCTAACAAATTTAAATACTAATAAATATAAGATTTTAATAATTTGAAAGATCCGAAATATTTCCCAAGTCGGGTAAACGAATACGAATTCAAATACGAAAACCCGAGTTGTTACAAGAAGCATACCCATGATGATAGCATGATGATGGCTTCATCAGTTGCTCCGGTTGTGTTACCCATCAAAACATAAGATCATATTTCAACCTTGCTACAAAAGTTAGCCACAGAAGACTCCCGAAGATTCCTGCCCTATATTGCCTCTAGCATAGCAGTCAGTACATATGACGAGTTTGATGAGTCAGGAAATGTGGATATACCCAACCCAAGTGAAGCATTTGAACATCTATTTATGAATGAAAAAGATACCATAGTCAGGAATGATGTCGATTATGATGTTAAAGACGCAACTTCACAAACAGAATTCTAAAGCAAATCAAACATCCCAAGATAATTCTCCAATATAAAGTTCACCTTTAATGACATTCCCTAGCACAATGGTGAGAAAGAACTATAGAAATGCATACATGATGTGTGACAGAAATACACTATTATGACATTGAAGTGGTCATCAAAAGATTATTGGTTAGTTATCAAGGAATACTTAGAGACTGCTATCTAAGTCTTGCCGAATTCAAACAAATACAGCTTCAACAGCTCCGATCACCAGAAAAAACTCATACACGTAATTCATAATGAATTCATGGAAATCCACTAGGAAATAAAGTTCATGCGCGTGATGAATTCTTAAAAATGAATTGTTGTTCATTCCACCAAAAGATATCTAAAAACATTACAACCGTATGTCTAAACGGTTTTATAGTCTCAATGGCATGGATGCGCAAATCTCAAGCAGATCTTCTTGCAGTCCTTTCTAGAATCACTCTATAATGAAGCTTTCGGAACTATAGAAAGTAGGAATGTAACATGTGCACAAGCATCACTTGGAGAACTATATTAACTAACTACAAACGCTCTTGCAAAGCTTTGTAACATGAAAGGTTCCTGAGTGGTTATGAAAAACCGAGCAGTTGTCTTGGCTCAGCCTGTAACGACAAGCATCTTAAGATCAAATGCAAAGATGAATCATCTTGAAGTTTTTAAAAACGTCCCATTTCCCAAAGAAGTGGAATTTCCTTAGGAGAAAATCCCACCGAGGCAAAAACACTGATTGATGTTACATCTACAACCAGGAGGGCTATTTTGCAAAAGATTTCAATGATAAAAAAGAAAACCCAAACCTTGCTCTAGAAGATCAACCAGGTAGAAAAAATTGACACTCAGATTTAGAGACATTGTATTCACTTGACGATGAACCATGAGACAAATCCGTGTGTTCAATATGCTACTATGATTCAATAGATGAAACAGACACACATTACTTCGACGCAGACAGTCTAAGCAACGACATACGTCCAATGTTTATGGTAAAAGCTAGAGAGTCCAAGGAGACTCCAGAGCCTCAAGTTAAGTTCAATTTGCTGCTTAATCATATGCAAAACCATCCCAGTTATTGCATGGATAGTGTGACATTCGTAAAATTCAGGTTTTGGATTTTCTTTCGCGTTTTATTTTAATAAATTATACTTCAAACGCGTATTGTATTGTAAACCCGACCCGGTAATTTTTTTAATCATTTAAGTCGATCTTTAAATTTTTCACGTACTCAGTTCATCAAAAGCCATCGTGTAGGCGTGTACTAATTGTTGTTCATTTAACATAAAAATTAGTTATAAATTGTAAAGGGTAATTCTTGCCATTTTTCAAATCTATACTAACTTTTCCTAAGTTTAATACCCTTTAGTATAATATTTAGAACTTGGAGGGCCTTTCTGTAAATAACTAAAACATATATATAAACCAAAAACCCTAACCCTAACCATATTATCCAGCCGCCCCATCTCTTTCTCCGATTTTTTCCGGCGCCTTTTTCCGGCGACCAGAATCGGCTCCGGCCACCCCGTCTCTCCGATCTTGATCTCCGGCCGTATACCCCTCCCCTCTGGTCCGTAACCCGACACCACCACCCCTCACTTTCCTACCCCCAGCAACCCTCTTCCCTATCGGATCGTTTTTCCAGCGGCCGGCTTTGCCTCTCTTTATCTCTCACTGTACTCTATCTCTCTCTCTCTCTCTCCGCCTCTCTCTTTCTCTCTGTCACACACTCTCTCTCTCTCTCACTCCGTCACACACTCTCTCTCCCTCTCCCTCTCTCTCTCTCTCTGCCTCGTTTTTCCGGCACGCCTCCGGCGGCCGGAATCGGTCTCCGACGACTCTGCTCGGCTCCGACAATTGTTCTTGGCCAAACGTCATATGGTAAGCATGAGATTTAGAGTTTTTAATCGTTTTGGTGTCTAACTCATAATCGGTAATCGAGTAAAGTTCGATTCCCTTCGTGACCAACTTTGGTTTGGTTTTGTTAACAAATTATTCAAGTTAATATTTCTATTTTTTTATTCTATTAACATCATATGTATTATCTAGATTATATTATTATTATTATTAACTCTTTATAAAAATGTATATTATTATTAAAATATTATTAATACTATTAATGTCATATTTATTAATAGATCTTTAATATGGTGAACTCGTTTAGAAACCGAACCAAAATTAAGTAAGGTATCATTATTATTGTCAATACTACTTAATAATGTTATTATTAACTATTAATAAAGAAAATTAATATTATTATTATTATTAATCTCTATGAATATTATTACTTTTGGATACAAATATTATCTACTTGTTTTATTAAACCGAAACCCATGTCGGGCCTAGTTACCATTTAACGTCATCGTTACTCGAGTTATATTTTCAACACTAATAACTATTATTATTAAAAAGTTATAAGTACTAGTTATATCTATATATATATAACATATTTTAAAATTATTATTATCA
This sequence comes from Bidens hawaiensis, assembly GCF_021521415.1. NCBI lineage: Eukaryota > Viridiplantae > Streptophyta > Magnoliopsida > Asterales > Asteraceae > Bidens > Bidens hawaiensis. The sequence continues at coordinate 17,426 of NW_027493000.1, read as the reverse complement.
TTACAATCTTTATCATTAATAACATCATTATAAGATTTTTTATCAATTCATTTTTATAAAACCGAACTCTTGATTTAAACCCGTCTTGTTTCTATTTAATATTGGCTTAGTTATTTAAAAGCCCAATAAAATAATATTATTTTATTTTAAATTATCAATTAAGTACGAGTCCCTAATCGTTAACAAATTAACCGGTAACCTGACTAACAACCGAACCTTCTAGTTCAATGTTTCAAATGTAGTTTCAACTAAAGTTCAAGTTCATTAATATATTTTATTTATTCGTTTTCAATTAGCTTTCAAGTCGGATTCGTTCATTTCGTTCACAAGATTTCTATGTGTTGATCATTTATTAGTTCTCAATTTGTCAATCGAGGTGAGTAACTTCATACCCCGTTTTCTATCTTTTGTTTTGGGGTGACATTTCATACTTATTCAAACTAAATGCTTTATACTTGAATCTTATACCACAGACATTATTGTATATTTTACTTAGATAAATGCTCGATTTGGTGTTCTATGCTTACATGCTTATATGCTTATGTGTTTACCGCTTTTGGAAGGTTGATTCATAAATCAGTGAACTATCTGGTATTCTCTTATAGCACGGTGCCGTTAATGTATTTTTATTAACGACCTCATGAAATCCGAATCTATTTATAGACGGTGCCGTTAATGTATTCTTATTAACGACCTCATATAAAAATCCTGAACCATCTGGTATTCTCTTATGGCAGGTGTCCCTAATGTGTTAGCGATCTCATATTATCCATATTGTTGCTTTTATTTATCGTTTCGTATACAAGTTTTGTGGCTTTTTATTACTATATACTTATATGCTCAAACTTATGAATTGTTCACCAACCTTTGTGTTAACAAACTTTATTTTATGAAATGTTACAGGTTTGACTTTTGTTGACTCGACAACTTGACGAAAAACGTTACCAAGACCATTAGGATATTAGTAAAACGAACAATATAAATGTTACTTGTATTCAATTTGTTTGTGTGAACGAGATGTGTTGATTATTGATTTATGAAATAAAAATGAGTTGAATAAATATTGTCACTTTAAATAGTGTCTTGTGTTTTTGGGCAATCGGTTGCACCCCGGCATGTTCCACCGCCTTTGGTCAGGGTGTGATAGATTGGTATCAGAGCCACAAGACTATAGGATAGGTAGTTAGACTTAACGACCTAGTATAGTCTTTACTTTAGGGTCCTTATACGTGTTGCCTATACGTGTTTACCCAACTTGATTGTTCAATACACTTGTTTATTTATATACTAATTTATTTCATCAAATCGTATATATGCAAAAATACTCAAAACATACTAAGGTATCCTTACCTTACTTTTGTTTAATTTTATATTTACACATGCATGCACGTTCATAATAATGTAAAGTATCCTTATCTTATCGCGAAAACATTTGTTTTATTGTGTTTTGTGGATCACGAGTGTTTGACTTGGATCCCGTTGTTTCAAATATCCTTAAAGATTGTTTCATTTGAGATGACCACTTTAAGTAGTTGAATGCGAGCGTTCCGCTCGCCATCCTAATTTTCAGTGTTGAAACAATAGAACCACGATGGTACGTGGACTAGTGTTTCGACATGACGTTGTATTCCGATTTATTGTATTTGTTGCAATCGTTATTTGAGTCGAAAACATGATTAAGACGCGGTGGTACGTGCACATGTTTAGACTCCAACAAGGTATTTTTTTGTAAAAAGGTTTTAGTGTTGGAATATCAAGTCATGGTGGTTCATGCATGATTTTTCCGCCTTTAAATCGTAAGACATTTTTTACAAATTTCAAAGATTTAAACAACTTTTCCTTTTTACTTTGTCATATAAATTCTCATCTTATGAATTTCATCAAATTAAAAACGAGTTTTATGATAACTTTTACCTTAAATTTTCAAGTAAATTCCCATTATATAAATCTTAAATTATCTTTATAGTTTTCATACAAGACTTTACAAAATTTCATTTTTATAATAATCCCGTTTATTTAGGAACTATCATTTCACAATATAGATTATTTAAAAATTCTCACGACATTTTAAATTACACCATATTATATAGTACACATGGTAGACTTTTCGTTACCCAAATTTATTTTCATAACAACTTTCATCATGCAATCTTCGGTTCATTATAAATTTTGACAAATAAAAAAAATTATATCATACGATTTTCCGCGTTTTAAAATTCTTATGATAGTTTTGCCATGATTTTTCAAAAAGAAGTCACAAACTTATAGCTTGTAATTTTCTTGAAAACGTCATGCAAAACTTCATTGAAATTTTACTTTAAAGACAAAAATCGTTTACGCGTGATTTCTCGATTTACGTTATGCGGATTGATTTATTTCAAATTTTCTCTTAAATTATTTTACGACCTAAGCCGACCCGACGTATCGTAACAACTCTTATTTTAGTGGAAAACTTTTAGCAAAAACATTGTGTGATTCACACGCTCGGATATCAAAAATTCTATTTATATAATATATATATATATTTATATATTTATAAATATATTAACATGTAATTTTAATTATCAAAATTTCATGGATATTTCAAACCTTTTTTATAAATTATGATATTTTCAAATTAATACTTATTATTAGTCAAAAATCTCCCTAGACACAACCACAAGTTCCCAAACACCCACATCCCGTCTCAAACTACCGCCTTAAATCAAACCAGCCTTCCACTTCAAAATTTTCCCGAGCACTCGAATCTTTTCTCAATATGAACGAAACCTAAAACATCAAGTTATATACTCACCTATCCAAACCCCATGCAAGTCCAAGATATACAAAAAAAAAAATCAACTCAGCAAAAGCCCTAAATACCGACACTTTTACGCCATAAAAAAAACCTATCAAACTCACTATCCAAATACCTCAAAGACACCGACAAACACACCCATAAATGCCTTGAACATATAATAACCAAAGCTTACCCAACTATGACTCAAATCCTTCTACCCATGCTATGTCAATTCACCAAACCATATCGTCACACCGTTTCCATCCAACCATAGAGTCGATGTTAAAATAGTAACCCAAACACTCCTTGCAAAATACATGTATAAACCAAATCTCAACCCAAGCTAGTCAAGGTCGACTTTCCCAACCCATCAACTTTACCTGAACTCAAATAAGCAAACCTAATCCTAATAGCCTAACCACTACCCACATGAGTCATCTAAGCCTAACCCACTCAAACGATCTAAACCCAACAAACCCTATCAATCCAACTCAAGAAGACCCAACTACGTAAGACACCCGAAACACACTCACTCTTCACCAAATTTCCAAACCATTCACCACTCGAAGCCTAAAACCTCTCCATACACACGAAAGCTTCATTTTTTCTCTAAATTTATATATATATATATATATATATATATATAAGTAGTGTATTTATAACGACCTCATATGTTTAAATAATCACTTTTAAATTATAAAGTTTTTCAAGGTCAATGATTTACGTATTTTGCTCATATTTTATAAGTTATCTTTGTAGAATATAAATATTATCATGACAACAAAATTCTATTATGAGGATTTGTTTTCAAAGAGATTATTAAACGATTATATGTATGATTTCAAGATTTTAAATATTGTCACCTAAAGTGATAAGTCTCTTAAGAACTTTATAAATACGAGGTTTCATTTTGAATGTTGAATGCGGGATTTATTTAGTAATAAATTACAACTTTCCTCATTTTGCATAAACACAATGATCATGACTTCATAAATCTTTTTTGGGACGCGTTTATAAATATTTTATATTGTTACACAAATTTTTGTTCAATAACGATTTACGCAAACTATTACTTCTTATTATCGCAAGCATTATTTTATAAAAAAATTTTCATCACAACCGCTTTATGTATACACATTCCCTTAACAAATTGGCTTACAAGATTCACATTTGGTAATGATTTAAATGTTTCTCTAGCTACGCGCTACCGCGATGCTTTGTTATTATGTACATTTCTTAGAAACAATAAAACGGCCTTACTTAAGACCTTATTTGCAATTTTATTCTATTATACGCTACGCGATTTACATATTTCGACATTAAATTCGAGTCTCACAATTATTGTGATTTTCTTTTCATTTAATGAGATGTTTCGATGACAATATTATGCACAAGAGATTTCATTTTTGTGTTTTGATTTTCGTGACCGAATGCAAACTATTCAATAACAACTTGTGTAATACTTTCAAAACCTTAACTTCGCCAAAAAAAATCTCGTTTATCTTTTAAACGATATTTTCATGACTATGTTATTTATATTTGAGCATGTATGTAAACACGATTCCATACATTATTCTATATCATTTCATCTAATCTATTAACGGCCTATGTGTGGCTACAAGTTTTGGCGCTGTTAGAAACCGTTATTATAATGACGATTATATAAATGGTTTCACAATAGTGGCCGTATTCACGTTTTATCACATTTCATCGATTGTTTTGGTTGTTAATTAAATGCTATTTTATTTATGTTGATACACGTATGCGTCACCCCAAAGAAACTCACCTCATTCTCGTGATTTCACGCAAATCGTATTCTCAATTACCTATAACCTCAAGGTTGTACACGTATGAAACTCAATGTACGACATTATTGTTAATTGTAACGTTGTTTACCCCGACCTCATGTACTCACTTATTGGGCTTCTCATTTACACCTATCGGATTTTTCATTTTTTACTCTTTGGATTCTCGTTTTCATTTATTGGACTTCTCACTTCCATTTATTGGAGTTCTCATAATTAAAATTTCACTCATCGGATTTATATACTAATTTAGTGACCCGACTTTCAACCATGGATTTTAATGATTTATTTATCCTTTCACATTGATGACATTTGACTTTAAATCTCATTTCATATTGTTTACCCAAAAATATCTTTTTATTCATTTAATCGATCGTCTCTACTTATTTCAACCGAACTGTTATTATCACCTTGATTAATACCGTCGGATTTTGTTGCTTCAATTATTTACCCCATCTTTCCTACTTATTTAAAAGTCAATCCATAAAAATTTTTCAACCACTGGTATTGTCTTATACACATTGGTAAAAATCCCAATAAATTTATTTACACATTTATTATTTAAAGATTTCAAAATAAATATGTCTCTTAAATCACACAATGGAACGAACCATATGGACCATACGACGATCTAAATAATTATGGGGCACACTTAATTATCGAAATCCCAGTATGGAAGCCATAGTAAGTACACTTGTGTGCGATAACTCAGACCCGAGAATGATAGAAGAAAGACGATGGAAATGCGAATCATGATAAAGGCATGGCGGATACGCCGTCGGTACATCCTATATATAAGTGCCTTTATTATCTTTGTCATTTGTAGCGTTTTTTTTTCGAGTCATGCAAGGATTTGACGTTATTCTTTTGCAAAAAAAAAATTGTTCATACAATTATCTTACTAAAAACGATATTCTTTAATAATTACTCTTTCTTTAAATTTAATTTAATTTCGGGACGAAATTTCCAAAAAGTTGGGGATACTGTGACATTTGTCAAATTCGGGTTTTGGATTTTCTTTCGCGTTATATTTTAATAAATTATCCTTCAAACCCGTATTGTATTGTAAACCCAACTCGGTAATTTTATTAATAATTTAAGTCGATCTTTAAATTTTTCACGTACTTAGTTCATCAAAACTCGTCGTGTAGGCGTATACTAATCGTTGTTCATTTAACATAAAAATTAGTTATAAATTGTAAAGGGTAATTCTTGCCATTTTTCAAATCTATATTAACTTTTCCTAAGTTTAATACCCTTTAGTATAATATTTAGAACTTGGAGGGCCTTTTTGTAAATAACTAAAACATATATATAAACCAAAAACCTCCCTAACTCATATTATCCAGCCGCCCCATCTCTTTCTCACATTTTTTCCGACGCCGTTTTCCGGCGACCGAAATCGGCTCCGGCCACCCCGTATCTTCGATCTTGATCTCCGGCAATATACCCCTCCCCTCTGGTTCGTAACCCGACACCACCACCCCTCACTTTCCTATTCCCGATGAACCGAACATTGACGATTTAGATGCCTATAACGATTGCTTAAAATACACCGAGGATTCGGTGCAAGTTTCTTGTCTCATGTTGGGAACTATGATTCCCGAGATTTGAAAGGATTTTGAACATCATGGGGCATATGACATGATCACCCAACTTAAGGAAATGTTCCTTACTCAAGTTATGGTGGAATGCTTTGAAAGGGTTCAAGCACTTCATGCATGTCATATGGAAGAAACACAATCGGTGAAGAGGCATCACCCAGAACCTAAGGAAAAGGTTGCCAAAGGTAAAGGACACGTCAAAGGCAAGTTCAAAGGAAAGACTAAAGCGGAACCAACCAAACCAAAGGAAAAGAAGCTAAAGGTTAGCTTGGATGACCCGTGCTTTGGTTGTGGTGAGATAGGATATTGGAAAGGGGATTTTCCAACCTATCTTAAAGAGTTGAAAGACAAGTGGGATGCGGGGCAAACCTCGGGTACAACTTTCATGATTCATATTAATCTTAATGTTATTTCTTCTAACACATGGGTATTGGATACCGGATGTGGAACCCATATTTGCAACTTGTTGCAAGAGTTCAAAAGAAATAAACATTTCAAGAAAGGAGATACAAGTCTCTTCATAGGCAACGGAGAAAAGGTTGATGTCGAAGCCCAAGGAGACTATGTTTTGAAGCTTCCAAATGGTTTGGAAGTTGTTTTGAAAAACATTTTGTATGCTCCTAATTTGACTAGGAACATTATCTCCGTTTCTCTTTTAAGACAATGTGGTTATGATTTAAAGTTTGTAGACAATGGTATTTGTGTTTTCATGAATGATGTCTTTTATTTTAAATCGATGCCGTCTAATGGCATTTATGAATTCGTTCATGATAATACATCCATTGATAACTCGTTGTACCAAGCTAACACCAAAAGACTCAAATTGGATTTGAGTAAAATTTTTCTTTGGCACTGTCGCCTTGGTCACATAAACAAGGATCGCATTCATACACTTCAAAAGAATGGTCTTTTGAAATCAAATGATGATTCATTTGATGAGAGCGAATCTTGTTTATTGGGAAAGATGACCAAGGAGCCCTTTAATGGAACTAATGAAAGGGCGAAAGACTTATTAGATATCATACATTCGGATGTATGTGGTCCTTTTAGGACAATGACAAGGAATGGTGAAAGATACTTCATTACCTTTACCAACGATTATAGTCGCTATGGGTATGTGTTCTTGTTAAGACACAAAAAAATGAAGCCTTTGAAATGTTCAAAGTCTTCCAAAATGAAGTACAAAATAAACTCAACAAAACAATCAAAGTACTACGTTCCGATAGAGGAGGTGAATACCTCAATGATGCGTTTCTAGAACATCTTAGGAGTTGTGGGATTGTCTCACAACTTACTCCACCTGGAACACCACAACATAATGGTGTGTCTGAAAGGAGGAATCGAACTTTATTGGATATGGTTCGATCCATGATGGCTAGAAGCACATTACATCTATCATTTTGGGGTTTCACACTGATCTCTGCTGCCCGTATTTTAAATATGGCACCAACCAAGAATGTGGAAAGGACACCTTTTGAAATATGGCATGGAAAGGTTCCATCATTATCATATTTGAGGGTATGGGGCTGTGAGGCTTATGTTAAGATCTACACCCCTAATAAACTTGAAAGCCGTTCCACTAAGTGTATCTTTGTAGGATATCCCGAAGATTCTATGGGATATTACTTCTACAATCCAAATGAGCATAAAGTGTTTATAGCTCGCACGGCTAAGTTCTTGGAAAGAAGGTTCCTTATGGAAGGAACTGATAGAACTATGGAACTCGAGGAGGATCGAGAACCACAAGCCGATACACGTTTGGTTGACACTAGCAATCAACAAAAGGTTGTTGATGATGATTAAATGGTTGATCGAAACACACAAAGCGTTCGCAAGACTGGTAGAATTAGCACCCCACCTGAAAGATATGGATTTTTCATGGATGGATGCTACGTGGTAGATTAGAATGAACCCACCACATACCGAGATGCAATGTCACAATCTGATTGTGATAAATGGCTGGAAGCCATGAACGTTGAGATGCAATCCATGCATGACAACCAAGTATGGGACTTGGTTGCTCCACCTCTTAATTCCAAACTGGTTGGAAGCAAGTGGGTTTTCAAGAAGAAAACTGATATGCATGGAAACTTGGATACTTATAAAGCTAGACTCGTAGCAAAGGGTTTCACTCAAACTCAAGGGGTTGATTATGATGAAACTTTCTCGCCCGTGGCGATGCTAAAGTCTATTAGGATATTATTTGCCATAGCCGCATATTATGACTATGAGATTTGGCAAATGGATGTCAAAACCTCTTTTCTAAATGGACATCTTGAAGAAGATGTCTATATGGTTCAGCCCGAAGGTTTTTTCGATCCACAACATCCTAATAAAGTACGCAAGTTAAAGAAATCAATCTATGGATTGAAACAAGCATCTAGAAGTTGGAATCACCATTTTGATGAAGAAGTCAAGAAATTTGGATTCATCAAGAACGCTGATGAGGCTTGTGTGTATAAGAAAGCTAGTGGGAGCATCATTACTTTCCTAGTATTGTATGTTGATGACATACTTTTGTTTGGGAATGACATTCCAACCATGGAAGGTGTAAAAGCCTGGCTTGGGAGTTGTTTTTCCATCAAAGATCTTGGTGAAGCCGCCTATATTTTGGGAATAAGGATCTATAGGGATAGATCAAGGCAGTTGATAGTTTGCATCAAAGTGCATACATTGACAAAATCTTGAAAAGGTTCAAGATGGACAACTCTAAGAAAGGTTTCGTACCCATTCAAAGAGGAACAATATTGAGTGCTTCTCAAAGTCCAAGCTCAAAGGATGAGCAAGACAAAATGAATGGAATCCCATATGCATCGGCTATAGGATCCATAATGTATGCCATGATATGCACTAGACCGGATGTGTCATGCGCTTTGAGCATGACAAGTCGATACCAACAAAATCCGGGAAGTAGTCATTAGATGGCGGTTAAGAGCATATTGAAATACCTTAGGAGGACTAAGTATATGTTTCTAATATATGGCTCTGGTGAGGAGGAACTCGTTGTAAAGGGTTACACGGATGCGAGTTTCCAAACTGATCGAGATGATTCTCGATCACAATCAGGATATGTTTTCGTTATGAATGGTGGTGTTGTCTCTTGGAAGAGCGCAAAACAAGATGTGGTAGCCTTGTCCACCACTGAATTTGAATACATCGCCGCCTCATTGGCAGCTCAAGAAGCTGCATGGATTAGAAAGTTCGTGGCCGATCTAGGGGTAGTCCATTCCATTCGGGACCCTCTAGAGATCTTTTGTGACAACGAAGGTGCGATTGCTCAAATCAAGGAACCTCATGCACATCAAAAGACTAGGCACATTGAGTGGAGGTTCAACTACATAAGGGATGAAGTTGAAAAGGGAAAGATATGTATTCGCAAAGTTCACACTGATCAAAACATTGCGGATCCACTCACGAAGCTCCTTGAAAGGCCGAAGCATGAGGGTCATACTTGCGCCTTAGGACTTCGATATTCTAGTGATTGGATTTGATCTATTTTGTATTTGGATATCGGAACAATTGTTATTTTGACTCATTCATATGATTATGGTTTATGATTATGACATTTGAGTTATGTTCCATTTTAGCATGTTTAAATCCGTGAATAAGTTAATTATTCTAAATGTCCGTAGTCGTTCATATTTGTGGGAACAAGTATGAAGGTAAGACTATTATGAACTTCGATTGGTAGATATTCATAGGGTATGAATATAGCAAGGGTTGCTGCCAAGGTTCATAGATATTTATGGGATAAATATTGGACTGACCCGCCCTCAATTTTACTGCATGGAGTCCTTGTGATTTGTGATCATAAGTAAATTTGAGTAAAGGAGAACATCATAGAATCCTCCGACCTGAGATACATATTGGGTCTTGATATTCATCGACTATTATACTTTGACTTAGTTCTTCGCTGCTCTGAAACATGTCAGTACATAAGGCTGAGCTCAAGTGTAGTACAAGGTGATAGTGAGAGATGTATGTAGTCAATAGGGGATTTGTCCCTCTTATTCGTTGAGAGTGAGATGTCTAAGGCCTGCTAAGTTAAATCAACAAAGAATTCTCATTCTGTGTCTTTGGATTTGACATGACATCCGTGACAAAAGGATAAATGATAGATTCACCTAAATCATTTCAAGTAAGGGACTTGAAGGGGATGATGTTATTGAATGGCACTTCGTCATACGTATTAGGGGTAGTAAACCGTTGTTAGGCGGTATTTGCTATTTGCATCAATATTCTATGTATCTTGTGCAAGTGGGAGATTGTAGGAATCGGTCTGCCCAAGACACATATTAAAGTTGATGTGGCTAGCACGTTATGATCCAAGTCGGGTCATACCCAATAACAAGCTAGACAAACACCATAATATTTATTGTAGATATGATCTAACAACTAAATATTAGCACTTATGATATTTAGAAAATGGGTTTCTAAATATTTGCACTTGAGGAATCGATAAATTATATGGATAATTTATTAAGAGAGATTATCTTATGATATTATTTAAGTTGGTTAAATAATATATATGATAATGGTTGTAGTATGTTGCATGAAACTTATGACATGTTAAAAGTGTTAAATGTCACAAAGTTTCAATAGACCTGTGACTAATACGTGGAGTATTAGTCCTGTGAACTAATACATGGTGTATTAGTCCTGCGACTGATACATGAAGTATTATGCCTGAGACTAGTACATGGAGTATTAGTCTGTTCCAGGAAGAAAAAGAAAATAATATCTGGTAGGACTAACCCACTATTGGGGGGGAAAATTCCTACCTATTTGTTTGAAAAATTTTCTCTTATTAATATCTACCTTGGGACACAACATATTACCACCCAACCACATTACATGCAATTGGTAATCTCTCTCTTCTCTCCAAAATCGGTTCAAGGAAGAAGAACACAAGAGGGTTAATCTTTCAAGTGCAAGAGTCATCAAATCCTAGCAAGCAAGGTGTTTGTTGAAGGCTTGTAGGGTTTACAAGCTTGAGGCTCTTCTTCATTGAAGGCTAGCCATTCAAACCGTCATCTCCTTCATCTTCTTGCCTCTTGAAAGGTTGTATTACATAAACCCCCTATGGTTGATAGTTTTGGTATGCATGTAATTCGTATATGGATCCGGGGCTTGGGTTTTACATATAAAACGGGTTTTATATTTATCAATATAACAAGATTTAAAACAAATTAATCCGCTGCGTTTTTCATATAAATGGGTTTATATGGCTTTGATAGTCTTGTTAAAACCCAACAGCTATAATACCTCATACGCATGGATTGTATGCGTATAAGGTTCATACTTTTAACTCAATCATACGCATGAGGATTCATGCGTATGTCCCTCTATTTATATGAAACCAAGTTATGCTAAAACCAAGTTATGCTTGTGGCATAACTTGTGGCATTATTTGTCGGTCCATACTATTATGCTGTCAAAATCGCTCTAGGACACACATACTTCACACACACAGTTTGAATTGATCATCAATTAATAGCTACTTAGATCAAATACACTTTGATAGTGATTCCGCCACTATTGAAGAACCTATATCTAAAGACTAGATCAATCGGTGGATTCTCAAAATCGTGACTCGATTAATAACGTATAAATAATAAGATGGGAAAATTCCCAAAATGACCCAAAAGAGGAGAGAGAAAATAAAAAGGATCCTAAATGTGTTCAATTTCCCAAAGTAACCCATCAAATATGTACTGAGGAGACGCATTGGTAAAATAAATCTTTGTCCAAAAACTGGGTTCACTATCACCTAGGGGTGGCAACCTTGACCCAAACCATTCCAAATGGGTCAATTTGGGTTGTTTTAAAATTCAAATGGGTTGAATTGGGTCATAGGTTTTAATTAAATAGGTCAAAATGGGTCACTTGAAATTCCACATTCTTATTTTTGGGTCAAAATGGGTTGACAAATTTAACTACATGGGTCGATGTGGGTTAGTGTATTAAGGAAAAGTGACATGTTTTGGTTAAAATGGGTTTTAGATTGGAACGATATTGGTTTAGGTTTCGGCTCGGATCAGCTTTCGTGCCGACACGAGTTTTAGCACTGGACGGGTTAGGTTTCGGTTTCTTTCGAGTTTTCGCACTAGACGGGTCGATTAAGGTTTTTGATTCGTTTTCGTCGACATTTCGGTTTAGGTTAATTTGTCGAGTTTTTTTTTTTTTTTTTTTTTTTTTTTTTTTTTTTTTTTTTTGATGAACGAGGTTAACGGTGAAAATATTTTGGTTTTTTACTTTTTTCGTTATTTGTTTATATTTTGAGTTATGATTTTTTATTTGTTTTTTTTTGAATTTATTTTTTGAGGGATTTTGATCTTAATAGAAATCATCAAAAAATATTCAAAAAAATTAATAAAAAAATCATAACTCAAAAAATAAAACAAAAATAAAAAATGTAAAAAAACTAAAACGTTTCGTCCGTTGTCCTCTTTAAAAAAAATCGACAAATTAACCGAAACTGAAATGTTGACAACAACGAAACAAAAACATGCTGAAACAAGCTGTTAAGTGATGAAAGGAACTGAAAAATCGCTAAAGCAAGTTGTTAAGTGCTGAAACAAGTTGAAAAATCGCTTAAACGAGCTGTTACGTGCTGAAAGGAACTGAAAAATCGCTTAAATAGGCTGTAACGTGCTAAAACGAACAGAAAAATTGCTTAAACGAGCTGTTACGTGCTGAAAGGAACTGAAAAATTGCTTAAACAAGCTGTTACGTGCTGAAAGGAACTGAAAAATTGCTTAAACAAGCTGTTACGTGCTGAAACGAACTGAAAAATCGCTTAAACAAGCTGTTACGTGCTGAAACGAACTGAAAAATCGCATAAATGAGCTGTTACGTGATGAAACGAACTGAAAAATCGCTTAAACGAGCTGTTACGTGATGAAAGGAACTGAAAAATCGCTTAAACGAGCTGTTACGCAATGAAACGATCTGAAAAATCGCTTAAACGAGCTGTTACGCGCTGAAACGAACTGAAAAATTGCTTAAACGAGCTGTTACGCGCTGAAAAGAACTGAAAAATCACTTAAACTAGCTGTTACGCGATGAAGCGAACTAAAAAATCGCTTAAACGAGCTGTTACGCGCTGAAAAGAACTGAAAAATCGTTTAAACCAGCTGTTACGCGATGAAACGAACTAAAAAATCGCTAAAACGAGCTGTTACGCGCTGAAACGAACTGAAAAATCGCTTAAACGAGCTGTTACGCGATGAAACGAACTGAAAAATCGCTTAAACGAGCTGTTACACGCTGAAACGAACTTTAAAATCGCTTAAACGAGCTGTTACGTGCTGAAACGAACTGGAAAATCGCTTAAACGAGCTGTTACGCGCTGAAACGAACTGAAAAATCGCTTAAACGAGCTGTTACGCGCTGAAACGAACTGAAAAATCGCTTAAACGAGGTGTTACGCGCAGAAACAGACTGAAAAATCACTTAAACGAGCTGTTACACGCTGAAACGAACCTTAAAATCGCTTAAACAAGCTGTTACGCGCTGAAACGAACTGGAAAATCGCTTAAACGATGTGTTACGCGCTGAAACGAACTGAAAAATCGCTTAAACGAGCTGTTACGCGCTGAAACGAACTGAAAAATCGCTTAAACGAGCTGTTACGCAATGAAACGAACTGAAAAATCCCTTAAACAAGCTGTTAAGCGCTGAAACAAGCTGAAAAATCTTTTAAACGAGCTGTTACGCGCTGAAACGAACTGAAAAATCGCTTAAACGAGCTGTTACGCGCTGAAACGAACTGAAAAATCGCTTAAACGAGCTGTTACGCGCTGAAACGAACTGAAAAATCGCTTAAACGAGCTGTTACGCGCTGAAACGAACTGAAAAATCGCTTAAACGAGCTGTTAAGCGCTGAAACGAACTGAAAAATCGCTTAAACGAGCTGTTACGCGCTGAAACGAACTGAAAAATCGCTTAAACGAGCTGTTACGCGCTGAAACGAACTGAAAAATCGCTTAAGCGAGCTGTTATGTGCTGAAACGAACTGAAAAATCGCTTAAACGCGTTTTGACCCGTTCCGACCTTGACCCGTTATAACCCGAACCTGTTGACCCTAACCCGTTCCGACCCGAACCAAAACAACCCTTTTTTTAAGTGACCCGTTTTGACCATAACCCGTTTCGACCCTAACCCGTTTCAACCCTAACCCGTTCCGACCCATGACCCGTTTTAACCCAACCCAACCCATTTGCCACCTCTACATCATCTTCAACAAATGAAACTAAAGCTTTGAAGTTGAGGTTCAATGAGGAAGCTAAGCACTGGACTGATGCTGTCCCCATTGACAATGGCCGCCTGGGTGCCATGGTTTGGGGCGGCGTCTCCTCCGAAGCCATCAATCTTAACGGTAAACTCAACTTAACTCACTCTGTTTTCTTTTTATGGTATTATAGGGTTTGAATTGAGTCTGTTTACTGTTGCAGAGGACACGCTGTGTGTAAGGCCCCGAACCCGGTAGCCATACTTTAGCGTCGGATTTACTCATAAACACAGTTCGTACAAATCAGAGTTCATTAAAACTTTCGCGGAATATAAAAACTTTCATAAAACAATTCGTAACAAAACACGTCTTGTCTTAAAACATCATTTTGTCTTTCAAAATTAACGAAACATTAAACTTAAACGTCTTGAGTCTTCAGATGCCAGTCTCCTATTCGCCCACCATGTGCCCGCTCAAGCTAGCTGTCTCATTCTACTCACCTGCGTGCATACTAAAAGTCAGCTACGCTGAGTGAGTTCTAGTTAATCGTACGCCATACAATACATACACATACATACATATCCGAAGATACATATCCATACATCACTAGTTACCCTTCTGTTCTACGTACATACTTGCTACCATACATACATACATATCTACAATCACTAACCTCAGTCTACCGAGAGTACGTTCATAGTCTGCCGTCTATACCTGTACTCACGATCGTGAACACGTAAAAGGTCCGCAGTCCTTACCTATGTTCACCATTCATGGTACGTACAAGGTCCGCGGTCCTTCCCTATACCATCATACATCCACAACACGTACAAGGTCCACAGTCCTTCCCTGTGTTGCAACCTAATTCATAGCACGTACGAGGTCCACAGTCCTCACCTATGCTACCACATCACAGCACGTATAAGGTCCACAGTCCTTTCCTATGCTGACGCCTATCTACATTACGTATAAGGTCTGCAGTCCTTATCTACGTTACGTATAAGGTCCGCAGTCCTTATCTACGTTGGCGTCTATCTCCTATAACACGTATAAGGCCCACCGTCCCTATCTACGTTTACATCTATCATCTACATCACGTATAAGGCTCGCAGTCCTTAACTACGCCATCACCTGCCGAGTCTATGTCCGACAGAAGCTAGAGGGATTTGCTATCCTAACTTACAATGTCGAACGTAGAACTCACATACCATTCGTGTACCTGTATACACATACTTCACATATACAAATAATTACATTATAGCATAAAAACACTCTAGGCGTTCTTTACATTATTCATTTAACAACCATACCCCTTGTCGATACGTGCAATATCCGAAGATCGTTCACGCCCCGACAAGTATTCATTTGTAATGTTCATACATCGTCGATATATAATATTCGTACCTTTATTTTTAACCTGACAGTACGCGCAATATCCGAAGATCGTTCGCGTACCGGCAAGCAATCATTCATACCTATCACATATATCACATATGGCATACACTTATCACTTAGGATAAATGTATTAACAACACATCGAGTATGCACACAGCCCCGAAAACATAACAAGGAATGGGGCTAGAAACTCACCTGAACACGGTTACGTTCACCGTTAATCGTAATCCCTTTCTTCAGTTGTGCACGGCTGACTGTATAACAAGTATACATATCAATTAACTATCACTACTCATATCATCTTTCTAGTCTTAATTACTACCCACAACGAACGGGGGTCCGGGGGCAGCGCCCCTGGCAGCGGGGTCTAGGGGCGGCAGCCCCTAGCAGGGTCCAAGGGGCGAAGCCCCTGGCTGGGGTCGAGCTGCCAGGTCAGCTTGGAAAAATTTTATTTACATTAACTATCTTAACACCTTTTTCATTAGGTTTTTAATTTATTTTCTAATTGAACTTGACTTTAGGCGAAGTTAGACCTTAGGCGAACTTAGCTTTAGGCGAAGTTAGACCTTAGGCGAACTTAGCTTTAGGCGAAGTTAAACCTTAGGCGAACTTAGCTTTAGGCGAAGTTATCATCAGGCGAACTTGGCTTTAGGCGAAGTTGTCATCAGGCGAACTTGGCTTTAGGCGAAGTTGTCATCAGGCGAACTTGGCTTTAGGCGAAGTTGTCATCAGGCGAACTTGGCTTTAGGCGAAGTTGTCATCAGGCGAACTTGGCTTTAGGCGAAGTTGTCATCAGGCGAACTTAGCTTGCAGGCGAAGTTGTCATCAGGCGAACTTAGCTTGCAGGCGAAGTTCATCAGGCGAACTTAGCTTGCAGGCGAAGTTGTCGTCTGCAGCTACTGTTCGTTCTTAAATCCCTTAATTACCTTCGTTTCTTAACCAAATAACTCGATTTAGGTACCCACGGGATCGTCTGACCAGCGCCTACAAACCCCAACCATCAAATCGACCTAACATCGATGTTTAAAGGGTGCGATTTAGGCATATAGGTTACGGGTTTTTTTTATCAATCGATTAACCCATCAAATCATAACCATTTTCAGTAAGTTTAGCTTTGTTGGATTCGTTTTTACCATACAAACTCAGATCTATCATTTCTCAAATCAAACAGAACCTATACGAACGATTTCTAGCTATAAACGTACCTTGAACGAGTCGAACTACGAACACGGTTAAGCCTTGATGTTGTTTTGGTCCGTCACGACGTTCCAGCACCAACAAGCTCGGGTTTTCGCCTTCGGATCTTGGTTCGGGTCGTGTGTGTTTTGGGTGTGTGTATGGAATATGTGAGAAATGGTGGTTAAGGGTATTTATATTAGGGATCATGGGCTTAAGCCCATGGACTCTCCTTCCTTCTTTCATAACCCAAGTCCATAACCCATATCCATTACCCAACACTAGCCCGACCCGTACAAACTCCTACTCTATTTATTTATTTCCCGATAACCCGAGTAAACTTTCCCTCTATTATTAAGTAATATAATTAATATCATTTTGGAAATTTCGGGATGTTACACTGTGGACAGGGGTTCCTGGGAACTATACCATCC